>NC_052356.1:22976635-23023595 GCF_009727055.1 Benincasa hispida
ATTCCGGAAACGGGGTCCTCACATGGCTCCATTCCCCGTTTCCCCGCAGGGATTCCCCATTTTTTTTAGTTCAAGTGAATTTATTTAAAATTTGATTAGTCCATAAAAAATAAACAAAACTTAGTAACTAATCTATGAAATAAACACAATTTAGAAACTCATACATCCATTAAATAAGTTTATCGGATTCCTCATTTTTTTAATTCAAGTGATTTTACTTAAAATTTGACTAGTCCACAAAAAATAAACAAAATATAATAGACTAATCTATGAAATAAACACAATTTAAAAGCTCACAAATCCATTAAATAAGTTTACAACTTAAAATTAAATAAAGTTTGAATAAGGAGTCAATTAAAGACATGTCTTACATTTAAAATATATAAATTGTTCGTCTTTCTCTCTTCACCGATGACTTCACATTCAAATCTTTCTCTTATCTTGGCATCATCCCATCCTTAGTTGTGAGTATTATTCATTCCTACATTTAAAATGTAATTAACAAATAATGTCACAACAACAAAAAACTAGACCACAAAAAATAAAAAGTATCATAAGAAAATAATGTTAATCCTTGAGCACATCTTAGTCATCACGCCATCTTCATCAGAAACGCCTGCATCTTTTAAAAAAGTTGTTAAATGTTTAACCATTTCTTTTCTCGTACTAGTACCTTATATTGTCACATATTTGTAATAAAAGAAAATATTTATTAATATATTAAATGCTAAAAAGAGGTAAAACAAAATAAACAAACTAACCTGTCAAAACTTCAGTTGCAATCCAATGTTGAGTGCACATCAAAGCCTCTATCATCTTTGATAGGGATTATCGTCTTCGATAGAGATTGTCATATGTCCTTTTGTCCTTTGTATGACATATCTTAATATGGTCAGGCAAATGTTTGGTTCAATTTTTATTTTCACCTCCTAATTTTCGTTTGCAATAATTGCAAACTGTCATGTCTACTCCATCTATTTTTTGTTTCTTAAAATGGTTCCAAACAACCAATGTCAATCTCCTCTTTAAAGATCCCTTCTCAATATCCTCACCAAGAATAACACATTCATCAACATTCAATTTATCATCATTCGAGAAGCATGGGCTAAATTTGGAGTTGGATTTGGGATTGGACTTGGAATTGGTCTTGGAGAATCTTTATTTGTAGAAGGTGATGAAGACATTGTTTTCAACCTACCAAAGATTTAATTTTAAAAAAAAATCTCTTTAGGATGGGAACATAATAATACAAAATAGAATTCACTCATTCCCATTTTCAGAGTAAGTAGATGAGTGTCCTTTTAAGTGGTGTCTCCGAGACTTGAATAGAGTTTCTTTGGAATAGGAACCTAACTAGTCAACGGAGTTACATCTAGTGTTTACTATTTCAGGGTCTGGTTTTATGCAAACTCATTGCATAGGATACCCCACTCGCATGTTACCTACCCGAACGCGTTGGATCATTGCGTTTGTATCAAATACAAAGTGGGTCGTATCCATAGTGTCACTAGGATAAGGTACTCATCCTTATTTCTATACTATAAACCCTTTAGGCTGTATCTTGAACATTGATCCCTATATATCTCCACATATAGTTCAAGACTCATAAGACAACCTGTAATGTTAGTTTATTGGATGTAAGGTTATTAAGACAAAACAAAATACAATGCAATCAATAACACTTATTAAATAGCATCGATAACTCTCTATCGATCAATTATTTACATTTTTTATCTATGAGTTTTAGGGCATAAAAAAAACAACATATTACTGACAAACAATAATAGGTATTGATAAAAATCTACCAGTAGTACTTGAAAATAAGTTAGCTTATCTTCCTATATTTGAAAACATCCCTAAGTATAATTTAACAATTTTTTCTAATATATATTTATATTATTTTAAATTTATATTTCACAGATGTTTTGCTCCTTTCATTTGAATTTAGTTTTTATTGTTAATACATTGAAAAAGTAAAAAATGTCAATAAAAAAAATTTAAAAGTTGATTATTAGTTTTTTTGTTTCGAATTGTTAATTTTTTTAATTGAAAAAAATCCACACGAAAATCAAATCTCTAAATCTAAAAAATATTCTAATAGATACAACATGGTTTTATAATAAAAAAAAAATCTCAAATGTATATCGTTGTTAAAGTTTTACTCAAGACCATTTAACCAAAAAATATATTTATTTAAAAATTTATGTTCTAAGGATTTTAAACTATGTGCATCATGAAGCCCTCTAAATAGTATATATAAGAAGGGATATAAAGGGAGATAATTTTTGGGTACCCATTTTGCCCTTATATTTTTAATAAAATTATATATTACCCTTTGTCGAGTAAATGAACCTTTTCAAGTGTAATGCCTATTTAAAATACAATAAAGGTGACCATTCTAATTTTAATTCATAAGAGTACATTTTTATATTTCAAAATTAAAGTTTTATGTCGAATATGTGAAATTGGTCCTAGCGGGACGCAAGTGTTTATGTGTTTGATAAGCATCAATTGATGAAATTGATGCCAAGGGATGTGATTCGGATAGTGGTGGTTGCACATTGAACATGTTTTTCCTTTCACGTATGAGTGAAATGTATTTATAAATGAACAAAATTATAGTGTGTGATTAGGTTCCTAATTAAGAAAAAAATCATATAACTAAAATTAAAAAAAAAAAAAATACAAGACCTTTGAAAGAGACAACTTTGAAAGTAAATCAAGTAGATTTATATAAAAGAAAAGTTTGGAGACTTAAATTCTAAACGTATGCATAAAAATCATGAATTTTCACTTAAAAATTGGAATAAAAATTTCAAAACAATTAAGAAATCGAGATTTCTAGATTCCAAAAAAAAAAGATTAGTTTTCAAATTAAAATTTTAAATATATCGTATTTATTTTTTTCAAAAATAAATATAATTTAAAATTTTAAAACTATATTGTATTAAACATTTTCATAAATTTTAAGGAGATTGAAACAACCTTAAAAAAATATTTAGTTATGAGAGAATGATGAATCTTAGTCTTACTATCTAAATCTCAATTTTTTTCATTTTTTTCATGAAATCCTCTCTTATCATTCTCTTCCAATAGTTGCAACTATTCAAATAGTTATTAACAAAAAATTTGTTTCATATCGTACAATATAGAATAATTTGGTTTAGGAAAAGAACGATATATGAAAATATGAAAAATAAAAATTGTTATAGTTTCTACTTCTTATGGGATCATCCCAAGACTTCACAACTCCATGGAGTTGTGAAGTCTTGGGATCCATAGTGTAAGGAACTAATAAGTATAAAATTGGTATTTTTAAGTAGTGACACTCATTGGGCCAAATAAGGAATGGAGTTCACAATTCCCTACTTCCCAAACTCCATATTTCTCAACTCCTTAGTCCAAATGCTTCTAAAGTTGATGGTAATTAAAATAAAAATAAATAATGATTTATTTATTACATGCTAAAAAGACTATATT
Organism: Benincasa hispida; assembly: GCF_009727055.1. NCBI lineage: Eukaryota > Viridiplantae > Streptophyta > Magnoliopsida > Cucurbitales > Cucurbitaceae > Benincasa > Benincasa hispida. The sequence continues at coordinate 22,980,116 of NC_052356.1, forward strand.
TAAATTTTATAATAAAGACCACAAGAATTCATGTGCATATGTATGTGTTCCTTGACTAAGAGTTTTAAAACATGATTATTTTATGTTGATGCTAAAATATTATCAAGGTTTAGTCTCTCCTTTAGTGGGCAACAACGATAAATTTATTTGAACGAAGAAGAAGATTAGTCTGCAAAACAAAAGGATCGAATTATATCTTCACACAAGTAGTTGCCACATGTGCTCCAATACTTAAGTTAGAAGAAGTTCAAGCTTAAAACCAAATTAAACGGTGATTAGAGAAAATTCACCTTTCATAGAGCCCTCATGGCATTTCTATAGATTATTATAACCGAATCCTTTTAGGATTGCGTTTCTCAATCTATCTAGGAGAAATATTTGGGTTTATTGGACTGTCTAGCACGTAAGGAACTGACTGTGGGTTGAACGACCCAACTCAGCTTTGGCTAATCGAGGTCGAGGCACTTTGAATGCGATTTGACTCATTCTGAGGGTTTTATTAAGCCATTCAACTATTGAGATCAGTGTCTTAAATCTCTTTGTTCTCGTAGTTTGTAAACTTGTATAAACAAAATTTTGTTAATAAAATAAAAGTTATTTTATTTGTGTATTAACTCATTTTAATAAACTAAGATTTAATGTTATTTTATGTAACTTAAACATGTATGTGGTTGACATACATGTGCATCATGTTTAAGTAACAAATATGATATACTTTGTAAATGTTACAATTGTTGTAAAGTGTTACAATCAATTTGATCTTAATTGTTCATATAAAAACATGTGAGTAGGGGTATCCTATACAAAGAGTTTGTTTATGACTGGATTGCAAAATGATTAATCTCTTTATAACACTGTTACTTGAAGAGATTAACATTTCAATTGATGACCATAGGTAACTTGACTTTAATTCTGTGAGTTATGAACTCTGTCTATGAGGGCAATCCTTTGATTTGTATAGGTGAAAGCAGTCAGATACGTCAACTCAGTATGCCTACCATTTTGGGAATTTATCTGCGTAGGGAGCTAAAAACATAGCTACACAAGATGAAATTGACTCCTTCCCGATTTTAGAGTAAAAAGATGAATTTCTCCCTTAAGAGCTGATTCCGGGACTTCAACAATGAGGGCCCTTACCTTCTCATTGGCTAGAGAGGAATCTAGTTTATAGTTGGACTATAACTAATTATTCATTAGAGGGACCAGTGATACTTAAGAAGTTAGATGTAACTACAGAGGTAAAACGGTAATTTGGCCCAACTGTAGTTATGAGCAACTCGTGAAGGGTCGACTTACTGTTGATTGGTTATCCGTGGACACAGAAATATATCTACAGTGCGAAGAGTGCAGCTGTCGCCCTTTAGTGGAGTGATCGACAGTCAATGATTGTTGGTTAATTAATTAAAGAGTTTAATTAGTTATCTCGTATCATTGGAGCTTCTAATCTATAGGTCCATTAAGTCCCTTTGCTAGCTCACTAAGGATAAAACAAGAAATAAATGATTTTGGAATAATTTGAATTGTTCAAATGATTGAAGGGAAGTTTTATATTAATGTGATTAATATAAAGTATAAAGTATATTAATACTTTGTAGCTAATTATGAATAAGATTCATAATTAATAAAAGAGTTAAATATTAAATAAGATTCAAATTAATATGATTTATAATACTATATAAGAGTAATATATTTGATTGTTTATATGAATGCGATTCATATAAATACTATAGATTAAAACTAATATGAATAAGATTCATATTAAAATTATAGGTTATGTGAGGAAATATCATTTAAATATGATTCACATGAAATTATATATTTACTTGTTAATTAATTAATATTATTAATTTATTTGTGTATATATATATTAAATTAATAAATATAATATCAATAGTAACTCCCCTTTGGGAGTTATTAGGCGTCGGAAAAAGGGGGTTATAACTCCTCTTCTCCATATCTTTCACATTGAAGAAGAAAAAACCTTTAGAAAAAGTACCATTTTTTGGTTCAAGGAGTTGGAGATTGTTTGTGACTTGGAAAGGAAACACCAAGAAGAGGAGTCTCAATGGTAAGTTCCTCATTATCTCTCATTCATCTCTAAGTAGAATGCTCAAGTGGATGTTTATCTATGTTATTTTCTTCTTTGTATTTCATGTTTTCTGAATTGATTGTCAAATGCACGATGTTCATACGCTTCCTCAAGGAATTCTATTCCTTCATTGACATGAGTGGAATCAACCGTGAGCCAAACGAGCAAGTCAAGGCCAAGGCACTTGGAATGGACTTCAAGCCATCCTAAAGGTTGTATTGGACCATTCGACACAAGTGGAATCAACCACGAACCAAACACGTAGCTCAAAGTCGAGGCGATTGGAATGGGCTTCGGCTCATTCCCACATCATCTTTTGGTATTTTCATTGAAATTTGTGCATTGCATTGGGCTTCACCTTCCTAGATGTTCAAACATTGGTTGAGCTTCTTAAGAACATTTTACCTTTAGGTCCAGAACCACCATAACAATATGTTAAGTACAATTCTTTTAATATTAGTCGCTTTAAAGTTGACCAAAGATGATTATACAACATGGAAAATTTTACTTGAAACTATTTTCGTGGTTGATGACCTAAATTTCATCTTGACTAAGGAATGATCTCTAGTCACAGCCTCTGTGAAGGAGTAATATAACATGCAACAGAATAAATCAGAATCAATAAGTACTCTAACTACTCTTAATTTGAGTTTTAAACATGTTATTCAAGTGAAATTCATAGAGGGTTTGAAACAAACATTACCTTTGAAGACTTAATCCACGAATTCAGTAGTAATACTCCAAGATTGAGCTTGAAACTTCAACAAGACCACCACCAAGATCTTCTCTACAAAGCTCAAGAAGGAATATGTGGTGGAAACACTCAAATCTAGCTGAATTGGAGAGGAATTTTTGTGGGTTTGTGAGGGTTTTTGTTTCAGCAGCACTTCAGACAAATTTTCCAGCAAAATCTATCTTAAATCCATGCATGAAGACTCGTTATATAACATGTTCTCATGCAGGGAGAGTGACTTGCATGGAGGGCAGCTCCTACTTGGAGCTGATTACAATTTGGAGGTGGAATTGGGTGACAAACCACCCAAGAAATGGTTAGTGGATTTTCCCAAAAAAATTGGAAAAATCCACTAACCCTAAAATCAATTTCAATTTTAAAACTAAAATTGATTTTATAATTAAATAAAACTATTTTATTTAATAATTAGTTTTATATAATTAATTCAAAATTAATATTTAATAAAACTAATTTCAATTTTTAAATTAAACCTTTTAATTAAAATTTATTAATTTAATATCTTAGTATTAAATTAATAAAATACAAATTCCACCAATATAATTCAATTTCATATTTAAGTCATAATTTAAATATTAATTGATTCTCCAATTTCATCTAATCTCAACTAATTTAAACGTTTTTTAATTGTATCAAATACAATAAATTGAAAACCCTAAAAATTGAATTTGAACATTTCAAATTCATAACCCTAATTCCAAAATTCATCAAATTAATACTCGATTTGTTATTCCAATTTATGAGCTAGTAGAGGGACCTAACAGACCTATATATCATGAGCTCCAACAATTTGCAATTAATAAGTTAAATGCTTTAAACTGAATTAATTACCATACGTTAACTACAAGGCACACCACTATAGTTTGATAGTTGCACTTTTCTCACTGTAGATATATTTTTGTCCATTTAGACCATAATCAGTAAGTTGATCCTTCACAGGTCGTTCATATTTACAATTGGTCAAAATTACTGTTTTACCACTGTAAATGTATCTTGCACCTTAAGCTCCCATTGACCCTCTATTGCACAATTGATTTATAATACCTATTATAAATCATATCTCTCTCTACCAAGAGAGGGCAGAGCCCTATTGTTCAAGACTAGGCATCAACACTTAAGAGAACAACCTATCTGCAAACCCTAAGTCGGATAGAAGTGAATTTCATCTTGCATAGCTATGTCCCCAACTATCTACCCGGTCTTATCCTTAAAATGGGAGGCTTATTTAGTAGTGTTATTGGACTACTCTCACCTATGTAGATCAAAGGATAATCCCGAAATAAACAGGAGTTCATAGTTAGCTCAGGATTAAGATCGTGTTATCCTAGGTCATTTTAGTTTGAAATAGTCAGTTTTAACAGTAAACAGTCATTATAAAGAAAAGTGACTATTTCGAGGTCCAGTCTTATGCCAACTCATTGCATAGGATGCCCCCACTCACATATCTCTACATGAATAATTTGTGGATCACATCATTTATATCAGTATACAAAATGAGCCGCATCCAATAGTGTTATCAAGATGAAATACCCAACTTCATTTATATATTTATAGACCATTTAAGCTATATACTATAACTTGATCCTGTTTATGTCACCACATAAAGTTAAAGTATTCATACTATAGCCATGGATTTTTTTATTGGATTTTCATAATAGAATGCAATATCAATAACTTTATTGAATAAAATACTCAATAATATTTTATTGATAAATAGAATGTTTAACACAAAATTTACGAACTGCGAGTTCTAGGACATTCCAAACAATCTTCCACTTGGACTAAAACTCCAGTGAGAATAAATATATACAATACAATGTTGAGAAACATAGAGGAAAAATACATAAACTAGGGCATCACTAATACCATAGATATTCTCCCACTTACCTTAGATTACGTTGCTCGGAGTCCTAGTCCAACTAGGTGACCCTTGAACACGTTAGCCGAGAGGGCCTTCGTAAATGGATCAGTAAGGTTGTCTTCAGAGGCTATCTTTGTGACGATCATGTCTCCTCGGTGTACTATCTCTCTGATGAGATGGTATTTCTCTCAATATATTTTCCACATTTGACTCCTTGGTTCTTTCGAGTTGGCAACAACACCACTATTGTCACAATACAGTGTAATGGATAGGTGCATATCTGGAACTACTTCCAAGTCAACGAAGAATTTGTGTAGCCATACTGCTTCTTTAGCGGCTTCACATGCAACTACATATTCTGCTTCCATTGTGGAGTCAGCGATACAACTTTGTTTAATGTTTCTCTAAACTATAGCTCCTTCATTGAGAGTGAAATTTGATCCTGAAGTAGATTTCCTTGAATCTACGTTAGTCAAGAAATCAGAATCAGTGTATCCAGTAAGGATCAAATTCTTATTATACACAAGCATATAGTCCTTCGTTCTCCTTAGGTACTTGAGCATGTTTTTTACAGCAGTCCAATGACTGTGTCCTGGATTGGATTGGAACCTGTTGATGATTCCAACTGCAAAGCATATGTCAGGACGTGTACATAACATTGCGTACATCAAACTCCCAACTATAGATGCATATGGAATTGTTTTCATTTCCTCAACATCTTGAGGTGTCTTAGGACACTGTTCCTTTGACAAATGAATTCCATGTCTAAAAGGCAACATATACATTTTTTGGAATTTTGCATATTATATCTTGACAACATCTTGTCAATATAAAATACTTGAGATAGTGTTAGGGTTCTATTCTTTCGATTTCGAAAAATTTGTATCCTTAAAACATATTGAGCATCACCCAAATCTTTCATTTGGAATTGTGTTGCTAACCATCTCTTTATGTCAGTAAGGAGGAAGCTTGTCTAATTCCCAATGAGCAAGATATCATCAACATAAAGTACTAAGAATGCTATAGTCTTATTGACTATTTTCTTGTAAACACAAGGTTTGTCAACATTCTGTTCAAAGCCAAAAGATTTGATCGCAGTATCAAATCTTATATTCCAGGATCTTGAAACTTGCTTTAACCCATAAATGGATCGTTTAAGCTTATAGACTTTCTGTTCCTGTCCCTTCTGGTTGAGACATAAAAATACTTTCATCAAGATGGCCATTCAGAAAAGTTGTCCTGACATCCATTTGCCATATTTCATAGTCAAATATGTGGCAATGGATAAAAGTATTCTTATAGATTTTATCATGGCAACATGAGAAAAGGTTTCTTCATAATCAACCCCTTCTCTTTGGGTAAAACTTTTTGCCACAAATCTGGCTTTGTAGGTTTGCACCTTGCCAGTTTGGTCTCGTTTTCTTTTGTAGATCCATTTGCAACCTATAGGTTTGACTCCATGTGGTTGATCTACAAGTTCCCAGACATAATTGAAGTACGTTGACTCCATTTGAACATCCATGGATTTTATCCATTGTTCCTTATCAACATCTTCCATTGCCTTTTTAAATGTTAATGGTTCCTCTAAACCATCATCATTTTTTAGTTTCTGTTAAACGCACATAGCGTTTAGGTTACTGAATAACCCTTCCACTATGTCGAGGCATACTCAACTCTTGAGAAGGACTTTATGGGGCAACAATAGTTGTTGATGGACCAACTTGATCAACAACTCTTGTTGATATTTCTATAGTATCTTTGGTCATTTCTTATAATATTAGTTTACTGCGAGGTTGATGACTTTAAATATGATTTTCTTCCAAGAATGTAGCATTTGTTGATACAAACACTTTGTCTTCTTGGGGATCATAGAATAGTCCTTCTTTTGTTTCTTTAGGGTATCCCACAAAAAGGCATAACTTCGTACGTGTTTCTAATTTCTTAGGATTTTGTACCAACACGTGTGTTGGACAACCCGAGATATGGAAATGACGTAAACTAATTTTGCATCCTTTCAATAATTCATATGGTGTTTTTTAAACACTTTTTGAAGGAACAATGTTTAGAATATATACTATAGTCTGTACTGCATACTCCCAAAAGAATTGAGGTAACTGAGCATAACTATAACGACTCGACTCCCTAGGAGTCGAGCTAGGCCGTTACTATACACATGCATACATAAAATTGAAAATAATACATTTTCATAGCGAAATAAATGCTAAATAAATAAGTCAAATAAAAGATTTTCATTAAATCTAAATAAAAGTCAAATAACAAGGTACCCATAAATCATAACTAGAAATTTAATGAGGCTAGAAATCTGTAAAAGTTTGGAAATAAATACTAATCAGTAAGTTTCAAACATGAAGACTAAAAGTGGAAAAACATGAAAGAAATCTAAACATCATGAGCGGAAGCATAAAACTAGTCCCAGTGGCTCGATCACGAATTCTGCTTGTCAATCGCCGGTGCATCTCTACCTTCACCTAAAACAACAACATGAGAAAGGATGAGTATAAAATACTCAGTAAGTAACGTCACTACTAGGGTCAGGCTAGGTATCTATGTCATCTAGATGCCTACCTCTGGTGGAACATATAAACTGCTCTAGTCCTCCTGGGACACATACATACATGAAAAACTTATTTCTATCCTACTATAGTTAAGTTTGCCCACTACCTCTGGTGAATCTCGAAGGAAACACAATCTGGTGAATCCCGAAGGAAACACAATATCTGGTGACTCCCGAAGGAAACACAATATCTGGTGAATCCTGAAGGAAACACAATCTGGTGGGCATCTAATTAATCAGTGAGGACACTATCACAATCTCAACATCTCAAGTATCACAACATGGTTCTATAACATACATATACATCTCATCATCATGATTCTACAATATACATATACCTCTCGTCATCCTAGTCTCATAACATACATATACATCTTATCATCATGGTTCTATAACACACATATAAATTTCTTCATCATAGCTCTGCAACATATGTATGCATCTCATCATTCTCAGATTTAGCAGGATCTTCAATAAAAAAGTAATATACTCAAATCATACTAGTATTCAAACATCTTTATGCGCAACTAGTCTTTTAAACTCTCATATCAGCAAGGCATACATAAACATCAAACTATCAATATATCCTCAGTAAATCATATTTATCAATATCTGGCTTCAGTCATTTTAAACCTTAGTTAATGGGGTAGACATAAATATCATGCTAACTAATAATCCTTAATAAATCATAATTATCATTGTCGGGCACTAGGGCAGTTTCAGTAGTAAGATTACTTACCTCAATCGAAACTCTACAGATAACAAAATTAGACCGCCAAACTATAACACAACCCGAAGTAGTGGCTCTAACAACGAAAACAACTCAAACAATTTCAGTTCAAACCATAACTGCGAAACTTCAGATCTAAGTCCAAAATATCCAAAAACTTACCCAAAGAATGAAGATCACTTCCAACTTCCCTTGACGATGCTCCCTCTAATTTCCAAAGTTTGCTAAAACTCAACTTCAAATAAAAAAAACCCAACAATGGTGAATCAAAATGACGAAATCCAATGTTAATGGCTAAGAGATCAAATCGAACTGCCACAACCTTACCTAGAACAGATCCGACGGAACAAAGATGGCGAAGAGCCAGGCAGCGCCTGGACGGACGTGACTGGAAGCGGCCGACAGCGGATCTGGGTCTGGCGAGGCGTGAGGAAGCGGTGGCTGGACGGATCTGGGTTTGGTGAGGCACGAGGAAGCGGGGACTTACGCGCGGCTACCAGATCTATCGTGGCTTGAAGATCCGGTTGTGGTGCTGAAGCGGACGACACTGACGTGGGTAGAACGTGTTGAGGTTTGTGCCCTAAAGTCTCGTGTCCAGTAGTTTGTAAACAACTTTGTACGAACACTTGTGATGTATAATATAAATGATATTTACTTCACTACTTGACTTTGCACATTTAGATATTTTTCATTTTACCACGAACCAATAAACTTAATATCCCTGGTTATCTGTATGTAACTTAAGCATGTATGTGGTGACATACAAGTGGATCATGTCTTGAGTGATAACCAAAATGGTTTGTAGTATATGGATATAGGAGGGAAACCTTATCCTGGTAACGCTATGGATGTGGCCAGCTTTGTGGAATGGTCACAAGTGTTGTGACTTGTCATAGATGTTCTGATCCTGATCATTCGTGTAGGGGACATGCGAGGGGGGCGTCCTATACAAAGAGTTTGTATAAGACCTAACCACAAAGTGTTAACGTCTCATTATATAACACCGTTCATGACTGAGACTTCACTTCACTAGGATGACCATAGGTAACATGACCTCAATCTTGAGTGAGTCGGGAACTTCTGCCATTGAGAGCGGTCCTTTGATTTGCGTGGGTGCGCGTGGCCAAAATGCCGACTCAAACCTACCATTTTGGGGATTCATCTGATTTGGGAGCTGAGAACTCAGCTTCACAAGATGGAATTCACTCCTTCCCTGAGGCAGGGGTAAGTAGATAGATAGCTCCCTTAAGGGCCTGTCTCTTATACACATCTAGATGTGTATAAGAGACAGATATGGCGCCACACACCTTCTCATGGCCTGAAAGATGTTCACACATATTAGGACTATGTTGTATTGTTCATTAGAGGGATCAGTGGTACTCAAGGAGAAAGATGTAATTACAGGGGCAAAATGGTAAATTGGCCTACTGTAATTACGAGCATCTGTGAAGGGTCATTGTACTGATGATTGGTTATATCCAATGGACATAGAAATATATCTATTGCAAAAAGAGTTCAACTGCCGGTCTTTAGTGGAATACCTGGCAGTTAACGGATGGTGGATATCGTGATTAAAGAGTTTATTTAACTATTCACATACCATTGGAGCTTCGAGGTATAGGTCCTTAAGGTCCCTTTAGTAGCTTGGATATAAGTTGAGAATCAGTTTTTGGATCAGTTTGAAATGATTAAATTGACAAAAGGGAGTTCGATTATATATGATATAATTGAACAAGTTAATTAAATATGATATAATTAATTTTATGTATGAGATACATTAATTTGGAGGAAATTTGATATAAATGTGATTTATATCTAGTAGAGAAAAATATTATAATTAATATATGATATTAATTATATGTTATGAATATGATAAAATCACATTCATTGGACGGTTATAAAGGAAATGGGAAGGCGCCTCTTCGTTCTAAATAACAGATGAGTGCATTATAAATAGCAGACAGTGTGTTGATCTCGGAGTGTATGGATATTGTGAAAAGATAGTGTCATTGTTTAGATAATTAGTGCCTATACGATAGTGACTGCATGATCGCTTACATATACGATATTGCTAAGTGATCGCATCCGATTACACCGTCGCGCGCTATATCTAAATGATCGTTTAGCTCCCGACATTTACTAAATGATCGTATAGACGACCGCTTAGTTTTTCCTACACGATTGTTCGGACGATCGCTCACTCTTTTCCTACACGATCGTTTACCTTTTCCTACATGATCGTTTAGACGATCGCTTACTTTTCCTACACGATCGTATACTTCACCTAAACGATCAAGCATCTTGTCTATGCGATAGACGATCGCATCTCCCACTTGCTTAATCGTTGTGTACGGTCTCTCTTCCTCCTTCCCTCTACCAAATCCGAACAAAGCCCACACTTTGGATTCTTACTCCAAGAATACTGAGGGCTTTGAGTGTTGTTGTCTTCTCTGTTTCCTTCTGTCTGAGTGTTGATTGTTCGAGGTAGACAGTTGGGCTTCAGATTTGCTGTGAAGAAGAAATCTCGATCTAATATGATTTCTTGATCTCTTTAGCATTATGAAAGTATGTTTGAATGTATATACGATAATTCTATCACAATGAATTGGAAAGATCTGCTTCTCGTAGGTACTCTTGAATAAGAATTCCTTCAGAACGGACGAGAGACGGAACGATCGACGAAGGGTCTCTCACGCGGCATGGCTAGAAACACGATTAGCTGGGGCGATGCGTTGGCAGCTAGGGCAACGACTGAAAGTCGGCAGTGGAGAGGTGCAGGAGAGATAGAGGTCAGGGAGGGGGGTCTCGGTGACTGCTAGAAGAAAGTGGGGAGAGAAAGAAAAGAAAAAGAGAAGAAAAGAGAGAAAGAGAAAGGAAAAAAAAAAAGAAAGAAAAGGAAAGGATTAAATAAAATAAAATAAAATAAAATAATATATTTTATTTTATTCTTCTACTATTCCCAATTATTTTCTTAAATTCCCTCATTTTCCAATTTGGAATTAATTCCTGCCATCAATTTCCAACATAAATTTCCAACTTCAATAATCAAATTCCAGTAATTACTCTTAAATCTCAAAAATTCTAAAAATGCCCCCAATTATTGTAAATTACTGAAATTACATTACGACAAAATTTTGAGGTGTTACAATAGCTCATCATTGATCGGACTATGTCTAACAAGGTTCGATTTCTCCTTTCTACAACACCATTTTGTTGTGGTGTTTCAGGTGTTGTGAGTTCGGATTGAATTCTGAGATCTTCTAGATAGTTTAGAAATGTGAATCTATATACTCACCACCTCAATCAGATCGAAGTGTTTTAATTCTTTTACTTAAATAATTTTCTACCTCGGTCTTAAATTCTTTGAACTTTTCAAGAGTTTTAGACTTGTGACTTATTAAGTAAATGTAGTCATATCTCGAGTCATCATCAATAAAACTGACAAAATACTGATAGCCTCCTCATGCTTTTACACTCATCGAACCACATAGGTCTGAATGTATAAGTTCAAGAGGCTCTTTGGCATGAAGATCTTTTTTCAGAAAAAGATCTTTTTGTCATTTTTCCCTCAAGACATGATTCACATGGAGGTAAAGAACTATCTTTTAACTGACTTAGATGACCATTTTTTACCAATCTCTCAATCCTGTTGAGATTAATATGACCAAGTCTGTAGTGCCAAAGATATGTGTTAGGAGAAATTTTCTATTTTTTATTTTGAGTCTCAGCCGTTTTAAACATCTCTATATTTAAAATGGCCTTTGCTTCAGTTGGTTTTAAAATGTACAAGTTATTTTTTAGTCGTGCATAACAAATATGAACACCTCTTGAAAAAAAAACAAACACTTCATTAGATTCAAAAGATATTCTATACATATTTTCTAGCAGATAGGAAATGGAGATTAAGTTTCTTTTCATCTTAGGTACATAATATACATTTCTAAGTAAGATGAAAGATTTTTCAAAAAATAGCTTGAAATCTCCCACTGCATGAGCCGAAATAACTTCTCTCGTTCCCACCTTGAAAATCATTTATTGTTCAGAAAGTTGTCTCCAAGAACCAGTTTCCTGTAGAAAAGTGCAAACATTATTAGCGGCGCCTGAATCTAATATCCAGGTTAGGTGGGTATTCTCCACTAGACATGTTTCAACTACTAATAAATCTGATTTACCTTGGTGCTAGTTTTCTATTTTCTTTTCTGCCAAATACTTTAGGCAGTTATGCTTCCAATGTCCATCCTCTCTGCAATGGAAACACTTTCTTTTGGGAGCCTTGTTTTTGGTTTTGTTCTTCTTTGCAGTGGTTTTCTTATTCCCTTTACCCTTCTTCTTCATTTGTACAATCTTGTCTTTTGAAAAAGAGGGAACAAACTTCTTTTTATCAGCTGGTTCTATTCTAGACGTAGAACTCTTTAGAAACTTTTTAGGTCATAAAATAATATTTACTTCACTTTCTTTAAGTTTCATCATAGACTGATATGTCTGTAGCTCGTTCAATAGTGTAGTCAAATTATAAGTAATTTTGTACATTGCATTGGTTCTGAAAGGTAGATAACTCTCCAGAAGAGATTCTAATATCATATGACTTGACTGATTTCATCTATCATCGCCCCATGAAGCTTAACAATATTAAAATGGACCATCATATTGAGAACATGTTCTCTAACATTGGTACCATCTTTCATGCGAGTACTATAAACATACTTAATGGCTTCATGTCGAATAGAGGATGACAGTTGCCCGAAAATCTCTTGGAGCGATGCCATTATCACAGGGGCAGTGGGCATTACCTCATATTTCTTATTAAGTACATCATATATACTTGTTAAGATATAAGCCCTGGCTTTTTTGTTAGCCTTGACCCACCGATCATCGATGTCCCGAACATTTTGGTTCGTTGTTGTACTGGGAATCGGAGGACATTCCCTCGTTAACATAAATCTCAAATCATCCACAACTAATATCGTATTAATGCTGAATTTCCAGTTTGAATATCCTTCTCCGATAAACTTATTGGAAACGAGCAGTTGTATAATTGAATTTGACATTGCTGAAAAAATTTAAACAAATTCTATTAAACTTATGCATCTAAATCCAATTCTCAAAATAATAATAATAATAATAATAATAATAATAAAGTACCCAAAAATCTTTATTTTTTTGCAAGGAAATCCCGACCAAATAGTATATCAAATAACTCTTTATTCCTATAGTTCTTTTGGTTATCGTTTTCGGTGAAGATCTTTACTAACAATTAGTAATTCTTGTAAGTGTGACCCGCTAGTTTCATATTTTATAGAACGTTATGAATATGCCTCTGAGATGAAGACAATATCCAAGACGAAACTATAAGACCCTATTCATTTCTAAAGCTTGGATTGTTCCGAACCCTATGTTACCCCCTTGTGGGGATCACCGTGATCAACGACTAGTTAGTGCTGCCTAAAAACAACAGTAGGTACAACATAAGAATCTCACCGTTCAAACTAATGGAGGAGACAGTAGGTCAATGTTTACACATTTCCTTCACCCACTTACTATGAACTACTTCCCCTATTCACCTTGTTATTGACTTATGCAAACACTTTCCGTATAGAGTAGTCGTGGTAAAAACAACACGAAACCGAACATGGATCTCACGGTGTGAACTCTTGGGAACATGAGAGCTATTAACTTTATATCGTATATATTGTTAATATCCCACTAAAGTGTTCTAAATGTTTGGGTATTCATTTACATAGGTTTTATTACGGCTAATTAAGAAGAATCTAAGTGTATGTGATTTTATCCAAGTATAACGTTTATATTTGGATATTAACCTACGATGTCTATGTGTTTAAACCAGTTTTAAACCTCACACCGCTCACGCAAGCTCATAAATTTAATTAACAATGCTCAATTTTCAGTCATAATCCTCAGGTAGGAAGTGTTACGTAAACTGTCAACTTAAATACCCCCAACCTTAGACAGTTTATGAACTAATTTGAGTTTGTAACCAAATTTTATAAGGTAACAATCTATTTTAACAATTAAAACTAGTTGTCAACCTAAGTGAGCATGTTGTATATCTTTGTTGTGGATTTTAAAGTATAATTTCATTTTATAACAAACTTATAAAATAAACATGCTTTAAACCAGCCATAACACGCTTCAAAGGCAAAAATTAACATAACAATTACATCATTTTTTAACAAACCCTAAAGCATGCACACTATATATTATAACTAATTTATAAAATACAATAATGCATATAGCATGTTAAATTATGGTGGGATTTTAAATCTAAAATGGCATACTTTATGCACAAACATGTTTAATTAAAAAAAGAATACACATCATATGCATAAAATAATTAAATAATACTAATATGGTTCAACTTTGGCATTCTAAGCAAACAAATAAGCTAAAATATTACAAAAATGGCTCAAGAACAACTTTAATTTGATGATGAACCGTTCGAACCGATCTGAATCAGACCACTAAGGCACAAAAGGAAGTTAAACCGGACAAGTTTGGAGGAGAACCGGTCGAACTGGTTTCTTCAACCAATGAACCGGCCAGGCAACGCACGAAGCAAAAACCCTTGGGATGAACAGCGTCGTGGCGCTACATCCTAGCGTTACAACACTAATCATCAGTGAGCCCGTGGCGTTGCAATGCTCGATGAACATCATCGTGACGCTCCTGGGCAAAAGGCTTAGCTCCAGTTTTCTGGTCGAACATGCTTGCTTCAATCTTCAAATTAACACCTAATTCGGACTCTAATGACTCCAAATAAATTACATACTTTAGAACACACATATAAGCTCATCAAACAAGAGCTAATTACAAATTTAATTTGGAAATCAAAGAGAATTCCAATGCCAAAATTGAATTTAAATCATATCAGTCACAAACTCAAATATGCTTAGAAATTCACCCACTAAATTCAAATTAACAATAAATGAGTGCTTAAATCATGCTCTGATATCAATTGAAGGAGTAATATAATATGCAACAGAACAAATCAAAATCAATAAGCACTCTACCTACTCTTAATTTGAGTTTTGAACATGCTATTCAAGTGAAATTCATAGAGGGTTTGAAGCAAACATTATCTTTGAAGACTTAATCCATGAATTCAGCAGTAATGCTCCAAGATTGAGCTTGAAACTTCAACAAGACCACCACCAAGATCTTCTCTACAAAGCTCAAGAAGGAATATGTGGTGGAAACACTCAAATCTAGCTGAATTGGAGAGGAATTTTGGTGGGTTTGTGAGCGTTTTTGTTTCTTCAGCACTTCAGAAAAATTTTCCAGCAAAATCTATCTCAAGTCCATGCATGAAGACTCATCATATAATACGTTTTCATGCAAGGAGAGTGACTTGCATAGAGGGCAGCTCCTACTTAGAGCTGATTACAATTTTGAGGTGGAATTGGGTGACAAATCACCCAAGAAATGGTTAGTGAATTTTCCCAGAAAAATGGAAAAATCCACTAACCCTAAAATCAATTTCAATTTTAAAATTAAAACTGATTTTATAATTAAACAAAACTATTTTATTTAATGATTAGTTTTATATAACTAATTCAAAATTAATAATTAATAAAACTAATTTCAATTTTTTAATTAAACCTTTTATTAAAATTTATTAATTTAATATGTTAATATTAAATTAATAAAATACCAATTCCACTAATATAATTCAATTTCATATTTAAATCATAATTTAAATATCAATTGATTCTCTAATTTCATTTAATTTCAACTAAATTAAACGTTTTTTAATTGTATCAAATACAATAAATTGAAACCCTAAAAATTGAATTTGAACATTTCAAATTCATAACCCTAATTTCAAAATTCATCCAATTAACACTCAATTTGTTATTCCAATTTATAATCTAGTAGAGAGACCTAATGGACTTATAGATCATGGGCTCCAACGATTTGCAATTAATTAATTAAGCTTTTTAAACTGAATTAATTACTATTTGTTAATTATCAAGGCACACCATTATAGTTCGATAGTTGCACTCTCCTCACTGTAGATATATTTTTGTCCATTTCAATCATAATGAGTAAGTTGATCCTTCACAGATCGTTCATATTTACAACTGGATCAAAATTATTATTTTACCCCTATAAATATATCTTGCACTTTAAGCTTCCATTGACCTTCTATTGAACAACTAATTTATAATACCTTTTATAAATGATATCCCTCTCTACCAAGAGAGGGCAAGGCCCTGCTGTTCAAGACTAGGCATCAGCACTTAAGAGAACAACCTATCTGCTAACCCTAAGTCGGGTAGGAGTGAATTTCATCTTGCATAGCTATGTCCTTATCTATCTACCCGATCTTATCCCCAGAATGAGAGGCTTATTTAGTTGTGTTATTGGACTAATCTCACCTATGTAGATCAAAGGATAATCCCAAAATAAACAGGAGTTCATAGTTAGCTCACGATTAATATCGTGTTGTCCTACGTCATTTTAGTTTGAAATAGTCAGTTTTAACAGTAAACGGTCGTTATAAACAAAAGTGACTATTTCGAGGTCAGTCTTATGCAAACTCATTGCGCAGTCACACCCCGCCCCGAGCGTGCCTCTTGTGCCTTAGGGGAGGTGCGACGGACAATAGATGCCACCCTTTTGTGATACCTATTGCCCATCTGAAACTCTTTAAACTCATAAAACTTTAAGCCAAGGATATAAACAACCACTGTTTAACTAAGCTTAGTTTATTACAAATAGTATAACATTTATACAACTCTCAGGCTTAAATATAATATTTATATCAACAACTCTAAAATCAAAAGTGTGATTGTGGCTGTGGCAGACCTTGACCTTAGCAGCACCCTAGAACTCCTCACCTTTCGCTATCTGGGAAGAAAAACATTAAAGAAAAGAATGAGCTTCAAAAAGCTCAGTGAGTGGTAAGCAACTTCTAGAGTCTATTTCAACTCATAAAATAACAAGCATATCACGACTACGAGGTTACATTCAAACCTCAGCCTTGAATGAGCATGTTTTCAACTCTTTCTACACGCACGGTAGATAGTTAAACTGATACTACTCATAATGAGTCCGTTCTCAAACTTTACCTATACACACGATAGATAGTTAAACTGATACTAGTCATAAACGCTTACTCTCTTGTGTTTCCTATGTGCACATAGATTCCCTGCTTAAAGGCTCAGAATCTAGGCATGTCGGCCCTTGATGACGAAAAATTGGAAGTCAATTTTACTCGACAATCAAATTCCCTTGGACGCGGTATGTGATGCATGATCCTAAGATATGCGTTGATAGTCATGCATCAATGGTCATGTGTTGAAGTGACTATGCGCTAATCAAATGTAGGCGATGACCATGCGTCCTGCCACATGTTTTCTTTCGTTTACGCCAAGTATAACATAGACGCAAGTTTCTCGGTAATCCGAGGTCGAACACAGGGACTTGTAGCTATATGTTTGTGGTGATGTGCATGGGGCGGTTTAAATAAAAGAATGGAGGAGATGTTGCTACGTTAATCCTACTCCTACTCCTATCTAACAGACAACGAATGTGGATATGCATGGAAGGTAGAGATACGACAAACCTTGACATGAAATAAATGTATGGGAAAATAGATAAAATGCGAAGATGTTTTCATTGCAACCCTTAAGAGTGACTGCGAAGGCAACCCTAGTCAATGCAAGCCAATACGCTCATGCTACACGCATGCACGACAAATCATTTTCCAATGGAAATGCAGTGCTCCTAAGTCTAGGACGCATGTGTTGAATGCAAAAGTGTCCATAGAGCTTATTCCTAAGTCTCTACTCTTTTCCTATGCGATGATGCAAAATGCACACAACGCTGCAGTGACTACACTCAATCGTATCCTATCTCTAGGATGCATGCGATGGGTTAATAGCAAACAGTGCTTATTCCTAAGCTCCTATCTCTTGTATTATGTGTTCTAATCTGACTCTTCCGAGCCTAGATTCTGACCTGACCTTCCTAAGCCTAGATCCTGTCCTTAGACTACCCTCCCAAGTATTCCTAATGGACAAATGAAGCATATATAATACAAAACAATTGCATGAATTTGGTTGACGCAAGTGTGTTACTATCCCTAGTGAACAACGCAAACCTTTCTTAATGCGTCCAACCATTTACCCTCTCGGGCAGTTGGTTGTTGCTGACTTCACTCATAGACAAGCAATGCGTTAGCCTATAGACAGGCATTACAGCAGCTTCACACTAAGTAAATAAGGTTTTCTCACACACTCATACAATGCACACCTCTTGATGGTTTGCTATATGCTTCATATCCCTAATCCACATGACTAAGTATGCAATACCCAAGCAATCCCACCAAGTGTTGCAATGAAAGTAAAGATGCTAAACAAAGAAGATGAAGATGGAGTCGAAGGAACAGAGAAATGCATTGAAAACAGATTGTATTAATTCCTTAATTTCAAAATGTCATATAATACAATATAGAAAAAGAACGGAAAGAAATGATCGGTTGGAAGAAAAACTTTGCTTCCAGCGGATGTACGTCAAAGTTGCTGGTGGTGCCATGGATGGGCGGAGGAACTGACTCTCTTAAGATCTACCTTCGGTCGAAGGCTCCGGTCGTCACTCGGAATGGATGAAGGAGGTGAAGAACTCTCAGCCGTCTTCTCATGAGTTTGTCTGGGTCGCAAGGATCCGCCAGAGGCGAACCTTGGATAAAATGAATTTCGGCTCATCGACTTCTATTTATAGAGCTTGGATCATCGATAACATTAATTGAACTTCTTTGAGTTTGACGTTCGTCGCGTTCGTCCTTTTTGAACCTCTGCCACTAACGGCGTGGTAGGTGAAATGTCAACATCATCTTTGGATTTTCTTGAGGTAGAAGCATTGATACGTTCATTCCACCTACCTTGCATTGATCCCATTAGTTTACATTGTCGCGCAGCCGCAATCATTCAATGACCGCATTCGCTTAATACTGCAACTCTACACGATGACCGCAATCGCTTGACGAGCACAACTCCCATGCGATGGACGTATACGACTGATTATCGCAACATCCATGCATTGATCGATGCGTTTGCCTTTGCGATGGAGTATTTCTCCACATGCGGTCGTCTATGCGGTGGTCCAATTTTCGCGTTTGCGTTTATTTCCTGCATTAGCTACAAAGATAGAACATTGTACGCATAATTAACGCAACATAACGGGTTAGCTGAGATTCGACATGGTGATCGATGTAAACTCATATTCTCGTGAATTAGTATCATGATCGACGCATATTCTGCCTAAGAACCTTCATAATTCTAAGTAAAAAGCCTAAGATGACATGCATTTCTACATGTCATCAACCCTCTAACCATCCCATATGAGGTTCTTCTCACAGGCTCAGGAATAGACCTCTCGGTCCTCTAACCATCCCGTGAGGTTTTGCTCTTGGCTTAGGAACTAGGTCTATTGACCCCCTGACCATCCCGTTCACATATTCCCATTCTCATGCTAATTTCACAATATAAGCATATACATATACTCTAAAAGATATGCTTAAGACTTAAAGAAAATTACCACTCACCTTGGTGGGGTAGAAACCTTTCTCTCTAGAAGTTCCTTGGTTTCCTCGGGCTCCCTTTTGAATCCTAAATTCCAGATTCAACTACAAGCTTTATAATTTAATGTGTATATAATATCATAAGTTAGTTATCATATTTATATTTATATTAATTATTATTTTAATAATAAGGAAAGGAGTTACAACTCCCTTCCCCTTCTTTTCTCTCCACCCACGTAAGTGGGTGGTGGTTATTTTTGGCATGTAGAAAAGAAAAAGTTTCTTCTTCTTTTTTTAGTGGTTGATCAATTGAGCAAAAGAGAAATATAGATAGAAGAGTTCTGGGTTGTGAAATTGTTGTTGAACAATCTCTAAATCTATTTTCTCCTCTCTATACAAAATTCCCTCTTAATCCAAAATAGTTAGAGCTCATCACTCTTGGGTTCTCACCCTGAGAATACCTAGGAAGTCTTTGTGGTCGTGTTCGAACTTGTTCGAGGTTTTTTCTTGAAGAAAGTTTTCAAGTAGTTCGTGTGCTGTATGAGAGAATTTTTGAAGAAAGATTTTCAAAGGTAAGGTTTCCAAAACCTTTTTGTTAAGCATGCTGTAATTTATGTACCTAATCCCATATACTTATAGACTATTTTGGCTATATACTTATTGAAGAAACTCTTATCAAAGAGAACCCATGAGCGGAAGCACGATCGATCTAAATTCATTGTGACAGAATTACAAACATTCACAAACATACAAACTAGTTATGCATTTTCTAACAAATTACAACATGCTTTAGAAACTAATAACAAAAGGAACGAGAGACGTACCTTTGAAGAACTCTTCTTCTAAAGACCTCTGGCTCTCGTGAAGACTTGGACCAACAACCTCTCGCTGTCTCTACGATCGTCTAGCCAATCGTTTGTTCAAACACGAACAATTTTCTCCATGAACAATTAACCTCTCGGACCACCATTCAGTAACCTTGGTATTCTCGGAGTGAGAATCCAGAAGGTGTGGACTCTACAATGAATTTGGAAGAGGGTTGGAGGAAACAACGATTGAACTATACAACCAAGCAAGTGTGAGAAGGATATTGTCTATCGTATAGACTTTGTGCTTGATTTTTTTGTAAAACTCAGCAGGTACACGATCGTTTAAGAAAAACAGGCTTGATAGTTTACACGAGTATTTAGAGAATCTCGTTTACCACGCGATCGTTTGGTAAAATGCTACACGATCGTTTAGTCAAACGCACGTGTATACGATCGTTTAGACAAACACTTAAAGGCTATTGTGTAGTCTCTCATGAGCTAAACGATTAATAGTGTACTTAATGAAGCGATACTTTCAAAATGAAAACATTTTTCATTTTATCCTTTAGTTATGAAAACTGAATACAACCTTCTACTTTCACGCACGGTTAAAGGAAAAACTACCAACAATTATCATATAATTGCTTTAATTATAAATAAATATAATAACTAACTTATCATATTATATTTATAACCTATAGTTTTAATATCACATCATATGTAACATTTAAACCATAGTTCTTTTCTCCTTTACTTAATATAAATCATATTTACATCAAATTCGTCCAATTAATGTATCTCATACATCATGTCAACTATATCACATATAATTGAACAAGTTTAATCATATCATATATAATCAAACTCTCTCTTGTCAATTTGAACACTTCAAACTGACCCAAAAAATGATTCTCAACTTGAATCCATTGAGCTACCAAGGGGACCTTATGGACCTGTAGCTTGAAGCTCCAACGATACCTTAATAGTTGACTAAAATCTTTAGTCATGAGATCCACCATCCGTTAACTGTCGGGCAATCCACTAAAGACCGACAGCTGCACTCTTCTCACTACAGATATATTTATGTGTCCATCAGATATAACCAGTCAACAGTATGATAACCCTTCACAGATCACTCGTAAGTATAACTGGGTCAATTTACTGTTTTGCCCCTGTAGTTACATCTAATTCCTTAAGTACCACTGATCCCTTTAATGAACAATACATCATAGTCTTACTATGAGTGGAAACCTCTTGGGCCATGAGAAGGTGTGTGGCGCCATATCGTTCAAGCCCCAGAATCAACCTTTAAGGGAGCAATCTATCTACTTACCCCTGCTTTGGGGAAGGAGTGAATTCCATCTTGTGTAACTGAGTTTCAAACTCCCCAATTAGACGAGTCCCCAAAGTGGTAGGTTTGAGTCCGTAATCTGGCCATGCGTACCCATGCAAATCAAAAGACCGCCCTCATAGGCAAGAGTTCCCAACTCACTCAGGATTAAGGTCATGTTACCTATGGTCATCCTAGTGAAATGAAAGTCTCTGTCATGAACGGCGTTATATAATGAGACTAAACACTTCGTGGTCCGGTCTTATGCAAACTTCTTTGTATAGGACCACCCTTTCGCATGTCTCCACATGAATGATCAGGATCAGACCATCTGTAGCACGCCACAACACTTGTAACTATCTACAAAGCGGGTCGTATCCGTAATGTCACAAGGATAAGGTTTCCCTCCTATATCCATATACTAAAGACCATTTAGGTTATCACTTAAGGCATGATCCACTTGTATGTCTCCACATACATGCTTAAGTTACAACGACAACCAAGGATCCTAGTTTATTGGTTTGTGGTAAATGCAAATAAAAATCTCATATTTCATAGACAATAGTGAAGAAAATATCTCATATTATTACATCACAAGCGTTTATTCATACATGTGCTTACAAACTACAGAACTCAACGAGAGTTTAGGG
Source organism: Benincasa hispida (assembly GCF_009727055.1). Classification (NCBI taxonomy): domain Eukaryota; kingdom Viridiplantae; phylum Streptophyta; class Magnoliopsida; order Cucurbitales; family Cucurbitaceae; genus Benincasa; species Benincasa hispida. The sequence goes on from NC_052356.1 coordinate 23,002,453, forward strand.
CATCAACCCCAAAACAAAACATGATCCACTTTTATGTCTCCATATAAAGTTAAAGTATTCATATTATAACCATGGATTTATTTATTGAATTTTTATAATAGAATGCAATATCAATAACATTTTATTGAATGAAAAAACTCAATAATAGTTTTATTGATAAATAGAATATGTTTTCAACATTTGCGAACTGCAAGTTTTAGGACATTCCCAACAATCACCCACTTGGACTAATATTCCAGTGAGTTACAAATATATACAAATGCATATCTTATTTATTGCTTTACTGTAAATTCTCACATTCAACGAAAAATGGAATTTGGGTTGATCTTGTTTTCATTTACGGTTCCCTCCTATTAGGGATCCTTTAGAACACACACTTTTCTTCTTCTTCCTCTATTATGTTTCAATTTCAACTCCTAGGTTTTATAGATTTCACTTTGGCTCTTTGTCTACCAACTCTCTCTATCTCTATCTCTCTCTCAAAACTATTGGACACTTGAAGTTAATGATTCGAGGTTAGTGATTGGATCCTCCCACCCCTTTAGACCCATTTTATGTTTGGACTTCAATCAACTCTTGAACATTCATGCTTTCGAATTTAATTCTTATGGGTAATTGCGAGTACTATCTCATGCTGAAAGTAAAAATTTTATGCTAGAACTCGATCCTCGATTCGGTCCAGAACTCCATCCTCGATCCCCACTGTGACGAATTCGATCCGATACAGAACTCGATCCTCGATTGAACTCGATCCAAGTCTTGATCCAGTCCAGAACTCGATCCTCGATTGAAATCGATCCAAGTCTTGATTCGTTCCTTGATTCGGTCTATAACTCTCCCACTGTGAAGAACTCGATGCTCGCCCAGATCTCGCAAACAAAACCCACTCGATGCTCCCCTACTCGATGCTATTGTATGTTTCTTTACCTCTTTCATTTTAATAAGTTTGTTTATTCGAAAAAAACTATTATTGATTACTTTGTTATCTTGTGTTGTGGAATTTAGATTCTTGATTTTAACATTCTTTTCTTTCTTCTCTCTTCAGTTGAGTAGTTTTTTTTTTTTTTTTTTCAGGTCAAGATGGTGGTATACAAATGATTCTTAATTTTGAAAGAGTGAGGTATGTGATTTGCTTTTGACTTATTAATTAAAGAAGTTTATATTTATTTAAGACAACTTTGTGTAAATTCTTAAATTTCATATATTTTGATTTTGATTTAAATTTGTGTGAGTAGGTGTTGTAATTAGTCACTTAGGATATGGTTTTTTTTTTTTTTTTTTTTTTTTTTTAATATACTATCTTTGGTTGATATTATTATCCAAATATGTGGAAATTTGGTTGCATCTTTAGTGAGTTGTTGTGGTGCTGAATTGATCAATTTTTTGTTGCTTAGTTTATTGAAAGTAATAAATATTTCTAGACTTCTTTGTAATAAAAGTGGTGTTGAATTGTGTTTACGTAACTTTGTCGATTATTAATGAACCACATATTTTTAGGTTGTTTTGAGAGTCAAAATGACAATTATGTACTTTTTATATAGTTTTGACATTCAATTGTGATTTTGGGAACCAATCTGATGCTAATTCACTTTTTATGTAGGTAGATGAAGATCAAAGATGGAAGCTCAATTCCATGATGCTATAATCCTCAAAACTTGATGAATTTTGTATTTTGTGAACCTTGTATGGTTGAAAATTACATTTGGTGTATTTTTTGTATTATTCGATAATTTTTTTTAGTATCTAATGTAAATTGATTACTAAATTTCAATAATGAAAGGAAGTCATTGTATTTAATGCATACATTGTGAATTATTTCTATGTCTATTTAACTTAAAATAAGTGTTACCTTACTCATATTTCCACTTCAGTTCCAACTCAATAATGAAGATGGCTGGAATTCATGCAGAAGGTTTGTTGCTTGAATGTCATGCAATATAAACTTCAGTTCTAAGTGGAAATCAGACATACAAAAGGTTGCATTTTTGCTGAGAATTTATGTTTGAAGAAGCGTGCTTCATACTATGTAAAACTAGTAACCTCCTCCCCAATTCCCTTCGATTCAAGCTTGTTTTGAGTCCCACAACTCAATCTAAGACTACAAGAGAATAGTAAGAAAAACCTTGTAGTGGCTTACAACCAAAGAAAAGGAGATTGCAGTAGAAGATCGTGATTCAAGAGGTACTTCAAAGGTTACTGTTGAAACTTTGTTTTTAGTTTATGAGCATGTTGAATTTGAAGCCAAAATTAATGAATTAGAATCCTTAATGATTCTGTTTTGCTTCCGCTGCTTGCTTCCTTATTCTAACAGTTAATAATCTATGACTCAGTTAAAAATAAGGATATTTAAGAAGAAATCCTAAATATGAGCACTTCTAAGAATCTTGAAGTAAATGAGGATAATAAAGAGATCTCGATAAATTATATGTCATGACAAGAAAAATATAGAAACTACTTAAATAAATTGACAACATTTTTGCATACAATGTTGCTCATGATATTATTTATGAAAATGATTATTATATACTTAGGTATATTGAAAAAAAAAATGTCGCGACATAGAAATAATTGATTTATGTGGAAAGAAATGATTTAATAGAAATAAACTTATTTTTCAAATTGTGAGAACTAGTAGTTCAAACATTAGAAAATGCCAAACACGTTGGATACAAGTGAATATTTGTTAGAAAAACAAATAGAATGAGATCACATTATATAGCGCGAGACAAGTTCCACAATAATTCTCGAAAAAAATGGTATTGATTATAATGAGACTATTCTCCTGTGGAGGATACAATACCATGAGATATCAAATTTATCTAGTTGTGTATGAAAGCTTAACATACATCTTATGGATGTAATCATTATACATTTATATGAATCTTTTAATAACTATAACCCTGAAGGATTAGAGGTACCAAATTCATATAATTCAATATATTAAAGAATTATATATAAAACATTCTTGAAGAATGTGACATGATCATTTTATTAAATATTTGTTGATATGAGGGTATAAAGATAACCTCTATTTGTCCATATGCTTTTATAAAGAAATCATAATCTGAGATTTATTATATATATTTATATATATGTTGATAATTCAAGCATAAACTCCTGAAGAGATTTCAAAGGCAAATATAATTTCTTAAGAAATAAATTGAGATGATTAGTTTCGCCTTAGCTTGCAAATAAGGCATAAAGCATATGAAATTGTATCAATATATATATATATAAGATCTTATATGGACTACTTTCACCATTGAACATTCCTATGATGGTTCATTCTCTTAGTGTGAAATGTTTATATCATTTGATATCAGAAAGATAATGAAGAACTTTGGGTCCCGAAGAACCATAACTTTTGAGAAATAAGTGCACTTATATCTTTACTAGTTTATACGCTACTTGTCGTAGCATAAATATAATATTCCTCCAAAGAAAGATATTGGAGTAGAGTTAAGAATATGTTATGCTTTTATTTGAGAATTAGTTTACATGGATTTATTTTATTCTCATAAATCTAATTGTGATCTAATTGATTGTGAAGATGCGGGTTACTTATCTAACCCATAAAAACTAGATCTTAAACAAGTTACTTAGTACATAAAGAAGAATTTTTGTATTATGGTAGTTTATGAAGCAGATCATGAGAACTACTTTAATCATGTTAAAATACTGATGATGTACGAGGCTAGCCAATAGTGTTATTATATGAAGAGGATAAAGTAAAAAGTACTAACATCACTATTCAACAAATTTCTTCAAAAGACGACTTGGGAGACTTATTGATGAAGGTGTTACCTGCAACAATATTGGAGAAGTTAACACACAATATTTGTATGTGACAACTATGAGTATCGAGTGATGTTTTCACGAGGGGAGTAAATGTGCTGCACTCTTTTTCCCTTGACTATGGTTTTGTCTCACTGGGTTTTCCTAGCAAGATTTTTAATGAGACAATTACTAAAGTATATAAATGATGTACTTTTTTTTCACTAGGTTTTTACTCTACTGGGTTTTTCCTAGTAAGATTTTACGATACATTTATTTTACATACTATGGATATTTAAAGGGGAGTATTGTAAATGTAATATTGTAGATATCCATAACTTATTTATTTACAACAAATCCATAATCTTCATAGGTTATCCAGTCTCATAACCTCCCCCATTAACTGTTACCTTGTAACATGTACTCTACCATGCCCTATAAATAGGGTTGTAAGGTATTTTGTAGAGATACCACACAATTGAGTTCAATATTAGCCCTCTACTTCTACTCTTCTACTTTTCTCTTTTGTCTTGCTTTCATTGTTCTTTTGTTGTCCATATTCTTCTTATTTCATCATAGTATATGGCTTATTAGATTATATTTAATATGAAATGTGATGACGATAAAATGATTCAACAAATAAAAATACCAAAAAAAGAGTGTCAACCTATAACTATGTTACTAACCCAATGAATTGAGCCTATGTTCGAAAGTAATTTTGGCATGACCAATATCATTTTTTTTTCTTTTCTTTTTGAGATAGACCAAGATCACTTTTGTCAGGGCCAAAATCACTTCACTTTGAAATAATGTTTGGAAAATAAACAAAATTAATTTTAGAAAAATAAAAATCATTTACTGTGATTTTAAAAGTATAAAAAAATTGGTGATTTTGCAATTCGATTGACTGGAAATCAGTAACATAGCATAATAAATATTAACTTTTTCAAACAAAAGTTCAAATCACGATTTTTACTCGATTTTTCTCTAATATCAATAATTAGTAATTCTAAATCACTTTTAATTACATATGACAATCGTATCATATCAAGTACAAGAGATCATATCATTCAAAATCACTTTTCCTTTTTTCTATATCTATAGACATATTATTGGATCAACTACATGAGATCTTTAAACCTAATTTTAGCATGATATAATTGTGAGTGGGAGATCCATTATCCAAAAAATGGAGAAAAAGGAGAGATTCACCTCAGGCTGTGGGCATGAGGTGTGACTGTAAAGATAAAATTGATACATTAAAAAATTTAAAGGCAAAGAGGGGAGTTAAAAATTCTCACCTCATGCTGCTTTTAATATATATAATATAAATTTTTTTCGAGAGAAAAAAATTATAAAAAAAAATAATAAACATAGGGATCAAACTTATCACATAAACTAAAAAAGTATATAATATTTTGGTGGAATAAAATATTTTTTACTATAAAGAAAAAGATAGAAAAAAAATGATAAATCTTATGTGATGATATTTCACAATAAAATCTTGCAAACAAACCCCTAATGATTAAAAACAAATGTATATAAAAGTAAAATGAACCTGACATACTCAACTAAATCTCTCAAAAGTAAAATTTTTTATTTGTAATTCTTAAAAAATATGCCTAGAGATTAAAGAAATGAATACAAAATAATACACAAACAAAAAGACATTGTTCTAACTTCCAACACAAACAAATGTCTATAAAAAAATAAAACGAATTTGTAAAATTATTGATTATATTTCAAAATGACCTAAGAAACAAATCTAGACACATCTTGATGACAAACAATACTTAAAAAAATAGATGACATATCTTATTTAATATTATCTTTGTCACTGTCAATCTTGAAAAAAAAAAATCTAAGGATTAAAAATAAATGTATATAAAAATAAAACGAAATTTCTTAGATATAAAAACATAATAAAAATATTTAACTAAATCTCTAAATTTTAATTCACACAAATAAACATAGAGATGAGAAACCGTACTAAAAAAGAGAGAAAGAGAAGAGAAAGAGACAAAAAAAAAAAAGTGAATACCTTATTTAATATTCTTTAAAAAGAAATCTTTTTAAAGATTCTCTAAATGTAAACAAAAATATCTAAATTAGAAAAAAATCCTATTAAAAATATGCATTTCTAGGATGTCGTTACTCGATTAATTTTGTATGTTTAAGGTCCCGTTTGATATCCATTTACTTTTTGTTTTTAGTTTTTGAAAATTAAATTTATAAACAATACTATGTTTTGTTAACTCATGCTTTCAGAAACTAAATCAAGTTTTAAAAACCAAAAGAAGTGATTTTTAAATGCTTGTATTTATGTATAGAATTTGATTAAGATTTCAATTTTTTTTTTTTTTTTAAATCTAAAACTTGACTTCATTAAAAAGAAACATCCCCCATCCCTCGATGAGTTACAAGATTGAGCATCACATAACAGGATTCAACTTGAGACATGTGTCATTCCAGATTCTACCCTTAACATTGGAAATAACCCACCCTACAATACAAGATAGAGGAAGAAAGTGGAAACCCAAAATTTGAATATGAATCATCACTCTCTAATCTCTTAGAATATAACTCCAATTTGAGATTGAAACAAGTTTTCATGAATGGCCCCATTCACCTGCAACCTTGAGCCCAAAAAGAAGGGCCATAGCCTCAGCGTCCACCACCCCACATGAGCTCTCCACAAACTTCGCACCAGCCACTAAGGCCTCTCCTCTGGAATTTCAAAAGACAACCCCCAATCCCATGCCAAACACAGAAACTCGCGGGGCATCCGGATTGAAATCATATATATATGAATCTTATAAAGGATTTAGATTTCAAGCTTAAGATAAGTAGATTCTATCATAAGTTACCGAATTGAGCATTTTGTTTAGTTGATTTTTTTTAATTGTATACTTGTATGATTACTTGCAAGTAATTTCCACCATATGTCGTTAATTGAATTTTTATAATATAGATGTGATTTATGGATTATTGTTGTGATTGATTTTTATAAATAATTATCCATTGAATTGTTTTCTTGAATAGTGATGTGCTGAATTTTTTAATTTGATTATTAATTATGATTCATTTCTATTATGTTTTTTTTTTTAACATAAGTTTGAATATTGTTGATTTGTGACATTTATTAATATTTGAGTAAAAGCATGTTATAATGTGCAAAATTTTCTTGATTTTTCGCTTCTCATGATTTATGTTATCATGTTGATTAGTAATACATGTTTAGGTTAAGCACGTCATATTGTGTGTGTGATGGAATTAAGTAAGAATATGTTAAGGTGTATGATATGATTAAGCTGATTTATGCTAATAGCTGGGTCTAGGAAACAAAACTAGTTCATGTTAATGGTATTTATAAGGAACAATTATCTTATAAATATTACATGTGGAATTGATGGTTATGGTATGAGGTATTTTTGCATAGCATGACACCAAGTAAAGGATATGAATATGTATATAAGGATATGCAAGCAAGTGCATATCTAAGTTCAGTTAGGTTGTTTTGTGATCTATATGTTAGGATAGGTTATGCAAGCATGCAAGCATGATGTGTGTAATTGAACATGAAGGTTCCTTATGATTGGAACCACTTACAGAGTATTTTTATACTACCTCTTGTAGTTTTACTTTTTTTTTCCTTTTTTTTTTCAGATAAATATGTAGATGATGATGAGCTCATCGAAAAGGATCTTGACATTGAAAGTATGATTTATTTAAAAGAAGTCACACACTAGGCATTTTAAGCTCACCCTTTTTAATGTTTTCCTCCCCAGGTAGCGGTCGACGTCCCGAGGCTTAGCAGTTCTGCCAGTCAGTCACTTCTCAAAAACTTCAGAGAATTTGGAACTTAGGTGGCTCATCATATCTTGTTAAATTTGGATCTTATGTTCATGTTGTGGGAGTTAGGATAGAGTTTTGAGTGGTTGTTGTAAACAAAGTATCATGCTATGTGGAAATCTGTATGTTAAGTTGTATAGACCTTTTGATAATTGATAACTCTTAAAAAGAGCGATTATTCCTAACTTAATTCAGGCTTGTTATTAGGTTTTATGTGTTTACTTTCCTATTTTGTAGGTACCAAGTAACCAAGACGTGGGATTGGTGATTTAAAGCTGATCGGAGTTATTTGAAGCAATTTGGACTTGATTTGAGTATCCGAGCTTCAAAGGAATAAAAAAGGACCAAAATGCCCCTATTGGATCATCATAACGCTCTTGAATTGTCTAACTTGACACTTGAAGGCAACAGCTCGAAGTGCAGGGGAGTGTTGCAATGCTGCCCACAGCATCGCAACGCTTTGAATGATCAACATCGCCACCGTCACAACACTCGACCTTGATGCTGGAGGACAGAAGCCTCAGCACGCTCCTTTAGAGCGTTGTGATGATGCAAACTTTGACGGACAAACACGGGTAGCGCGCATGCAAGTGAGCATTGCAATGTTGTTTTCAGCGTTGTGACGCTGCCTAAAATTCTATAAATAATCTCTTCGACCCTAAGTCAAAACATGCCGAATTTAGGAGGTCAAATTGATGGACGCTGAAGTAAAACTCGTTCCTTTGTCCATTTTCTTCAATTTTCAGTATCTTTAGGGTAGTTTTGCTTTTTATTTTGGGTTTTAATCAATGGAACGGATGTGATGACGAAAATTAGGGGGACGCAATATACGATGCATGTCTTAAGTTATGCACTGATTCTCATGCGTCGGTGGTCATGCGTTAGAATAGAATGTATGCGTTGATCTCATATGCACTGACCATGCGTTCCTGTCACAAGTTTTCTTACGCTCTCACCAAGTATAATGAGAACGCAAGTTTCTCAGGTGATCCGAGGTCGAACTCAGGGACCTGTAGTTAAATGGTATGTGGTGATGTGTTTGCGGCGGATAAATAAAAGAATGATGGGGGTTGTAAGCTATAAACTACTCCTACTCCTAACTAACAGACAAAGCAGTAGAAGTATGAATGAGAGATAGAGACCTGACAACTGTTGACACGTAGTAAAATGCATGGAGAAATAGATAAAATGATGAGGATGTCTTCATCGCAACCCTTAAGCTTGACCGCAAGGCAACCCCAGCCAATGCAAGCTATGTGATTATGCTATACACACTTGTGCCTAATTCTAGGATGCATACGATGTATATGCGATAGTGCCGAGAAGCCTATTTCTAAGCCTCCATAACCCACTCATGTACTCTCACACATAAGCGTGATGACTACATACCACCGTATCCTACTTCTATACGCATGCAATATCCTATCTATAGGGTGTATAAGCAATGTAATAGCAAATGAAGCTTATCTCTAAGTTTCCCATTCTTGCTTATGTGTTACAATCTGCTCTCTTGAGTCTTAGATTTGGTTTTTAGACTACTCTCCCAAGTATTCCTAAATGATGAATGATGCGCTCATAAGACAAGGTAATCGCATAAACCTAGCTGACATAAGATTATTCCTATCTCTAGTGAACACTTGCTTACATTGCTTAATATGACCAACCACTTACCCTCCTAGGCAGTTGGTTGTTGTTGACTTTACTCATAGACAAGCATTGTGTCTGCTTATAGACAAGCGTTGTTACAGATTCACACTAAGCAAATAAGGTTTTCTTGCAACACTCACACAACGCACACCTCCGGTGGTTTGCTACATGCTTCATATTCCTATGCCGCATGATTAAGTATGCGATACTCTAACAGTCTCACTAAGTGATGCAATAAAAGTTAAAGATACTAAGTAAATGAAGATGGATATGGAATTGAAGGAAATATAGAAATGCATTGATCACAAAATGTATTAATTCTTTAAGCCAAAATGTAATACAATACAATATAAGGAAAGAAGAGAAATGGAAAGGCTAGCTGGAAGCAATGTCTTACTTCCAGCAGATGTGTGTCAAGGCTGCCAGTGGTGCCATGGAAGGGCGGTAGAGCAGACTCTCTCGAGCTCTGACTCCGGCGAAGGCTCTGGTTGTCACTCGGAATGGATGAAGGAGATGAAGAACTCTCAAGCTTTCTTCTCATGCTTTCGTCTGGATCACAAGGATCCATCCGAAGGTAGAAACTTGGATAAATTGAAATTTTGCTCAACGGCCTCTATTTATAGAGCTTGATCGCTGACAGCATTAATGAACCTGCTCTGATTTTGACATTTGCGGCGCGATAGTCCTTTTCTGAATCTATGCTGCTAACGGCGTGGTAGGTGAAATGTCAACATCATACTTTGATTCTCCCGAAGTATGCATTCATGTTGCATTCCATCAACCTTGTGTTCATCCCTCTATTATGGTTATCATCATGTAGCCGCAAGCTCCTTGCGATGACTGCAACTTCTATACGATGATTGCATTCGTTTGACGACCGCAACTTCCCATGCGATGGACGCATTCGCTCGACAGCCGCAACACCCATATGATCACCGCATGCGATTAATGGACGCAATATTCATGCATCGAGCGTATGCGATCGCCTATCTCCCATGTATGCGATCGATTTCTACGGTTGCTACAAAAATAAACATCTGAACACATAATAACACATAATAGTGGGTTAGCTGAGATTCTTAATGTCGATCGACGCAAACTCGTTTTTCCATGAATTCCTAATATATTCGCCGCATATTTTACTTAACAACCCACATAATTCTAAATAAAAGGCCTAAGATGACGTGCATTTCTGCCCGTCATCAAGATGTGTATCTCAGATTTGTCTATGAATTGAGAGGTAATCTCTATCCAGTTTCTTTGAGCAAGGGCCTTATGTTTAATTTCTTGAAGGTTTTCTAATTAATTTAATTGAAATCTTGTGAATTCTTTAGTTGGATTCGTTTTAATCTTAATGGAGTTTCAATGAATTCTTCTGACAAATTAATTTGTTGAAGTTTTTATTTGCAAAATCATTCTAGCATATGCATCATTGATTGATTAGGTTGCATGTATTAGGATCACATGTTTAGGGTCTAGACTTTTTCTGGCCAAACTCATGTATGCCCTAGTATAATCTTTCCAAATAAATCGTGCTACAAGATATGACTTTTTGGCTTGTAGTATGTCTCAACAATTGAAACCTTTCTTAATGCTTTTCAGTTTTAACTTGTATGTCGCTAAGAAGGAAAACTTTTAAATTGAATTAAGGTTGATTTAGATTTTTTTATTGAAATTGGCTAATTGGGCTATTAGATTTTTCTAATAGGTTGAGGGATTGACAGATTCAGTATAATTAATTGGTGCCTAATGAAAGAAATTGCATAGGAAACTCTATCTTGCTCTAGAAATTAGATAGACTCCTATTCTAGATTGCATTTACCTCTTTTATTTCAATTTCGCACATATTATCTCTTCCACACCAAAACTCCCCATTTATCGCTGTAGTTAGAAAATGAACTCTATGTTAAACCAATCATGCTTCTCTGTAGATCGACTCGGACTTACCAATGTTGCTACGTTTTTGTAGTAATAAGAGTAGTTCGATGATTTACAAATTTTCTTTTGCTTCGCGGTCCTTTTTGGGAATTAAAACGACACCGAATCGGGTCCAAACAAAATGGCGCCATTGCCGGGGAAGCCATTCAAGTTTCGTTAGTTAAATTTCTAGTTAGAGCATTCTTTTACTTTTTATTTTTTTTCCTTTTTGTGTCAGTGTTTTAAGCATGGACAGATATCATCAACAAGGATGGGGACAATCGGGTGGAGCATCTCGGCTTAGTGGCGAGCTTTGTGACCTTCAAGGTCAACTTGTTGAGTTAACTTCCTTGGTTAGTCAATTGGTTGCAGGTAACCCACAACAGGTGTAAGCATGTAGAATGATCACCCTGAGCAAGCATGCCCAAGTTTGCAGTGGAGCCCTATGCCACGAGACTACTCCATGTGAAGGTATCCTAGTTATATGGACAAAAATTTCCAAAGGCCCAGATGGGAGGAGTCCTATGACTATGGAAACCTAGGATGGGACCAGTTCCACTATGATCCATACCCTGCCACATTCGACATGTCGATGCATGCTCACACTGCCGATTTAGGTTTGCCATTAAAAGATGTGGTTAGACAATTTGCTATTAACAATATTGTTTTTTAGCAGTAGATGTGCGACCTACAAGAGAGCTTTAGTCTTCAGACTGAGGTTGGAACTGATCTTTAGAGTTTGAGAGACTCAGCCACTCAATCTTTTGATTCAGTTGAAAGAGGATGCGAACCCCTGGTACACACATCTTATGACATCACCGAGGCATGCGCCGATGAGGTAATCTATGTTGACATTGAGGATAAGTTGAAGGATAGCATGCCATGTTTAGAACAAGTTTGTGAGGACTATGAAGAATTTTAGCCTAAACTCGTCGATTTCCAAGTGATGGAGTTAGAGGTTGAAAAACCTCGCCCTGTTCTGCCGTCTGGTATATCGTATATTTTTTAGTTTTGTTCTTCTTGTTCTCAAGAGTCAGTTAAGTCAGAGTCTTTATTTTCTCAAGAGTCAGTCCTTGAGGACAGTTCCACTTCCAGTGCCCATCCTGGTTGTAATGGAAACACTTTCCTTTGTTAACCGACGTTGGTCGCCTTTCTCGCTGAGCGAGAGGTTGTGGGTTAGTAGGTGCCTTCCCTTTCCCCTTACCACCCTTCTTCTTCTCCCACTTGGAAGTGTTAGAAGTAGAAGGTGTACTCTTAGTCCCTAAGATCGAACCCCGATGGAATTTCCTTGATGATGAAGCAACATTTGTCTCACCAACCTTCTTCTCCTTATTTTCAGCAAGGATTGGAATGTCTGCAACTCGTTGAGGAAAGTTGTAAGGGTATAGTTAACTTTGTTTAGTGTAGCATTACTGACAAAGTGCAGGAAGCTATCTGGCAATGAGTACAGAATTATGCTAACCTGGCTGCCTTCATCGATGGTTGCCCATCCATCTCCGCTACATTGAATTGGACCATCATGTTCAGAACATGTTCACGAATAGATGTGCCTTCCTTCATTTTGGAGTTGAAGATGCATTTAAGAGCTTCATGCTTGAGCTGTCCAGACGATTGTCCGAACATTCCCTGTAGGGACTCCATGATCTCACGCACTAAGACCATAGGCTCATGCTTCTTGCCAAAACATCATTTAGACTAGCCAATATGTAAGCTCGGACCTTCTCGTTCGCCTGTGTCCATCTCTCATAAGCCCCCCGAACATTTCGAGTGGCATTTTGAGTCGGATTAGGAAGACACTCCTCCATAAGAACAAACCTCAGGTCATCGATGATCAATATTGTAGTTATCGTGTGTTTCCAACTAGCGTAATTTTCGCCAGTCAACTTATCAGCGCTTAGTAGAGTTAATATGGCTGTAGTCATTTTTACATTACTGAAAAACACGAACAAACTTAATGAGTCTATGCATTACCACTTTTAACACCAATTTTAGTTTTAGAAAAATAGTTTCCATGTACCCTAAGTGAAAAGACATCTATTTCGCAATGATGCCCCAGTGAGGCAGGACAAAAGTCACCGGTGGGGTGATCAAATGCCCCTTCACTGGGATCAGACATTCTCAACCATTAGGCAGAAACAACTCTTTTAACTGACACTAACAGTCACCATTTTTTGGTCCATAATTTTTAACCTTTAACTAATCCGCGTAAGTGTAACCCCTCATTTTCAGCCCTAGAGTCCCACCCTAATGTGCCCACCGTAGGAAAAAGGCAGATTAGGACAAGAGACTAAAGCGACCTTATCCTATACAGGAGATCAAATAAAGAGTCGTGCAAAAATGCCATCCTATAGGGGGACACTCCCAGGATGTCTCGAGGCGATGCACAAAAATGTTATCCAACCTAATGAAAGAGACCGTGGGATATGTTGTCACACGTCCCGCTCCCACTTACTATGAACATTCTCTCCATTCACCTTGGTATTGACCTACCCAAACACCATCCTTTAGGGGGGCACTCCAAGGGTGCCTTGAGGTCGAGGATAGATCTCACGGTGTGAACATAAAAGGAGAAACGTGAAGAGGTTTAAGTGAAGTATCATATACCCCAAGTACCTTCCACTGAATGTTCTACTTAGGGGTTCATTAACTTAGATCATCCAGTTACTGATTTTATCTAAGTGTGTTTAATTTGCTCAAAAACAACTTTTGTCTTTGATATTAAACAAGTTCAAGTCAAGTCCTATTAAACTCTTTAACAGACTATCCTCAAATTTGCATGCATGCATCAAATCTATCTAATTCAACTTTTCAAGTAGGTTCCCAGGTAGGGGTGTTCCGTTTCTGTCAGCTTAAGTACCCAAGCCTAGACAGAACCCAAAAGGTCCCTTATAGATAGATTTACTACACTTTTAATCTTTTATTAGTCAATTTAATCCTATTAAACTGATTAAAAGATTAAACCTTAGGTTTTTAATCTCATTAGAATCGTGATCTTAGGTCTATCTCCATCAAATTTTAAGACTATTTTAAAACGTGATTCAAGCCTAAGTTCACATGCATGTCTTCCTTATTGATTTTAGTTCTAATTTCCCTTATAACTCTTATAAAAGAAACAACCAAAACTATTCACATTGCTAAGCAAAACTATTTATTTATAACTCTTATAAATTTAACCTATGTGTCATGTTTCATGCATGTCCATTCATTACTATATATAACTCTTATATACTTGGTAATGAACTAAGCATACATGCTTCCGTACACCTTTATACTATAATACTTGTAATATAAAAATGATGCATGACTATGCTTAATGCATGCATAAATATCACTCTTATATTATATGATGCATGAGCATACTTTCAAGTAATTTTAATCATGCAAACTACTATATCATATCTCTAACAATATAGATATGATGCTTGACCAATGCATAACCTATGGTGGGATTTCAACTATATGACATACCATATGACATATAATAAAACATACATCTTATGTACATTTGCCAAAATTAATGGATCGGGATGATTAGCCTAAAAAATCGGAAATTAAATTCTACATAAAACCATCGAGCAAACTGGTTCACAAGCGAACCGGATCTTGAACCACCCGGGCGAAGACATCTTCCTGATCGTTTAGTAAATTGGATGAGTAACCACAATCGCTTAGCTACGATCGAGTACCTTTGACTATGCGATGAAGCATGAAGGCTACTTGATCGCTTAGCGCACTAAATTTAAACAACACAAGTCTAAACAATCGTCTAGACGACTACTATGCTATGAGGCATGCTCGTCTAGATGATAGAATAAAAATGTTAAGTAACATTTACCTCGCGATCATGTAGTTAGTGACTATGCGATGAAGCATGCTGACCTACACGATTGTTTAGTGCATGCGCGTCTACCTTGCTGCCGAGTATCCCATACTCAACGATCCTTTACCCCATCGTTTACACGATCTGACCAACGCTTGGTCTTCTTCTTCCTCGAAGTAATGCGCATCTCTATGTTGGATTTTATGTCCTAAAACTCATAGTTTGTAAATTAATAGACATATTCTATTTTGTTTTTCGATAAAGTTGTTATTGAAATTGTAATCTTGAATCCAATAAACTAAGGTCCTGAGGTTATTTAATGTAGTTTGAACTTTATGTAGTGACATAAATATGGATCAAGTTCAAATATATAGCCAAAATGGTCTATAGTATATGAATAAGGTTGGGCGCCTTTTTCTGGATTTCCATCTCTTTCTCTCTCTCGATTTCTTCATCCACCGAGTCCCACAATCCGGTTCTGAGTCCAGAGAATAGTAGGTCAACTCTAGTGGTGGTTCAGAAGAATTCGAGTCGAGATTCAGCGAGGAAAAGTGGTTTTCAGGAGCTTCAAAGGTAATTTTCTAATTAACTGTTTTTTCCCTACAATTGCATGTTTTTTTCCTTTAAATTAAAAGCATTTATAGTGTAATTAGATCCTTATTCTGCTGCGTATGTCTCGTGTTCCATCATGTGGTATCAGAGCATGCTTTAATTATGCTCAATTGCTTTTGGTGGGTATTTTTTTCTTTATTCAAGTGTTGAATGAAATATGGACTAAAGTGGATTTATTATGATTTTGGCATTGTTTTTCTTTAAATTTCTTATGGAAATTTGTAATTGCTCACATGTTTATGAGCATTAATGTGTGTAAAAGGGTCTGTAAATTTATTGGAGTAACTAAGTTGAAATTAGGCTATAATTTCTTGATTCTGGGAGGAGGACAGCAGCAAAATTGAAGAAATTTGGATCACAGACCCGAATTAGCCTCCAGACCGACCCGAGCAGCGATCCAACCTAGTTCGAAGTAGCCTCGCACCAGCTATCTATGAAGTGTTCGGCCCGTTCTGTGACCCGACCCGGTTCCGCTGCCTGCTTCGTCAGACCGGTTCGAAGCTGCCGCTGCGCACGTTTCGTTCGACTCGACTCCTCACGTTCCGTTGACTGCACCAGCAAGTATTGACCAGCCGGTCCAGAGGTCTTGGACTGGTCTAGTTGAGCCAGTTTGACCGGTTTAACTTGGTTTTTGGTGTTTTTGGCCGGTTCGAGTGGTTTCTGAGCAGTTCCAGATGGTTTCAAAGTGTTTGAAGCCGGTTGCTAAATTTTTGTAATAAATTAGTTATTTGTTTGTTTTTAATGCCAAAATCGGTCCACTTTAGTGTTGTTTTACCTATTATGCATGTGATGTATAATGTTGTTTGATTATGTGTGCATATAGTAGTCCATATAGTTTTAAAAAACCCCACCATAGGAAAAAGCATGTGACATGCATTTTTTTATAGTTATAAGTGTTTATAAAAGTATATACTATGCATGCTTAGTTTTAGATATGAGTGATAGTATTAAAGCATGTTTGATTGAAGGAAGCATGTTATAGATGAATGCTCTAGGGTTATAATTGTTATAATTTATTTTATAATTGTTATAAAATAACCTAGACTCTAAAATCTATAATACAGATAAGATGCATGCTCATTTAGGGTTAACCATCAAGCAATCCCAATTTTCATAGAAAATAGGTCGATATCTTGTAAAATCGAAGTTACAAGAAAAATCACCCGGCAAGATCTTGACAAAAAGTCAGATAAGATGACTAAGGTTGAAGGTTTTTAAGTTGACGGTTCACGGAACACCTATTACCTGGAGATCGAGCCAGCGTTTGAGTTAGGTTAAACTAGTTTTATGAGCATGCGTGAGCGGTGTGAGGTAATAAAATTTGTTTATCACCTAGACATCGTAGGTTAAAAATATCCAGTAAAAAGTTATACTTAGATGAATCACCTAGACTTAGGATATGTTTAGTTAGCCGAAATGTATCGCTAAGTATTTTATACCCTAACCGTCTAGAACACTTCAGCTGGAGAGAAGTAATGTACTTTTAACTCTGGTGTCCCTAAGAGTTCACACCGTGAGATTCATGCTTGGCTTTGGACCACCCTGGGAGTGGACTCTATTCGGAGAGTGTTTGTATGAGTCAATACCAAGGTGAATAGGGGAAGTTGTTCATAGTAAGTGGGAGAAGGAAGTGTGTCAACACATCCTACGGTCTCTTCCATTAGGTCGCACCGTGAAATTCCTATAATGCGCCTGCATGTCTGCCCTGGAGCGACCTTACCAATCTGAGGGTTGTATTATAGGATTCGAAACTCCGCGAACTCTAGAAATTGATAGGGTCTCTCAGGTCCGTTTTTACTCTTGTCTTTCCAACTTTGGGAGCATAATGATTCCGATCTTTGAGGTTTAAAAATGGAGGGTCACACTTACGAGAATTACTAAGTGTTAGTAAATTCTTGACCAAAGTAGCAAAAATTGAGTTACTATAGGAATAAGAGTTATTCTTGTGATAGTATCTAGTCAAGATAGTCTTGGTTCAACGGAGGAATAGTCGATCACCCCTCGATGAAGGTTATTCTAAAACGTTGAAATATCGTTGCAAAATATAATAATGAAGGGTACATTATAGTTTTTTTTTTGCTAAACTTGATTGGATTTAACAGATTAATGTTTTTTACTAAAAAGGATATGTTTTCCTTTCAGAATGACTAGCTCTTCAGTTCAACTATTAGCTTCCAAAAAACTTAACGGCGACAACTACTCAACATGGAAAACAAATCTGAATTCAACACTAGTAATAGATGACCTGAGATTTGACTTAACTGAGGAATGTCCTCAGGTCCCTGCCTTGAAAGAAGCACAAGGTAAATATGATTTACTAGTTGCTGA
The DNA here is from genome assembly GCF_009727055.1 of Benincasa hispida. Lineage (NCBI taxonomy): Eukaryota > Viridiplantae > Streptophyta > Magnoliopsida > Cucurbitales > Cucurbitaceae > Benincasa > Benincasa hispida. The sequence continues at coordinate 23,020,403 of NC_052356.1, forward strand.
AACATGTTTAGTGGAGTATGATACCTTAATCTGGATATTGGATTCAGGAGCCACTAATCATATTTGCTTCACTTTTCAGGAAACTAGTTCCTGGAAAAAGTTTGAAGAAGGCGAGATCACCCTCAAAGTTGGAACATGAGAGGTTGTCTTGGCTGAAGCAGTGGGAGACTTGAAGTTGTTTTTCAACGATAGATATATCATACTTAAAGATGTTTTGTATGCTCCTGAAATGAGACGGAATTTAATATCTATCACATGTATATTGGAACAAATGTATAAAATATCTTTTGAAGCTAATGAAGCGTTCATTTTCAGAAAAGGTATTCAAATTTGTTCTGCTATATTTGAAAACAACTTATATAAGTTAAGACCAATTAAAGCAAAATTTGTCTTAAATACTGAGATGTTTAGAACAGCCGAAACTCAAAATAAAAGACAAAAAGTTTCTTCTAATGCCTATCTATGGCACCTAAGACTTGGCCACATAAATCTCAAAAGGATTGAGAGATTGGTTAAGAATAGACTCCTAAATCAGTTAGAAGACAATTCTTTACCTCCATGTGAGTCTTGTCTTGAGGGAAAAATGACTAAGAGATCTTTTACTGAAAAAGGTCTCAGAGCCATAATACCCTTAGAGCTCGTACATTTGGACCTCTATGGATCGATAAATGTCAAAGCTCGTGGTGGGTATGAATATTTCATCAATTTTATTGATGATTATTCAAGGTATGGTCATATTTACCTAATGCATCACAAGTCTGATTCTTTTAAAAAGTTCAAAGAATATAAGGCTGAGGTTGAGAACCAGTCAGGAAAAACAATTAAGACACTACAATCAGATCGAGGTGGGGAGTACATGGACTTAAGATTCTAGGACTATATGATAGAACATAGAATCAAGTCACGACTCTCTGCGCCTAATATGCCTCAGCAGAACGGTGTATCTGAAAGAAGAAACAGAACCTTGTTGGACATGGTTCGCTTAATGATGAGCTTTGCTAAGTTACCTGATTCCTTTTGGGGACATGCATTAGAGACTGCTATCTATATTTTGAATAACGTTCCTTCTAAAAGTGTTTTAGAAACACCTTATGAGGTATGGAAAGGGTGTAAAGGCAGTTTACGTCACTTTAGGATTTGGGGATGTCCGACACACGTGTTGGTGCAAAATCCTAAAAAATTGGAACATCGTTCAAAACTATGCCTATTTGTAGGTTATCCAAAAGAAACAAAAGGTGGTCTATTTTACGATCCTCAAGAGAATAAGGTATTTGTATCGACAAATGCCACATTCTTAGAAGAAGACCATATAAGAAGTCATTAACCTCGCAGTAGACTAGTATTTAATGAAATTTCCAAAAACGCTACAGATGGAGCTAGTTCATCTACTAAAGTAGTAGATAAAACTAGTACATTTGGTCAGTCACATCCTTCTCAAGAGTTGAGAATACCTCGACGTAGTGGGAGGATTGTTCATCAGCCTGACCGTTACTTGGGTTTAACAGAAACACAAGTTGTCATACCTGATGACGACATAGAGGATCCATCGACCTATAAATAGGCGATGAAAGATTTGGACTGTGATCAGTGGGTCAAAGCCATGGACCTCGAAATGGAGTCTATGTACTTCAATTCTGTCTGGAAACTTGTAGATCAACCAAATGATATAAAACCAATTGGTTGTAAGTGGATCTACAAGAGAAAACGAGACCAAGCCGGTAAAGTACAACTTTTAAGGCTCGACTTGTGCAAAAGGGTTATACCTAGAGAGAGGGAGTGGACTATGAAGAAACTTTCTCTCCCGTTGCCATGCTTAAGTCGATTAGAATATTCTTATCCATTTTCACCTTTTGTGACTATGAAATTTGGCAGATGGATGTCAAGACAGCCTTTCTAAACAACGATCTTGAAAAGAGTATCTATATGGCTCAACCAGAGGGGTTTATTGTACAGGGTCAAGAACAAAAGGTTTGTAAGCTTCAAAAATCTATTTATAGGTTGAAACAAGCTTCTAGATCTTGGAATATAAGATTTGATACTACGATCAAATCTTATGGTTTTGTACAGAATGTTGACGAGCCTTGTGTTTACAAAAAGATCGTCAATTCTACTATAGCGTTCTTACTTTTATATGTTGACGATATTCTACTCATTAGGAACAAAGTAGGTTACCTAACTGACATCAAGAAATGGCTAGCAACGCAGTTCCAAATGAAAGATTTGGGAAATGCGCAGTATGTTCTCGGGATTCAGATTATTTGGAACCACAAGAATAGAACACTAGCCATGTCTCAAGCAACTTATATAGACAAAATGTTGTCTAGGTATAAGATGTAGAATTCCAAAAGAGATCTGTTACCTTACAGATATGGAATTCATTTGTCAAAGGATCAATGTCCTAAAACACCTCAAGAGGTTGAGGATATGAGACGCATTCCCTATGCTTCCGCAGTAGAGAGCCTGTTGTATGCAATGTCATGTACTAGACCTGACATATGCTACGCAGTAGGGATAGTGAGTAGGTATCAGTCCAATCTTGGATATGATCATTGGACTGCCGTTAAGAATATCGTCAAGTATCTTAGGAGAACGGGGAACTACATGTTCATGTATGGCACTAAGGATTTGATCCTTATTGGATACATTGACTCTGATTTTCAAACCGATAAAGATGCAAGCAAATCTACATCGGGATCAATGTTCATTCTGAATGGAGGAGCAGTAGTGTGGAGAAGTGTGAAGCAAAACTGTATTGCGGACTACACAATGGAAGCTGAATACATAGCTGCTTGTGAAGCAGCAAAGAAAGCAGTATGGTTGAGGAAATTCTCGATAGATTTGGAAGTCGTTCCAAATATGCATCTGCCTATCACCTTATATTGTGATAATAGTGGCGCAGTTGCAAATTCAAGAGAACCAAGAAGCCACAAGCATGACAAGCATATTGAGCGCAAATACCATCTGATCCAGGAGATTGTACATCGTGGAGACGTTGTAGTAACCCAAATATCTTTTGAGCAAAACATTGCTGATCCTTTTACAAAGGCCCTCACGGCTAAAGTGTTTGAAGGTCACCTACAGAGTCTAGGTCTACGAAGTTTGTAAATTAGGACAAATGGGAGAACTTTTGGGTATATGCCCTAGTTTATTGTATTCATATGTTTATTGTACTCATATATTTCTCACTTAAATT
>NC_052356.1:23024675-23042698 GCF_009727055.1 Benincasa hispida
AAACATAGGGTGCAAGATGGAATTCACTCCTACCCGTTATAGGGATAATAGATAGGTTGTTCCCTTTAGTACTGAATTCAAGTCTTGAACAAGGGGCCCCACCCTCTCCTTGGACCAAGAGGGGTTCGGTTTATAGGTTGGACCTTAAATCAATTGTTCATTAAAGGATCAGTGGAACTTAAGGAACAAGATGTAGTCTTGGGTGTAAAATGGTTTTTATGACCCAACCGAGATTACAAACAACCTATGAAGGATTAGCTTACTAATCATGGTTATATCAAATGGACACAAATATATCTATAGTGAGGGGAATGCAACTACTAGACTATAGTGGAATGACCCGTTAGTTAACGAATGTTAATTAGCTCCGTCTAAAGAGTTTAGCCAGCTAATCGTGGATCGTTGGAGCCCATGATCTATAGGTCCATTAGGTTCCCCTACTAGCTCATATAGAATAAACTTAGAACAGTATGATAGAATGATTCGGATTATTCGAATTAGGTGAAGAGAGAGAAACCGACAAGTATATGTGATATAGTAGTCGATTTTCAGTTTAGAGATACAACTTTAATATTTAAATGTGATTTAAATATCAAGAATATGATTACGTTCATATTCGGAAGCTCGAAAATAATGGAAATGGTCAAAGATTTAAAAAGTCAAAGAGTTGACTTTTGACTTTGAAAAGTCAAACTTTGACCGACCTTATATTCAAATGTGATTTGAATTTCGAGAAAATGAATGTGGATTCATGCTCGGGAGGTCAAAATTAGTCAACAAGGAAAAAATCATAAAAGTCAAAATGTTGACTTTTTGGTCAAAGTTTGACTTTGACAAAATGACTATTTTGCCCTTTGACTACAGTTAGTGGGAAAATCCAAACTTTTGTTGGATAATTTCACTAACAAAATAGTGGGCTAGGTGTTGGCTTATAGTGGAGACATTAAGCTCACTAAGATAGTGGATTATAGGTGTTGAGTTTTTATGGATTTGTTTCATGAAAATGTTGCATGGCTTTTTTCTATAAATTAGGCTTTCAATTTGGATGAAAAAAGTTTTGCTCATTTTGCCAAAATTGTTTTCAAATTTGGGCTGAAAAAAAAACACTATTTTGAGGAAAATTCATTACCCAAAACCCAACCCAAAGATCCATTTCTTTTTCCATCTCTTTCTCTCTCTCGGTTTCTTCATCCACCGAGTCCCACAATTCGGTTCTGAGTCTAGAGGATAGTAGGTCAACTCTAGTGGTGGTCCGAAAGAATTTGGGTCGAGATTCAACGAGGAAAAGCAGTTTTGGGAAGCTTCAAAGGTAATTTTCTAATTAATTGTTTTTTCCTTCAATTGCATGCTTTTTTCCTTTAAATTAAAAGCATTTAGAGTGTAATTAGATCCTTATTCCACTGCATATATCTCGTGTTCCATCACTCCATGCCTCGAAGCTTCATCACGAGCAACTCAAACTGACTCAAACACTTTGAAGTACAGACTCGATAGCAAGTTAATATGCCTAAAAACACAGGGGCCCTTACAATTAACTTTGAAGATGTAAAAGAATTAATAACCAGAGGCAATTATCCCATAAACTCCATTAATCCACATCCACAAATGTATTTAACACTTAAACAGAATGCAAACATGCTTACACCCACCAAGAATGTAAATGCTATAATATACATCAATGGGTTTGGAATATCAGAACCTGACTCTGATACCAATTGAAGGAACTCTTATCAAAGAGAACCCATGAGCAGAAGCACGATCAATCCAAATCCAATGTGACAGAATTAAAGGGATTCACAAACATACAGAATAGTTATGCATACTAGAATTACGACATGCTTTAGTAAATAAATACAAAAGGGATGAGAGACATACCTTTGAAGAACTTTTCTTCTATGATCTCTCGCTCTCATGAAGAACTTGGACAACAATCTCTCTCTCGCTCAGATCGCCCACCCAATCATCAACCTTGGTATTCTCGGAGTAATCAGCTAAACGATTGGAGTTCCTATGATTGAGCCACCGAAAAGGAAGGTGCACCTTGTTGGTATAGGTAGTGACTTTCAATTCTTTTAATCCTTTCTTAACCATACTTTCATATCATTAGGATCCCTCTCATTTAGATGTGATATCGGTTCATTCATGTACCCCTTCTGAACTCAGGTCGTTACAATTTAGGTTATCACTTAAGGCATGATCCACTTGTATGTCTCCACATACATGCTTAAGTTACAACGACAACCAATGATCTTAGTTTATTGGTTTGTGGTAAATACAAATAAAATATCTCATATTTCATAGACAACAGTGAAGAAAATATCTCATATTATTACATCACAAGTGTTTGTTCATACAGGTGTTTACAAACTACAGAACCCTACGAGAGTTTAGGGCATTCCCAACATATATTATATTGGATATCATACATAATTACATTTAATTATATTAATGTAATATAATTAAATAATGGTTTGAATTTTGAAATCCAAATTATAATTCCTATGGAGCTATTACAATTAAGTGGTAACTCCCTAAAAAAAAATTCTCTTAGGAAGTCTTCTTATGGTGGTGTCCAAAAAGCAAAGTGTTTGCCAAGTTCGTTGGGCTACTTGTTCATGGTGTTCAAGTTCGAGAGAAGAAACTCTTGTGATCTTGTCACCGAAGAGGAAGGGAGAAAAAAGGTTCTTTCGAGGGTTAATATTTCTTATTCTTTTTTCTCTCTTAATTTCTATTAGAAGCATGCTTAAGAGTGGATGTTGATCATGAAGGAACTTTTAAACAAGATAATCCATGAGCGGAAGCAGATCTTTCCGATTTCATTGTGACAAAATTACCAAACATACATTCTAACAAACAGATATGCATTGTAACACTAATTACTGGCATGCTTTAACAAATAAACTACAAAAGACCAAGTACACGTACCAGTTGAAGACTTTCTTCAATCAAACTCAGTCCAGCGGAAGCGAACTCCTCTACGCTTCTTATTGTCTAGTAAACAGTCGCCTACCAGCACCACAGTCGTCTACACGATCAGCAGCGCACGAACCAACAACAACCGGGGACGACACCACCACTCGAAGCCCTCGGTATTCTCGGAGTGAGAATCCAAAAGGTGGACTTTGATGGAATTGGTAGAGGGAAGGAGGAAAAGACGATCGTATAGAATGAACAAGACAGTGGGAGATAGTAGAAGATTATCATATAGTCGGGTGCTTGTCATTTAGAAAAAGGTACACGATCGTGTAGGTTTAGCTAAGTGATCGTCTATCAAATTGTAAGCGATTGTTTAGGTCTGCTCAGTGCACTAAGCGATCGTGTAGTAAACGTAAGCGATCATTTAGATATCGCGGGCGATCGTTTAGTGCACGGGTGCGCAATCATTTAGGAAGACGAGCACTATCGTATAGGATATCAAAGCTAAGTGATCGTGTAGATTCATACCGTGAGCGATTTTCTGGATTCGGATCCTTACGAAATGAAAACAATTTTCATTTTATTCTTCAGTTACAAGAACTGAATTCGATCTTCCCACTTTCGCACGCTTCTGGAGAAATACTCAACCAATTATCTCATAACTGCCTCATTAATTGATTAATGAATATAATCATATTATATTCTTAACCTATAGTTTGATATCATATATCTACTATAGTTTTTTCTCCTATACTTGATATTCATTTTTATATCCAATTTCCTCCAAAAATAATGTATCCCATATATTTAGTCAATTATATCATATATATTTAACTAGTTCAATTATATCATATATAATCGAACTCCCTATTGTCAATTTGAACATTTCAAACTGACCCAAAAAGTGATTCTCAACTTTATCTAAGCTACCAAGGGGACCTTATGGACCTATGGCTTGAAGCTTCAACGGTACGTGAATAGCTGAATAAACTCTTTAGCCACGAGATCCACCATCCGTTAACTGCTAGGAATTCCGCTAAAGATCAACAACTAAACTCTTCTTATCACAAATATATTTCTGTATCCATTGGATATAACCAATCATGAGTACGATGACCATTCACCGATGCTCGTAAGTACAGCTGAGCTAATTTACCGTTTGCCCCTATAAATATCTCACTCCTTAAGTACCACTGATCCTTCTAAATGAATAAATAACATAGTTCAACTATGTATGAACACCTCTCGGGCCAAGAGAAGGTGTGTGGCGCCACATCGTTCAAGCCCTGAAATTAGCCCTTAAGGGAGCTATCTATCTACTTACCCCTGCTTCAGGGAAGGAGTGAATTCCATCTTGTGTAGCTGAGTTCCCAGCTCCCAAATTAGACGAATCTCCAAAGTGGTAGATTTGAGTCACGAACTGGCCACTCGCAACCATGCAAATCAAAGGATCGCCCTCAATGGCAGGAGTTCCCAACTCACTCAAGATTGAGGTCATGTTACATTATGGTCATCCTAGTGAAGTGAAGTCTCTGTCATGAACGATGTTATATAACGATATGTTAACACTTCGTGGTTAGGTCTTATAAAACTCTTTGTATAGAATGCCCTCGCTCGCATGTCCCCTACACGAATGATCAGGATTAGACAATCTGTGACAAGTCACAATACTTGTGACTATTCCACAAAGCGGGCCACATCGTAGCATTACCAAGATAAGGTTTCCTTCCTATAATCCATATACTACAAACCATTTTGGTTATCCCTTAAGACATGATCCACTTGTATGTCACCACATACATGCTTAAGTTATATAAAGATTTAGGGATTTAGGTTTACTGGTTTTGAGTAAAATCAAAGATGAAGTAAAATATCATATATTATACATCAACAAGCGTTCGTACAAACTGTTTACCAACTACGGACACGAGACTTTAGGGCATCAACCCCAACAAATCATTTTTCTGTAACACCCCAAATTTTCACTTTATATAATTTCTATAATTTGTTAGTGGAGGGCATTTTTGGAATTTTTGAGTTCAAATGTAAGTACGAGATTTAATTTTGATCTTACAAAGTGTTCAATTTAGAAATTAATGGCAGGTTTATTTTCACTTTTTGGGAAAGAAAGGAAGTAATAAAATAAATGGGAATAAGGAAAGGAATAAAATAGAGTTTTATTTCTTTTCTTTTTAGTTTTTTAGTTTTAATTATATTTATTATTATTATTATTATTGTTATTATTTTATTATTATTATTATTATTATTATTATATTATTATTATTATTATTATTATATAAAACAAATTAACCCTTCTTCATCAACTTCACCATCCACCCTCCCCCCCTCTTTTTCGTGAAAACCTTAGCCGTCGAAACCAACAGCCGCCTTGAGTTCGTCGCCAGCCATTCGCACCTCCAGCTAGACGTCAGCTCGCTATCCTAGTCGCTCGGCGAACGCTTCGTCCGCTCAGTGTTTTGCAGTCTGAAGTAGTCGCTCGCCGTCTAGCGTCTCTGGTCAGTCGCGTTCATGGTTGCAACCCTTTTGTCGCACCATCGTCGATTCCAATCGCGAGCATCCGCCGTTCTTCGCGTCGAGCACGGGTTCGAAGGGCAGCCACCTCTATTTGACGAACCGCTGCCGCAAGTCCCAGGTCAGCCATAGTTAGTCTGCTCGGTCGGAGTTGCGCCGCGTCGCCGGTTCTCTACAGGTCCAGTCTGTTTTCACAGCTGTTGTTGTCTTGGTCGTTGGTTTTGGATAGATTGATTGGTTGAGGTAAGATTTGAGTAGTGTGGTTGCAGTTTCTTGAGGATTGTGGAATACCCACTAACTGTTGATGTGTGTGGTTTATTCGGGTGAGTAAATGGATGTTTGAAATTTATTTGGAAAACTCAAAGGTTGATGTAAATTGGGTGTTTTGGAATTAAGCTTAAAGATTTAAAAATCGATGTTTTTGCTTTGAATTTGAAGGATGTGTTTCTGTGATTAGGGAAATTGCTTCAAGTTGCTATTGGTGTTTGGGTTCTTGATTTGATTGGGTTTTCTTGAGGATTATTGAGCACTCATTAAATTTGCGTCTCTAATTTATTGATACTCGTCGTATTTTGGATGTTGGTACGAGGTTTCAGATTATTGAAGTTGTTGTCCAGGCAACTAAAGGCCTAGTCGGCGAATTTTTGGTGAAAGGTTTCATTGGGCAAGGAAGAGGCTAAGCTTACTAGTTCCTAGATTTTCTGATTAGAGGTAAGTAATTTTACTACTAGAATCGCTTTTGTGTCAGACAATACACTGTAGATTTAACATTGAGGGTCCTGTAGTAGTTTTTTGTTAGAATATTTTTATTGTTTTGAGGTTGGATGGACTGATTATGAAGGATATATGAGCATGTGGTAGTATATGATGATTATGTATGAGCTTGAGCTAGAATTTTATGTTACAGTAAATGATGATTGAGCATGACCCTTAAATTATGAGTTAAGTAGCACTCCTATTGGAATGCCTTAAAACTAGATGAGGATTAGACATTTGCTGATCTATATAGCTATGCGATTTATTATGCGAATGTGTAGACTATATGATATATTATGAAATCCCGAATACTTTATTGTTTACATGATTTAGTGCCTGAAAGTGATGCATGTCCTAGGGCGCTAGTACATGAAAGAGATGTACTAGGGCTGGTGTGTATGAAAGTGATACATACCTAGAGGGTATTGGGGTGTACGTAAGAGGTATAGCTCAGTGGGTTGTGTGTATACGAAAGAGGTGTATACATAACCATGTGTACGAAAGAGGTATGCATCCCTACATTCATAGAGATGATATGGGGTGTACGAAAGAGGTACACACTCAGTGGGTTATGTGTATACGAAAGAGGTGTATACATAACCAAGTGTACGAAAGAGGTACACATTCAGTGGGTTATGTGCATACGAAAGAGGTGTATACGTAACCAGGTGTACGAAAGAGGTGTATACGTAACCATGTATACGAAAGAGGTATACATTAAGTGGGTTATGTGTATACAAAAGAGGTGTATACGTAACCATGTAACCATGTGTACGAAAGAGGTACACATTAAGTGGGTTATGTGTATACGAAAGAGATGTATGCATAACCATACGTACGTAAGAGATTGTGTTTCCTTCGGGATTTTTACTAGAGGATGTGGGTCCTACGGGACTTATTAGAAGTAAGTTTTTCATGTATGTATGTGTCCTGGGAGGACTAGAGAAGTTTATATGTTCCGAGGACATAGATGCCTAGCCTGTTTAGGTAAGAGTAGGGACGCATGGGCAAATAGCCACTGGGACTAGTTTTATGCTTCCGCACATGATGTTTAGATTTCTCTCATGTTTTTCCACTTTCAGTCTTCATGTTTGAAACTGATTTCTAGACTCATTAAATTTCCATTTATGATTTATGGGTACCCTGTTATTTGACTTTTATTTAGTTTTAATGAAAACCTTTTATTTGACTTTATTTATTTAGTATTTATCTCGATACGAAAATGCGTCATTTTAAATTCCATACATGCATGTGTATAGTAACGACCTAGCTCGAGTCCTAGGGAGTCGGGTCATTCGACTACAATCTTTCCGCATGTATCAAGTCAAATCATGCATCAATCTTCACTATGAGTTGCTTCGAGTTGTTCATTTTCTGCCTTCGAGTTGCGTCGAGTAAAGATCAAGACTCATCGAGTAAGATCGAGTATCATTCAATATTTGAGTTCCATCGAGGATTTAATACATCAAACAAAGAAGGAAATTCGCATCAAGCATTTAGTAGAAACAAATCGAGCATCAAATATCCAGCATCGAGAATTTAATAAAAATTTTCTCAGTCTTTTCTTCATCATTCCTGTGTTATCTTGAGTATTTGAGCCTAGTGAAGATTGAATAACCCAACAACATGTGGGTGCTTTTCTAAAACTAATATTTTAAAACAAATTAACAAGAACAATTTAGGTTTAGCTTTAAAACAAAGGATAATGTCGTAAATTTTTGGTTTGTTGGGGGAACGTAGCCTAAAGATGATTTTCCCCTTAAAGCCATCCTTCAATATAGTAAGATTAGAGAAAAAAAATTAAAAAAAAAATGTTTATTTCAATAATTGGTTAAACTAAAAGGGAGAAAACGTTTAGAATATAAAGAATAAATTCCTAGAAACTGTTTATTATTTGACACTAAAAGGTGGTATGGCTAAATGGAAAATGAAAACCTTGAAATCTAAAAATATATAATCCTAAAAATGGGTGATTCAAAACAAGACAGAAGAAATGACAATGGGACTCCTAACAAAGTGCTTGCCATCAGTCCAAATCAGCACGCCGTCCACAACCTGATCTTCTGGCACATTTCCAGTCATCGTCAATTCAAAGCTTTTCTCCTCTGCAACTCTCTCAAACTTCAAAACTTTGGGCTTCACCGAAACCTTAACTCCATCTGGGTTCATAATTCTGGCTCTGTAAACCCCTGGAGTGCTAACGTTCTTCAGTTTTCTAGTGACGGTGACATTGCCATTCAAATTCTGAACCCCAATGGAAGGATAATTGAAGTTCAAAATAGAAGCATTGGGTGGACACTTGAAAGGGCCATCAGAGAAGGCTCGAATGGTTTTGTCGTCGTAGCCACTGGCACAGAGGAATTCTAGGTAATCGTTGGGGGAAAGGTCATAGACGAGGCCAGGGTCAATGGCTCCGGTGGGGCGGATGTGGCCAGAGCCATAAGCAAAGGGGGTGGCAGGGGCAAGGTCAGGGGAGCCGCCATCGAGCATGGGTTTCATTGTGTTGTCGCGAATTCTCGCAGAGGTCATGATGGCGGATTTGATGGCAGAGGGGCTCCAGTGGGGGTGGAGAGTTCTAAGGAGGCCGACTAGACCGGAGACGTGGGGGCAAGACATGGAGGTGCCCGACATTGTTATGAATGGAACTGTTCTGTTGTCGAATGCCTCACCTGTTGGGCTTACGGCTTCTGAGAATGCTGCGATAACATTCACGCCTGGTGCCGTCACATCCGGCTGCAAAATTTGATCCAAAAAAGTTAGAATAATATCAATATTAATATAATATTTTAGATTTTTTTTTATTTATGATATTTAGATAAAAGTATAAAATATATGTTTAAGAGAAAATTTAAAAATAAAGGAAGAGAAAAAGAAAACCTTGATAATCTCAGGGGAAATAACATTGGGTCCTCGAGATGAGAAGGCCGCCATGGTAGGAGCAGGTTTGGTGTTAACTTTAGCCGACGGTGGGATTAAATACCCCATTGGATTTCTACCAAAAAAAAAACAAAAATTCTCACCATTAATTAATTAATCAATTACCAAATTTTCAAAAATAAAAGAAAAAAATAGAAAGAGTGTAAAATTTGATTTACTTGGTGGAATTGATGTAGGAGAGAACAGCTTGACCGTCATTGTAATTAATATGGGAAGCTGGAAGAACATGGGGATCGGCGATGGTTTCGAACCCACTGAGTTCATCGTTGCATAGAATCATTCCGACAGCACCGGCAAGGGCAGCTTGTTCTCCTTTATCCACTCTTGCATTGTCTCCTCTCAAGCAAGCCAATATTTTCCCTTTCACTTTTGAATGATCCAATGTTTCCGGCTTGCAAAGCATGGCGTCGTCCATGGCGGCGTTCTTCGCTTTTGCCTGAGCTCCGGTTATCAATGGGTACAACTTATTTCCTTGTAATGCTTTTGAAAGACTCGAACCCTAATCAGTACCAACAAATAATGTTAAATACTACTCTTTTATTTACTTTGAAAATATAACCCACACACATTCATTTCTTCCAAAAAAAAAAAAAACAAAAAAAAATTCTAGTACCAAAAATTTCATGCATGCCTAATACCTAGGTCAAATTCATTCTATGTTTGATACTAAGCTTAAATGAGATATTTTTAGTTCGATTACAAATTTAGTCTTTGGAAACTCTGGAAAAGAGACTAATGATGAAGTTTCAGTGATTTTAAATAGTAATACTTAGGTATTACCTCTCCATACATTCCTTTCAATCAATATAAAAAAATTATTATTAAAAAAACCGCACAAAAATGGGCATAAATATTTTTTACTTTGAAATGACTTTCATTGATTTTTCAATTTTTATTTTATGTGTAACAAGGAAAATTTGGAATGAATGTATTGAGTGATAACCGAAAAAGAACAAGAACATATAAAATGTTTATTGGTACAATATATAAGCTTTTACTTCTCATTTATTTGTAGATAAATAAAATTTACTAATTTAACTTTAAATTCTGTATTTAAAATCCCACAAGTCGTGATCATTCAATCAATAATACAAATTTATTTGAAATCTTTAAAGCTACAAGCATCCCAAAAGGGAAAAAATGCGTGTTATGTTAGATTAATTTGCAAAATATAAAGATAAAGCTGGTAATTAGAGAGAGAGAGAGAGAGACAAACCATGTAACGATGGCCATTTTGGAGCTCAACAGGAGCCTGAAACTCACGGTCCAAAGTACTGGCACCAACCGTCAAAATCCAAGGTGCAGTATTAGAAGCAGTCAGAGCATCGGGGCCGGAGTTGCCGGCCGAGCATACGACGGGGATTCCTTTCTTCACTGCATGGAAGGCTGCGATGGCAATGGAATCTTCAGAGTATTCGGCTGGATCACTACCAAGGGAGAGAGAAAGAACATCAACACCGTCGTGAATGGCATGGTCGAATGCCTCGACAATATCGGAATCGAAACAACCTCCACCCTCGAGTGGCCAGCAGACCTTATAAGCGGCAACACGGGCCTTGGGAGAGCCCCCTTTGGCAGTTCCAGCGCCTGAACCGAACACACTGGCGCCGGACACATAGCTGCCCCCGGCCGTGGACAAGGTGTGGGAGCCATGACCTTCGTAGTCACGGGTGGAGTTAATGACTGATGAGAATTCTGTGGAATTTTCAGATTTTAAGTATGCAATAAAGCCCTTGTTGAAGTACTTTGCTCCGATTAATTTCCTGCATTTTATTTTTAAATCATTGTTAAATTAACTAAACAACCTTAATCTCAATATTAAAAAAATCAAACTGATAATCAAACCTGTTGCATGGCACTCGATCAGGGGTTTCATCCATGCAGCCTCCCTTCCACTTTGATGGGACAGGTCCAACTATGCCATGTTCTCCAAAACTCTTGGACTCCGGCCATACACCTTTTTCAAATAGAAATAAAACAAAATAATAACATTCATTTCAACCCTAAACTTTAGGAGTGTTCGTGTATTGGATTGAAGAATATTTTAGACATAATTTAATTGTTCGAGTTGTAAATTTTTTAACAAAATAATTCTTATTAAAAAATAAACCTAATCCTACCAAACCATGAAGGTATTGGAGTTGGGTTGGTTTAGGTTATTCGTTCTAAAAAAAAGTAAAAAGAAGTAAAAGAAGTGAAATGTAAATATTCTAATTTAATTATTTTTATATATTGAATTAAGACAATTCATTCAATTTCAATTTATGTAATTGAAAATTTTCTTTTCATAAGATTGAGAATAAATTATTAAAAATGTAATGAAATTAAAGAAAACTAAAATTATAAGTAATTATATTATAAGTAACAAAAATATATATTTTAAAGGGAAATTTTTACAAATAGAAAAAATGTAATAGCAAAAAAAAATACAAATACTATAAGTTGGGGTTGATCGCATTGGGTTTTTCAAACAAAATTTTAATTCCATCGAATTTCATATTTATATTTGTTCAATTTATGTTAATTTACCCAATAAAGAAAAGAAAAGAAAACAGAAAAAACTTACCAGTGTCAAGATTTGCAATAATGACATCTTTTCCAGATTTAGCTATACGCCAAGGAGAGGAAGAGGGAATTACACCATTCTTCTCCAAATGCATAAACTCCCATGAATGTGTTGTGTGTAATGCTTTTGCTCTATTTGCCAATATGGCTGCTACTTCTGGGTGTTCTGTGCCATTTTTATAATTTCCCAATTAATTCTTTTTATTATTATAATTCTATTTTAATTACTCAATATTCGTCATGCCAAAAAAATATGAAAATACAATTTAAAAGAAAAGTATATATGGTTTGGTTTTTACCTGCAAGTTTGGTTGCCTCTTCCTCATCAAGAGTTGCTGCAAAACCGTTTATATGCTTCTTATAGGAGTAAAATATGGCATCTTTTGCCTTCTCTTCACTGAAATAATTTTCAATTTTAAAATTTATATTTATAACAATATTTGAAAAAAAAAAACAATTAAATGAAATATAGGAAACTAGATAAAATTTTCAAACCTTCCCAAGAAGGATCCAAGCAATTTATGATGGGAATGAACCACCCTTTCAAGATCTTCCTCTGTAATTTCTATCCCATGTGAATGAGATCCCAATAACACAACATAAGACTGAAATCCCATAAACAAAAAAAAAAAAAAAACACCAATTAGTTTTATGATTTTTTTAAAAAAACAATCAAGGAGTTAAAAAAAACAAATAGAAAAAGGAAACAACAAATTTTTAGGGTTTTGTAAATTTTTTTTAAAAAAAATCAGAACCCAATAACCAAACCTAATCAATAAAAAAAAAAAACAATTAGTTTTAGGGTTTGTTTAATACATGCTTAGAAACATATAGAAATATACAACTGAATCAATCAAGGAGTAGGAAAAGAAAAAAAAAACAAATAATAGAGAAGAAAACAATAAATTTTTAGGGTTTTGTTGAAAAAAAAAACCCAAAAACACCTCATATAACCAAAACAAATCACTATTAAAAAAACAATAAGAAATCAGTTTTAGGGTTTGTTTAATAATCTGCTTAAAACCACACCTCTTATGACAAAACCAAATCAATTTTTTTTTTTAAAAAAAAGGTCAAAATGGGTATAGATATTAGATAATGCATGAATGATAAAAAAAACTTAAGACTTGTTTAAGAATCACTTTTCAGCTTTTTGTAGGATGAAAGTGAAACAACATAAGACTTTGTGTTTTGTTTACCTTTTTTGCAGCAATGGCAGATGATATTAACAAAAGAAATGAAAATAAAATAAGGATGGAATTAGAGATCTTCATCTGTGGATGCTTTTTTATGATCTCCAAAAAGCTAATAATTAAGCACTTTCTTTAATGCTTCCTCCTCTTTATAAAGGAAAAGCCTTCGCTAAATATTCACCAAATTTATCTTTAATTTCTCATAATATATGTTTGTTATATTCCCTATGGAATTGGGATACTCTTATTATTTGAAATAACGTTTTTTTGCCTTTTATTTTATGATTTAGAAAATTATTATTATTCATTTTTTTGGGGAAAATTAGCAAAAGCGTTTTAAATCGTGATGAATTTTTTCTTTAATTTTTATGGAATCTATATTTTGTATATTCAAGTATTTTTTTCAGAAATTTTTCAATGAACTAAATCTTTCAATTTATTTTTTTATATAGTTATTACAATTTGACTAAATCTTCACAAATAAAGAAGTGGTCATTAAGTTTAACTTTCAATTAATTTTCATAAAATCTTTTAATTTTAAAAACCTTTTGTAGGTTTAAAACCACTTTACATACAAATCTGTTTATCAGATATTTTCACGATAGGCTCGGCTGATTTAGTTTTGATGTGGTTCGTTGCGTTTTTGTAGGTTTTCCAAAGTGTTATAAGACTTTTTTTTTCTTTTTCGATTTATTTTGTAACTGAGAGATTTTTTTTTTTCTTTTGGTTGTTTAAATATTTAACTTGATGAATCAGAGATTCAAAATATTGTATTTGAGTTATCAAACGAAAGAAAATAGATTTTGTTTAGAATATTGGATAAATTAGGGGAAATTAGTGTATTTTTTGGGCTGTTTTCAAATATAGAAAAAATAACCACAGTATTTACAAAATATTCTATAATTTAGAATTATCAAGGACTATCAATAACATCTATCATTGATCTAAAATTTTGCTATATCGGGTAAGGTAAATATTTTCAACAGTTTTTTCATTTGAAGGAATTTTCCTTTTTTTTTTTTTTTATGTTTACATGAATTAAATTTGAATAAGTAAAGTCCCCGTTGGTAAAAGTTTTGGGTCCTTAGTTTTTAAAAATAGGCAACAAATTTTTAAAAAAAAATTTTTAGTTTCCAAAACATGGGAAGGGTGCTTAAAATCAAATCGGTACCAAACGATCTAAAATTTTGTAATTCATCAAACTTTGATCCAAGTCTCAAGAGAATTGTTAAAACTTTGGTTTTGGAGGAGTGAGGAGTTCAAAAATCTATATTTCTTATAAGATCAGTAATGGATCCATAATTTCATGCTAGGGGCACAATTTCATATATAAGATTAGAAGTTTAGCTCATGTACTATTCTAACGTGCGCTTGTGCACAACATGCAAGGTAAAAGCATTTGTGATTAGTGTCGCAACACTTGCTTGGTGCGTGCTCTTTGTGATAGTACGACATTAGTGCCATGTAGGGGCATCTTGGTCATTCCATCATTTCTTTAAGTTAATATGCTCGGTAAAGCTCCTAATAGCTTCCAATTAACCTCAAACAGCCCACAATCCTCCAAAATGCATTTATTTCTCAAGTTCCTACAAATTTAGACAATCAAGCATGTTAATTATTATAAATGAGCGAGATTAAAGGCACTACGACAGCACATTTAAGGAGCTATCAAACAACCTGAACCTAAATTTTGTTCATCCTCGAGTTAATACATGAATGATCATGCAACAACAAGTAACATATCCTTAAAGACGTCGAAACTTACTCACTTCCTTGAAGTATGTTCGTGCAAAGGAAACTAGGAATATCATAGCCACTCCTGACTAGAAATAACAATCATTAAATGTAGGAAAGCAAAAACGGGTGTGATTTTGGCAGAAAAAAATAGGAAATTTCAAATTTTTAGACTATTTTAACTTTTTTGTGTCATAAATTTATGACTATAATTAATAGTCATTTAATATTTTTTTTTTAATTGATACATTTTTATGCACAAGTATACTATTACTTTTTAGTTAAAGGATAAAGGGAAAAGAAAAGGATGAAGCCCTAGCCCAGCGCTTCATTTCTTTTCCATGTCTTCATCGCTTTTGATGACCCAACAATGCGAGATGCACACGATTTGGCTCATACCAATGCGATTTCAATGTCTTTTGTAACGACTCCAAATTTCAATACTAAACTAGAGACCATTACTAAAACTAGACTTATAATTAACTTTACTGTGTCTTATACTTTAGGTAAATTTCGATAGCATAACGATGTTACCACAATAAAACTAAAATTTTCTTTCAAACCTATTTCAGAAAAACACATTCCCAATAACATTCAACAACTACCTTTTTACTAATAGAACTACCTGAATTTCCACAAAACTAATATTCAAAACATCTATCTAATTAAATTCATCAATGTAAATGACACATTTGGAATGTCAAGGGAAAGGTTTAAATGACAGAAAAAGTGAACTTTTTTGTCATTTATTTACAATTAATTGTCATAAAAAATGTTACCATGATAGGTAATAAATGTGTTAATAAATGCTTATTGTTAAAAGTTGTGAAATAACCAATAATGACTCATTCTGTGCTTGGTTAGCTATGAGGGATAGGTTAGGTAGAGGGATTGGTTAAGGAGTTGGGCATGTTATCAGAGGAGGGTGTCTTCTATGTGTGGGAGGTTTAGAGTCTTGGGATCATCTTTTTTTTAGTGTGGGTATCGGAGAGAGGTGTGGTCTGGTGTGTTGCGACAGTTGGGTTCGTCGCATCGAGTGGTTGGTTGGGATGTCGAGTTGAGTTGGTTGAGCCGAGTGGGGTCGGGTAAAGGGATGCGTAGTAAATTGTTCCGTATTTTCTGGTGTGCTTTCATATATACTACATCTGGCAGGAACGGAATGCAATTGTATGGAGGTCATCCGAGGTCGGTGTTTGCCTTGTTTCACCTTATGGTCTTTACAGTTCGTGCTCGTGCTGCTTCTTGGTGGGTTGATCTTCTTGGTCTTATTTAGCATGTTACGGTTGCTTTTCTTCTTTTTGAACTTGTTGTTGCTCTTTGTTTTGTTGTTGTCCCTAGTTGTGAGGTCTTGGTCTCTCTTCTCTAGCTTTATCCTTGCTATTTGGGGTTTTTTTAGCATGTTACATTTATGTTTGATTATGTTTAGGTTTTATCTTCTTGGCTTTGTTTGCTTTTGTTGCTCTGTCTTTACTTGTGCTTTGTTGCGTTGATGCCTTGATCTCGGGCTGTGCGATCCTCCTTGTTGTTGTATAATAATATCATCTATTCTAAAAAAAAAAAAAAAAACCAATAATGATTAATTTTACATGTGTCATCTATACACTTTTCTTAATGGTGGATTAAAAAAAATTTTTTTAAAAAAAGTAAAGAAATGCGTTGATGACAGTTTTTTAGAATCATGGAAGCCTATTTTTGTTGTAGTGAACGCTTATGTAACGACCTGACCCCCTAGGACTAAAGCTAGACCTTACTAAACATATGCATTCATGGAACTTAAAATGACACCATTTTATAATAAAATAAATGCTAAATAAATAAGGTAAATTTAAAATACCTCCATTGAATTCAAATATTAAAATCAAATGATAGGGTATCCATCAATCATAAATGATAATAAATAGGTCTGAAAATAAATATTAACAATAAGTTTCAAACATCAAAACTAAAGTTGAAAAACATGAAAGAAATCTAAACATCATGAAAGGAAGCATAAAACTAGTCCCAGTGGCTCGATCACGAATTTCGCTTGTCATTCGCCGGCACGCCCCTACCCTTGCCTGAAACATAAACATGAGAAAAGGATGAGTATAAAATACTTAGTAAGTAACCCCACTACCAAGGTCAGGCTAAGCATTTATGTCCAATAAATGCAATATAAACTGAAACTCTTTACTGGTGGGACATGGAGATTTCCCTTACATGACTCACTCTTTTTTCTTTCCCCTAGTGTGCACCTCTTATATACAACCTAAGTCCTCTCTATAAATGTAGGAGTGTGCACCTCTTTCGTATACATGGTTATGCATACACCTCTTTCATGTACACATAACCCATTGAATGTGTACCTCTTACGTACACATGGTTATGCATACACTTCTTTCATGTACACATAACTCACTAAGTGCATACTGTAAAACCCGCATCTTACTTTCCCCTTTTAATTATGTTTATTGTTTAAGTTAAGCAAAGTATTTGGGTTAAATTTTAAGTTAGATTGGATTTGTGCATTTTGAGGTAAAGGGTAAGTTTAAAGAAGGAAAATGTTTAAGTATGGAAACTTAGCTCTCGGTTACTTATTGATAACGGGCAGAAATGCACGTTATCATAGCACTAAGTTCTTAAATAATGTTGGATTGCGTTGCTGAAATATGTTAAATTGCGTCCATTAAGCATAAATTCTATAATATTGCGGTCGCATGCATCCAACGCATTAGAGCAGTTGATCTTTACATTTTTGTGCAGAATATGCGTTAACGCAATGCAGAGATTGCGATCATAGGAATACATTGGTCGAGTGCAACTTCACCACAAGATTTTGTGTTGATCGTGCTCGCAACATTCGCCAAGAAGAATCACCGCAACTTGGTCAGCGCAACATGGTGGGCGCATCCAGATAAAAGGATAATTAAGAGCGATGGGATAGAAAGCTAAGGATAGTCAAGTCCAAATTAAGTTGACAGCCGATAACAGTCAACAAGTACATTCAGCTTTATCGGTAACAATCATCCAGCGCGTCAATCAAGAATTAAAGTTATCCCATCTGTACAATCGGGAGAGAGAAGTCTCCTTTCACCATTGATGCCCTATAAATACCAAGTGCATTCTTTAGAAAAGGGGTGGATCAATTAATGAATTCATCAGTGCTCTGTTCATAGTTTTCTTTTTCATTTTACAGTAGAGCAAGGAAGAGTGGTGATGCCAGAGATCGCCCAGGGTAGCTCGAGAGAGAACCTTGAGGCGTAAGAGTAGAGAGTAGACCGACTCTCGCGAGAGCGAGAATATTTTTGGAGCATAAGTAGAAACAGTGTAAATGCCTGGCAGCAAGAAATTGCTACCAGGCTCTTTACTATACTTGCATTGTTACTTTGTATTTCATCTCATATCTATTCA
>NC_052356.1:23042719-23076887 GCF_009727055.1 Benincasa hispida
CAGCAAGAAATTGCTACCAGGCTCTTTACTATACTTGCATTGTTACTTTGTATTTCATCTCATATCTATTCAATAGAAGTTCTATTTCTACATCTGCTCACTCTCTTAATACGCATGAGTAGCTAAATTTGTTGAATGGGTTGAGAAGAACTAAGCTAACATGACCTAGGAAGTTCATTGCTTGCGATTGTCTTGTTTTAGGTTGTGTTAAATACCCTTTAGAGTTACTCGAGAGAGAATCTAAAGAAAGGATCTAATGTCTCGAGAGATCTAGGTTAGAATCTGAACTCGAAAGAGCAATATTAGGCTTGCATAAACAAGAGATAGGGACTTAGAGATAAGCTCTATTTGTCAACTTGCATCACATGCATCCTAGGAATGGGAATGATATTATGTGGTCGCATATTTGTGTGAATGTCATGTTGTCATCGCATAAATAGAGATTGAGGTTTATGTGTAAACCCTGTAGACTTATCGCATATTTATCGCATGCGTTCTAGCCTTAGAAGCCGTAGCATTCATGCCGAGGGGTGGTTTACTATTATATGCATGTTGCATGATCGTAAAGCATGAACGCATTTTAGGGAGTGTTATCTGAAACCTTTCTCAACCCGTTCACCATATATTCATCGTATTTCCCGTTTACCAACTCTTTTCAAACTCTACCGCATTCGTTATTTATTTTCATCAACGTAAACAACAAACCCAACGATTTATTTAACTGGTTACCACAAGTTTTCATAAAAATTACTAACGCAACTATTTTCACAAGTCCCTGTGTTCGACCCTGGACTTACCAGGAAACTCAGAGGAATTTACACTTGAATTCCACTGGGGAAACTTGAGTGCACAACGCGATCCATCAACGCATATCATCCATATTTTCATTCAACAAAACTAACGCATCACTTATTAATCTAGCTTACAAAGAGAATTTCTGGCTAAGTGTTAGATATGTTGAGGGGTGATTGAGCATCGAGTGAGCATAAGGCAGGCATCGAGTAAATGCTATCGAGCATCGAGTATAAGTGATCGAGGAAGGGTCAAGCATCGAGTATAAGTGATCAAGAAAGGTCGAGCATCGAGTATAAGTGATCGAGGAAGGGTTGAGCGTCGAGTGTAATTGAGGAAGGGTCACACGTTGAGTACGAACGATCGAGTAAGGAGCATGCATCAGATAAGCCACCCAGCACTGAGTATCTCATCGATCGATTCCTTCCCATCGAGTATTCAATAGAGAGCCATGGAATTTTCCATTGAGTAAGGACCCTTCTCCATTGAGTTTTTTCAGTGAGGATCAAGTTTGCTCGAAACACTCAATTTTAAATTTCTCTTTTAGTTACCCTGACAGATGGCTTAATCTCGACCCTTAATCTTCACTAGTGGATGAGGTGGCTTAAGGAGATTTCATGCAAAAGGGTTGGACGATAGTATAAAAAGAGAAGAGAACTTCAAGAGCTCGTTTTGGATGATTTGCTCGAGCAAACCAGAAAAACTTGGTACCATTGGAAAACTTTGTGAGTCTAGTTTCTAAAATCGAGCCTTTGGAAGGGAGTTCTTCCGAAAAGAGGGCCAAAGAAGGAAGGAAGTTTTGAAGGTTCGTTTTCAGGCATTCTGGGCACTCGACAAAGAAACATAGATCTAGACCGAACCACTTGGACTTTCAAACCGAAACTTTAAGGTATTATCGTGAATACCATTTCATGTAAGTTTGTAGAAGGAACTTTGGCAAGAAAAGGTCTATGGTTTGAGTTACATATTTTGGAATTTAAACTTAGAATCTTTGCTCAAGCAAGGAGTTGTGGTTAGGGCTTTTGGGAAAGATTTGAAGGCCCAGGATAAACTACAAGGAGTTTCATGCTGAAACTTTGAGGTAACATTGTTAACAAGATTCTGAACATTTTTGTAAAAGGAACTTTCTTAAAATGAGTTCTAGTTTTCAAGATATTTATATTAGAAGTTGAATCTGGAAATGTTGGATGAATAGGCAACCCTTTGCTAAGTATGAGCTTGGTTAAAAGAGTAGTCTCAAAAGGGAGGCCAAAGTGGCAACTAAACTCTTATTCTTTTATGTGTAGGAGCTGCGTCCATTAGGAAGGTCTATAAAGCTTAGGAAGAACCAAGCCTAAAGATACCTGAGTGATTAAATGTTTTTAAATATGTACACAAAAAGGGACGTGCGTTCCAAATGAATTTCATGCTAACATTCATTTGTTTTCCAAGCAACTAAAGTTTATACTTATGTTTTAAAGGGTTCATGGCATTTCTTAAGCATGAGATTTTAAGTTATTTAAATGAGTTTTACTAATCCTAGCATATGTTAAGATTGAATGAAAGAGTATTGCAACTACATGTTTATAATTGTGAAACATGTATGTTGAATGGTAATAATGATCTTATGGCGAAAGCTAGGTAAGTGTTATGCCTAAAGCTTATGATGCTTGAATTTTCTATGAATTTTACATTTCTATTAAACCGGGTACTGAAGGTATAAAAGGTAGCCGAGGAAGTACCTAAGGTGTTGATGATACTTAGTATACACCACGTGTACATAGGTAGCTCTTTATGAGAGGTCGAAGTATGGGTCTTCTGGCTACAATCTTTATAACGGGACCGAAGTATGGGTCTCACGCATGAATGGACATTGGGAGCTTAAGCTATGAATGCTCGTTCTCAACTAAGGTTTGACCATTATAACGCTATGATTAATGTAAGATACTATGCAAGTTGCTTGAGATCCAACATGTTTATTTATTTACATTAATGCATATGAAAGGCTTGAGAAGAAATGTATTTTCCTAATGAGTCACTCACTGGGCAACCGCCTATTGTTTTCAAATATTTCTCTTCTTCCTAGGTAGAGGTCAATTTTCCCGCAGTTGAATCCACTGCAACTTGCCACCCAAAGTTCGGATATCGAAGGAAGAAGCTTAGGTCAAGCTTGTTTTGATGTACACATATTTGGAGAGGAGTCTGGGACTTGTGAAACTTATTTTTTTTTGGGACCCATGTTTATTCTTATAATTTTCGTTGGACATATGTTTGCTATTTGGAACTATAATTAATTCTTTATGCTGGTTAATGTCATAGTTGATTTACTACCAAGTCGTTTTGCATAATGAGGTTTTAAGCAGGTTTCACTTAAGTTAGGCAGTAAGTGCTGGCAAGTAGGTCGGTAACTACTGCTATCATATCCTCTTTCGATTTTAGAGGGTAAACCGGGAGGGGCTGTGACATGTACCTTTTACGTACACCCTAGATCCTCTCTATGAATGTAGGGATGCATACTTCTTTCATACACATGGTTATGTATACATCTCTTTCGTATACACATAACCCACTGAGCGTGCACCTCTTACGTACACCCAGTACCCTCTAGGTATGTATCACTTTCATAGACACCAGCCCTAGTACATCTCTTTCATGTACTAACACCCTCGGATATGCATCACTTTCATGCAGTCAAATAATCTGGAAAGGAAAATAGGTTGCATCTAACTTCATTTTACATATAACATTCACATAATCCTGAGTTCTCTAAAACTTGCTCATCAACGTCCAACATACGTGTTTAATCTATTTTTAAATGGATCAACTCTAGCACATCACTTTCATGCACTAAATCATGTAAACAATCAAACGTTCAAAATTTCCTAATACATCATATAGCATACATACTTTCATAATAAATCACATAACTATATACATCGACAAATTTCTAACTCTCGCCTAGCTTTAAGACATTTCAGTGGTAGTTGATACGTTATTTTATGAGGTGGAATTGTGGATGAAATGTGATGATGAAAATGTGTTGAGCACTCAAGTTTTCTCAGTGGAATCCAAGTGTAAACCCCACTGAGTTTCCTAGTAAGTCCAGGGTTAAACTCAGGGACTTAAGAAAGCAATATGCGGTGGTAATTTTTAGAAAACCTTGCGGTAACCAAATAAATCAAGTAGTTGTTGGGAATGTTGATGCGATAATAAAAATAAACAAATGCAGCGGAGTTCGAAAAGAGTTAATAAAACGGAAGATATGATGAGTATGTAGTGAACGGGTTGAGAAGGGTTTCGGCTAACACTTCCTAAGATGTGTTCATGCAACACACATACAATAGTAAACCATCTCTCCATGCGAATGCTACGGCTTCTAAAGCTAGAACCCATGCAATATATGCGATAAGTCTATAGGACCTACACATAAGCCTCTATTCTTATTTATGCAATGACAAAATGACACACACATAAATAAGGCGACCACATAATATCATACCTATTTCTAGGGTGCATGCGATACAGGTTGGCAAACAGAGCTTATCTCTAAGTCCCTATCTCTTGTTTATGTAGTTCAAATCTTGCTCTCTCGAGTCTAGATTCTAACCTAGCTCTCTCAAGTCTTAGGTTCTTTCTTTAGACTCTCTCTCAAGTAGCTCTAATGGGATGTTTGGCACAACACAAACAAGATAATCACAAGCAATGAACATCCTAAGTCACGTTAGCTTAGTTCTTCTCAACCCATTCGACAAGTTTAGCTACTCATGCATGCTAAGAGAGTGAACAAATGTAGATTAAGAACTTCCATTATATAAATATAAAGATGAAGTACAAAATAACAATGCAAGAATAGAATAAAGAGCCTGGTAGCAATCTCTTGCTTCCCAGGCTTTTACACTGTCTTTTCTACTCATGTTAAAAAGATAATCTTGCTCTCGAGAGAGTCGGCCCGCTCTTTGCTTCTACGCCTCCGGGTTCTCTCTCAAGTTGCCCTGAGCGATCTTCCGACATCTTTACTCTTCCCTTGCTCTGCCTTAAAAATAAAAGAAAACTATGAACACGGCTAAATTTATGAACTACTGGACTGGTGAACTTGTGAACTTTGGAACCCCTTTTCTGAAGGATGCCTTCGGTATTTATAGAGCTTCGGGGTGCAGGTTGGCTTCTCTCTTATGATTACATAGATGGGATGGCTTTAATTCCCTGACTGATGCGCCGAATATTTGTCACCGAAAAGCTAAATTTACTTGTTATCGTTAGCGGCTGTCAACTTAATTCGGATTCGACCGTCATCAGCTTTCTGTCCCATCGTGATTAATTATGCCTTTCACCCAGATGCGCCGGCTCTCCACGACAATCCTTCTTGAGCAAATGTTTGCGAACAGAATCACTGCAAAACATTGTGGTAATGCTGCGCTCGACCAATGATTTCTTGTGATCGCTTTTTCCGCCTTGCGTTAATGCATATTCTGCATAAAAATACAAAAATCAATTGTTTCTATGCGATGAATGCATGCGACCGCGATGTTATAAACTTAATACTTTTGGACGCAATCTAACATATTTTATCAACGCAAGCCAGCATTTGTTTAAGAACTTAATAGTGTAATAACATGCATTTCTGCCCACTATCACACCCCCAAATTTAAACAATGCTTGTCCTCAAGCATAAGATAAAGATTTCCTTTAGCAAGTCGACTGCAAATCTCTTCTCCTAGATTTCTTAAGGATACTTCATTCAAATCCTATACACCAAAATTTCCTTAAGTCTTATTTAAGTCTCCTCTTAAAATATTTCTAAGACCTAGAGACCGCAAGCTTCACCTTCAAAAGGACTTTACTAGATTCCAGGACATCGCATGATTTATTTCAAAAAGATAAACTTTTCCACCGGGGTGTCAAATGATTTTTATCCTTGCATATTTCTTGACATTATTATTTTTTTTCTGACCTTGCGCTGATCCAAGTGCCTTATCTTCATTTTGGCTTGCCCCCACGTGTGTCATGCGGACATCCAACTACGAGCAATGCACTCTTTCTCGGAATAAACTCTATACTTGGCAGCGAAGTTACGGAATAAACTCATACTTACTTTCGTTTTGGCTTGCCCCCACGTGTGTCATGCGGACATCCATCTACGGTTAAGTGCCCTTCACAACTTAACTCTTATCAACATGGCTTTCCCATTGCGTTGACAGCGGAGTTATTATTCTCAAAATTTTTCTCTTTTCTTCTTCTTCTCTCTCTCTCTCTTTTTCTTATTCTTCTTTCATAAACCTAAAAATAGCAAGGTCGAAAATAAATACCTCACCCCCAAATTTAAAATATGGCAATGTCCCTATTGCCAAAAGATTGAAAGAAGTCATGCAATGTTCTTAGAAGGCTTCATAAAGAGAGTTTGAAAGAAAGCTACCAGACCCCTAACTTCTAGAAATATTTTATGAGGTGACTATCTTAAAATTAAGTTGACTCTAGTATATACGAAAGAAATAGAAGCATGTTTTTCATCATTGGAATCATAATTGGCAAAGAGACAGCATGCGGCGTATGACTAAATTTATCAATATTAAATTAATGTGGTAATCAAAGAGGATGCGGTGATAAAACATTCAAAATCAAAATGCGATGCGATAGTGCAAAATTTAAAATAAAGTTAAGGAAGAATACAACCCCCAAATTTGCACTGTCGCTTGCATTGTGTATTGATGCATCCTTCTTTGCGACGATCTATCTTCTTTGGATTGCGGTGATGGAATAAGATAAGTTGCTTCTTCGTGTAACACCTTCGCAATCCTGTGCCTTGATCATTGCAAGAAAAACAGAGAAATGGTCAAATAAGATTAAACAAAACAAACCCTTTTTTTTTTTTAGTTTGAAGATTCCATGATTCCCAAAACTTGCGTTCCTGATGAATTTCGATCGTCTGATAGCGTAGGGACCACCTACTTCCTTCTTTATTCAAAGTTTCTCAGCTCCACGGAGTCGACTTGGCGATGCCAGCCTTCTCCATGATACGCTTTTACTCGCTGCCCATTAACTTTGAATATGTTGGTTCCATCATCATTTGATAATTCAACCACGCCATGAGAAAATACTTCTCTAACTATGAATGGTCTGGACCAACGTGATTTTAATTTTCCAGGGAAGAGCCGTAATCGTGAGTTGAATAGTAAGACCTTCTGCCCGACTTGGAAATTCTTGTCGCAGATATGTTTGTCGTGCAAGCGCTTTGTGCGCTCTTTGTAAATCTTTGCGTTCTCATATGCGTTGATCCTTCATTTTTCTAGCTCGACCAGTTAAAGTTTTCTCACTTCTCCTGCTTTCTTCACATCAAAGTTTAGTTTCTTCACCGCCCACAGTGCCTTGTATTCCAACTCCAGAGGAAAATGACATGCCTTACCGAATAACAACGCATACGGGGACATACCTATGGGTGTTTTAAATGCAGTTCGGTATGCCCATAACGCATCGTCGAGCTTTGTTGCCCAATCCTTCTGCGAAGGCCTTACTACCTTCTCAAGTATCAGTTTGATTTCTCGATTGGACACCTCGGCTTGACCATTCGTCTATGGATGATATCCAGTGGCCACCTTAAGGAGAATGTTATATTTGCACAGTAGCTCCTTGACAGTATGATTGACAAAGTAAGACCCTTCATCAGTTATTATGGCACGTGGAGTGCCAAAACGAGTGAAAATGTTTTTCTTCAGGAATTGAGAGACTACTGCCGCATCGCTTATGGCGCATGTCATTGCCTCTACCCACTTGGATACATAATCGACGGCTAATAAAATATAATGTTTACCATTCGAGGGAGGGAATGGTCCCATGAAGTCGATACCCCATACGTCGAACAACTCAAGCTCCAAGATGATGTTCATCGGCATTGCATGTTTCCATGAAATGTTACCTGTGCGTTGGCACCGATGACACTTCATCACGTAGTCAGCTGCATCCTTAAACAGTATTGGCCAAAAGAATCCACTCTGTAAAACCTTAGCTGCGGTGCGCTGTCCTCCAAAGTGCCCACCATATGGTGAGTCATGACATTGCGATAATATGCGTTGTTGAGCAGCATTTGGTACGTATAGTCGCAGAATTTGGTCTGCCCCCTTTTTGTACAGATTCGGCTCATCCTAGAAATATGATCTGCATTCGTGCTTGAGCCTTCTCTTCTGGTGGTTAGTATAATCCTCTAAAAATTGCTCGCAAACCAGATAGTTGACTATGGCAGCATACCAAGGAAATTCTTCAATATGGAACAGCTGCTCATCTGGGAACACCACACTCACCTCTGACTCATTGCGGTCAACCTCAGGGTTTTCCAATCTAGACAAGTGATACGCAACTTGGTTCTCCGTCCCCTTTCGATCAATTATTTCTATGTTAAATTCTTGAAGGAGGAGAACCCATCTGATCAACCTCCGTTTTGCGTCCTTCTTTGTCATTAAGTACTTTATCATCGAATGATCAGTATGGATGAGTACCTTTGTTCCCAGCAAATATGCTCTAAATTTTTCCAACGCAAAAATTACCGCAAGTAGCTCTTTCTCTATGGTGATGTAATTGATTTGAATAGGATTTAATGTCTTACTCGCATAAGCGATGGGATGTAAGATTATTTTTCTCTTTTGTGCCAAAGCTGCTCCCATCGCATACCCACTTTCATCGCATATTAATTCAAAAGGAAGTGTCCAATCCGGTGCAATTAACACAGATGCGGTAGTCAGTGCATTCTTCAAAATTCTGAATGCGTTGAGGCAATTGTCGTCAAAATCAAATTTTCTGTCAGCCTCCATCAACACACTCAGCAGTTGTGCTATTCTCGAAAAGTCCTTAACAAAGCGTCTATAGAATCCAGCATGCCTCAAAAACTTCATACAACTTTCACGCTTGTTGGAGGTGGAAGTTTTTCAATTTCTTCTATTTTTGCTTTTTATCCACCTCCAACCCGTCCCGGGAAATCTTGTGCCCTAACTCGATGCCCTCCTTTACCATAAAATGGCATTTTTTCCAGTTAAGAACGAGATTCATCTCCTCGCATCTCTTCAGTATCTTCTTCAGGTTGGCTAGAAGACTTCATAAGTATGCCCATAGACAGAGAATTCGTCCATGAAGATTTCAACAGAGTTCTCAAGATAGTCTGAAAAGATGGCCATCATGCACCTTTGGAATGTGTTTGGCGCATTGCAGAGGCTGAACAGCATGCGGCGAAAGGAAAAGGTCCCATATGGGCAGGTGAATGTGGTCTTGTCTTGGTCTTCTAGAGTAATCATAATCTGGTTATACCCGGCATAGCCATCCAGAAAGCAATAAAAGTCATTTCCGGCTAGACGATCTAGCATTTGATCAATGAACGGTAGAGGGAAATGATCTTTCTTTGTGGCTGCATTCAGCTTGCGGTAGTCCATGTAAATATGCCACCCGGTGACGGTCCCTTTGCGGTATTAGTTCATTATTTTTATTCGGGACTACCATCATGCCACCCTTTTTAGGCACACATTGCACGGGGCTAACCCACGTGCTATCTGCTATCGGATAAATAATGCCCGCATCAAACCACTTAATGATCTTCTTTGTAACGACCTCTTTCATTGCAGGGTTGAGTCTGCACTGATGTTTGATCGTTGCCTTGTCATTTTCTTCAAGACGAATTCGGTGCATACAGTATGCTGGGCTAATTCCTCGAATGTCGGCGAGCGTCCAGCCAATTGCTCGCACATGTTTCCTCAGAATGCTCATCAATGCATTCTCCTGGTCTTCGTCAAGTTCGGAGGAAATAATTATTGGTAGTTTCTTATTTTGCCCCAAAACTGCGTACTTTAAGTGGTTCGGCAGGGTTTTCAATTCCATTATTGGTGGTTCTACTAGGGACGATTGCGTTGTTTTTCTTTCTTCTTTTTCTGTTGGCTTCTCTTCTTGGGTTGCGATCATCTCTTCTTCCTTGCTTATTTTTGTTATGATCGCATTACAGGTAGCAATGGATGCGCTTACATCCTCTTCTTCATTTTCTTCATCAAGCTTTTCTTCTTCAATCAGGTTCTGGTCGTCGTCTGAGTCATGCAGATCTTCTTCATTAGGAAACTTCATGGCACAGATGATGTTGAATTTGAGCTTCTGTCCATTTATGCTCAAAGTGATCTCCCCTTTATGCACATCAATCTGGGCACGACTTGTTGATAAGAATGGTCGCCTTAGAATGATGGGCACAATGCTTGCCCGATGTACAATCCTCCTATGGAGCAAGGTATAGTAAAGCTCCCAAGATCGCTCATCTTCAGTGGAATTATTGATTTTGAACTCTGTGTTAAAGCCACCGTAGCAAACTTACCAGTACCCCTCTTCTTGGTTACCATTTCCTTTAGAAACTTTGCGTATGCATGCATCTCCTCAATTGCTTCACTGAATGGAATATTAATATGTAATTTCTTTAGCATAGATAGGAAGCGTTGGTACTATACCTCGTCATTCTTTTTCTTTCTAAGTCTCTACGGAAAAGGTGGTAATTGCACTCTCACAGTCCCCTTCTCTGTTGTCTTTGAGGTGGATACAACTTCTGGCTCTATTGTTTCTTTTTCTCCTTCTTCTTCTTGTATCACCGTAATTTCAGGTTTCAATGCAATGGGAGCAATCTGGCTAGGTTCCTTTCTTTCTCCCTCCACAGTTTTTCCACTTCACAATGTCATGACTTGACATTGCTCTTTACCTGATCCCCCCGGGTTGTGTGGGAGTTTTGTTGAACTCAGCAGAGCCTCTTGCGGTCTGTTCTTTAGCTCGCTTGCAATCTGGCCCATATGTAATTCTAAGTTGCGGATGGACATAGCCTGAATTTGAAGCACAATTTCGTTTTTCTCTATATACTGCTTCAGCAGGCTTTCCAAGGAGGATGATTACGGTGGTTGTGAGCTATTGGTTTGATTTCTTGTTTGACCGTCATTGCGTGGGAAGAATCCAAGTGGCCTTTCTTTCTATGCTACAGATGGGAAATTCTGCTGCTAATTCTTCCATGCAAAATTGGGGTGGTTTCTCCACCCAGGATTGTAGGTATTAGAAAATGGATTATTTTTCACAAAGTAAAGAGACTGTGGATTTTATGGGTAGCCTACCATTGCGTGCCTATCACTGCAAGTCGCACACCTTGCGGTGTTTTGACTAATTGCGTTTATTTGCCCATTTTGCGGTGTTGGGTTGCTGATCGTAATTCCGTGAATTAAGTTCATCATTGCGGTCATCTGATTCTGTAGTGAAGCAATAACACCATTACTTACGTCGTTATCCTTAATTCTCAGTCTCTGATCACTCTTTCTCCAATCCTCGTGGTTTTTAGAGATGCGATCCAAGATATTCTTAGCCTCATCATATGTTTTGTCAAGTAGACCACTAGCGGCTGCCACATTGGCAGCGGTCTACGAAGCGGGATTTAAACCATGATAAAAGATTTCCATCTAAAGGAGTCTAGTAACCCATTATGCGGACAATCCCAGACCTGTCTCTTATACACATCTAGATGTGTATAAGAGACAGGATTCGTCCATGTCTTGTTCAAAATTGGTTATGAGTTTCCTTCGTCTAGCATTCTCAGTAGGTGGAAAATATTTCTTCATGAATTTTTCTATGACCTGTTCCCAAGAAGTGATCTCTCCCGACTCGAGGGAATAAGCCCATTTTCTTTCCTGATCACAAAGAGAAAATGGGAACAAAGTTAATCGAAATTCTTCAGCAAAGATGTTCAGAAACACGAAAGTATTGCAGATTTTTATAAAGCTACGAAGGTGGGCGTGTGGGTCCTCGCCATGCCGTCCTCCGAATTTTCCTGTAGTCTGGATCATCTACAGCATCACTGGCTTCATTTCGAATCTACTTCCATCGAGGGCAGGCCTTATGATTTCTGGAGAGAAATCATAGAGGTTTGGTGATGCATAGTCCCTAATGGGCCTATTGCGATCGTTAGCCAAAAAGATTGGATTCGCCATGACATTGTTTTCATTTGGTGCTCCATTTCCAGGCTGCTCCACCATATCTTCTTTATCTAACTATTGTTGTTGGCAGTCTCTTAATCTCCTTCTGAACGTCCTCTCAATCTCTGGGTCGTAATATTCACCAGAGATTGAGAGTCTGCAAAGAAATCAGAAAAATTACCGTTAGCACACTATTTTACCGAAGTCCCTAGCAACGGCGCCAAAAACTTGATGCGTTATTTTATGAGGTGAATTGTGGATGAAATGCAATGATGAAAATGCATTGAGCACTCAAGTTTTCTTAGTGGAATCCAAATGTAAACCCCACTAAGTTTCCTGGTAAGTCCAGGGTTGAAACTCAGGGACTTGGGAAAGCAATATGCGGTGGTAATTTTTAGAAAACCTTGCGGTAACCAAATAAATCAAGTAGTTGTTGGGAATGTTGATGCGATAATAAAAATAAACAAATATGGCGGAGTTCGAAAAGAGTTGATAAAATTGAAGATACGATGAGTATGCGGTGAACGGGTTAAGAAGGGTTTCAGCTAATACTTCCTAGGATGCGTTCATGCTTTGCGATCATGCAACATACATACAATAGTAAACAATCTCTCGATGCGAATGCTACGGCTTCTAAAGCTAGAACGCATGTGATATATGCGATAAATCTATAGGACCTATACATAAGCCTCTATTCTTATTTATGCGATGACAAAATGACACATACAAATAAGGCGACCACATAATATCATACCTATCTCTAGGGTGCATGCAATACAGGTTTGCAAATAAAGATTATCTGTAAGTTCCTATCTCTTATTTATGTAGTTCTAATCTTGCTCTCTCGTGTTCAAAAGATTAGAACAAGATTAGAACTGCATAAACAAGAGATAGGGACTATGCATCCGGGACTATGCATCATCAAACCTCTACGATTTCTTTCCAGGAATCATGAGATCGGTGCTAGATAAATCGAGGTTTGAAATGAAGTCGGTCATGTTGCAGATGATCCAGGCTGCTGGGTAGTTTGAAGGAAGGCATGGTGAAGACCCACACGCCCACCTCCGGAGCTTCATAGAAATATGCAACACTTTTGTGTTCCCAAATATCCCAAATATGCAACACTGAAGCCCCGCTGACCTATAGTTTGGAGAAGCCCGAGAAAATAGACCCTGAAGTTGCGTCCACCCTTAAGCCTCTGGATCTTGAGACAGAAGAAGTCCAACCACCAGTGACTTCGTAAGGATTGAAAGAGGAACAAAATGAGGAAGAAAATATCGCAATAGTGGCTGCAGTGCAAAATGCTATGATCCCACCTAAAATGGGCAACTCGGGAATCTTCACAATCCCATGCTCTATCGGAGGGACCTCAGTGGCTAGGCATTATGCGACCTTGGGGCAAGTATAAACATAATGCCGTTGTCAATCTTCAAACAATTGAATGCCGACACACTTATGCCCACAAAGGAAACTCTCCTACTCGCGGACAGATCTCGAGTACATCCTGAAGAAGAGTTGAAAAATGTTGCAATTTCAATCGATAAATTCATCCTGCCGGCAGACTTCCTCATTTTGGATTATAAAGCGGACGAAGATGCACCCATCATATTGGGATGACCATTCCTTTCAACCAGTCGCACTCAAATTGATGCACGCAAGGGGGAAATTGTAATAAGTATTCATGGGGAAAAGCTCCAAATTAAGGCAGTAAAGACCCTAGAAGACAAAGAAAAGAGAGAAAAGCCACCATGGACGTGAGCAAACCATTCGGAAATAAGTGGTCCCTGCATTATCAAATGATCGCAACTTATCAGGGATGCAAGTTTTGGGAAACCTCAAGTCTTCAATTCTTTTCTCCACTACTCGAAATTTTCACTATCTTTTCAATTATGATTTATCCTTATTTTACTATTACTATCGTTATTAACCAAAAATAAAAATAAAAAAAAATTGCGATAACGATTTTTATTTTGTTTAAAATAATTTGACCTCTCTTTGTTTTTCGTACAACGATCGAGGTGCTGGATTGCGGAGCTGTTACGCGAAGAAGCATTTATCTTATTCTATCATCGCAATCCAAATAAGAGAGATCGCTGCAAAGATGGATGCATCAATACCATGCAGACGAAAGCGCAAAATTTGGGGGGTGTACTCTTCCTTATCTTTATTTCTAATTTTGCGCTATCACATTGCATTTTAGTCTTCAAAGTTTTATCACCGCATCCTCATTCACAATCATTTGACATAGATAAATTTAGTGAGTCACTGCATTCTGTTTCTTTGCCAAGTATGATTTCAGTGATGAAAAATATGCTTCTATTTCTTTCGTATATATTAGAGTCAACTTCATCTTAAGATGGTCACCTCATGAAATATTTCTCGGAGTTAGGGGTTTGCTAGCTTTCTTTCAAACTTTCTTTACAAAGCATTCTATGACCATCGCATGACTTATTTTAATCTTTTGGCAATGAGGACATTGTCGCATTTTAAATTTGGGGGTGGAGTATTTATTTTCGACCTTGCTATTTTCAAAAAAAAAATTGAGAATAACAACTTCACTATCAACGCAATGGGAAACCCATGTTGATAAGAGTTAAGTTGTGAAAGGCACTTACCTGTAGTTAGATGTCTGCATGATACACGTGAGGGCAAGCCAAAACGAAAGTAAGTCACCAGGAACAATGCATAAATTAATGATCGTAACTCCAATGCTAAATTGGTATGAGTTTAGACTAAGAAAGAGTGCATTACTCGTAGCTGGACGGCCGCATGACACTCGTGGGGGCAAGCCAAAACGAAGGCAAGACACTCGGATCAACGCAAGGTCAGAAAAAAATAGTAATATAGAAAATTTTTGTACAAGGATAAATTATTTGACATCTCGATGAAAAATTTTCTTTTTGAAATAAATCATGCAATATTCCGGAATTTAGTAAAGTCTTTTTTAAAGTTAAACTTACAGGCCCTAGGTCTTAGAAATATTTCAAGAAGAGACTTGAATAAGACTTGAGGAAATTCTGGTATATAGGACTTGAATGAAGTATCCTTGAGAAATCTAGGAAAAGAACTTTGCGGTGGACTTGCTAAAGGAATCTTTAGCTTATGCTTGAGGACAAGCATTGTTTAAATTTGGGGGTGTGATAACGGTCAGAAATGCACGTTATCATAGTGCTAAGTTCTTAAACAATGTTGGATTGCCTTGATGAAATATGTTAAATTGCGTCCATTAAGCATAAATTCTATAATATTGCGGTCGCATGCGTCCAACGCATTAGAGCAGTTGATCTTTACATTTTTGTGCAGAATATGTGTTAACGCAATGCAGAGATTGCGATCATAGGAATACATTGATCGAGCATAACTTCACCGCAAGACTTTGCATTGATCGTGCTCGTAAACATTCGCCCAAGAAGAATCACCGCAACTTGGTCAGCACAACATGGTGGGTGCATCCGAATGAAAGGATAATTAAGAACGATGGGACAGAAAGCTGATGACAGTCGGTCCAAATTAAGTTGACAGCCGATAACGGTCACCAAGTACATTCAGCTTTATCTGTAACAATCATCCGGCGTGTCAATCAGAAATTAAAGCTGTCCCATCTGTACAACCGGGAGAGAGAAGTCGCCTTTCACCATTGATGCCCTATAAATACCAAGTGCATTCTTCAGAAAAGAGGTGGATCAATTAACGAATTCACCAGTGCTCTATTCATAGTTTTCTTTTCCATTTTACAGCGGAGCAAGAGAAGAGTGGTGACACTGGAGATCGCCCAGGGCAGCTCGAGAGAGAATCTTAGGGTGTAAAAAAATTGCTACCAGGCTCTTTACTATACTTGCATTGTTATTTTGTACTTCATCTCATATCTATTCAATAGAAGTTCTATTTCTACATCTGCTCACTCTCTTAATACGCATGAGTAGCTAAACAAGTTGAATGGGTTGAGAAGAACTAAGCTAACATGACCTAGGAAGTTCATTGCGTGGGATTGTCTTGTTTTATGCTGTGCAAAAAACCCTTTAGAGTTACTCGAGAGAGAATCTAAAGAAAGAACCTAATGTCTTGAAAGATCTAGGTAAGAATCTAGACTTGAAAGATCAAGATTAGGCTTGCATAACCAAGAGATAAGGACTTAGAGATAAGCTTTGTTCATCAACTTGCATCGCATGCATCCTAGGAATGGGAATGATATTATGTAGTCACATATTTGTGTGAATGTCATGTCGTCATCGTATAAATAGAGATAGAGGTTTATGTGTAAACCCTGTAGACTTATCGCATATTTATCGCATGCGTTCTAGCCTTAGAAGTCGTAGCATTCACGCCAAGAGGTGGTTTACTATTGTGTGCATGTTGCATGATCGCAAAGCATGAACGCATTCTAGGGAGTGTTAGCCGAAACTTTTCTCAACCTGTTCACCGCATATTCATCGTATTTCCCGTTTACCAACTCTTTTCAAACTCTGTCGCATTCGTTATTTATTTTCATTAACACAAACAACAAATCCAACGATTTATTTATTTAACTGGTTACCGCAAGTTTTCATAAAAAGCACCAACACAACTATTTTCACAAATCCCTGTGTTCAACCCTAGACTTACTAAGAAACTCTGAGCAATTTACACTTGAATTCCACTGGGGAAACTTGAGTGCACAATGAAAATCCATCAATGCATATCATCCATATTTCCACTTAACAAAATTAACGCATCAGGAGATTAAAAGTTATTAGCTCTCACATCCTCAAGAGTTGACACCGTGAGATCCATACTCGGCTTTGTGTCAATTTTACCTCTAATGCTCCATTTCAGAAAGTGTTTGCATGGGTCAATAACAAGGTGAATGAGGGACGTCGTTCATAGTAAGTGGGTGAAGGAAATGTGTCAACACTGTTCTACGGTCTCCTCCATTAGTTTGAATAGTGAGATTTCTATGTTGTGCCTACTGTTGTTTTTAGGCGGCACTAGTTAGTTGTTAACCGCGGTGATCCCCTCGGAGGGTTGTTACATAGGATTCGGTACAACCCAGACTTCAGTAAAATGAATGGGGTCTTATAGTTCCGTCTTGGGTATTGTCTTCTATTTCGGGGACGTATTCATACCGTTCTGTAAGATCTGAAAATAGCAGGTCTACACTTACAAGAATTACTAAATGTTAGTAAAGATCTTGACCGAAAACGATAACTAAATGACTATTGGAATATGAGTTATTCTGGAGATAGTATTTGGTAAAGAATTATCTTGCTTTTGTGAAGGAATTCTTGACTGCCCCTCGGTAGAAATTTTTCTAAATCACTTAAGTATCGTTGAAAAAATAATGATTATGGGTACATTATCACTTTGCTAAAACTTGATTGGATTTAAAAGCAATTCACTTATAGAATTTTTTTTATAATTTCATAATGATGAGCTCAATTATACAATTGTTGGCATGAGACAAACTGATCGGGGATAACTATGTGACATGGAAATCAAATTTGAACATGATACTTACGATAGACAATTTACAATTTATCTTAACAGAGGAATGTCCTTCTATTCCTAGCTCTAATTCCAATCAAACTGTTCAAGAAACATTTGATAAATGGATCAGGGCGAATGATAAATCCCATGCTTATATTCTTGCTTATATTCTTGCTAGCTTATCTGCCGTTTTGGCAAAAAAAACACGAGAATATGAGTACTGCCAAAGAGATTATGAAATCTCTGAGAGGGATGTTTGGACAACCGTCCTTCACCCTGCGGCATGATGTTATCAAATACGTTTATAACAGCCTCATGAAAGAGGGGACCTCAGTTCGTGAACATGTCCTAGATATGATGGTCCACTTTAATGTGGCAGAAGTAAACGATGTTGTTATGGACAAGAGAAACCAATTTTGTTTTATCCTAGAATCTCTTCCGAAGATTTTTTTTTTTTGCAATTCTGTACGAATGCATTGATGAATAAAATTGAATACAACTTGACTACTCTACTGAATGAGCTGCAGGCTTTTTAGACTATGTTGAGAACTAAAGATATGGAATTAGAAGTAAATGTTGCTTCTGTTGAGAAGAGAGGAATGTCCTCCAAGCCTGATATTGCCTCCTCTTCGTAGAGTAAGAGTATTCCTAAAAAAGAAGACAAAGGGAAAGGGAAGAAGAAGCATGCTGACAAGAAAAGCAAGAAAACCACTACAAAGAAAGAGAAATGTTTCCAATGCAACGAAGAAGGGCACTGGAAGAGAAATTGCCCTAAATATCTTGCAGAGAATAAAGAAGAGAAAGCTAAACAGGCAACTTAATTCCTAAAGACCGCTTACTCAGCTTGACCAATGGGAGAAGTTGCTGCTTGATGATGATATACCTGCTTTTGTAAATCTTGTAATGAACATAATGTACATATTTTTGTTTTGAATGAAATGTTCATCTTCAGAAAATATGTTTGTTCTATCTCATAGCAACTTCTATTAAGAATCAAACTGTTAAAAGCCATTTGCAAATATTCAGATATTTAAACGGCTAAGTTTGAAGTATAACAAGTTTAAAGATTTCTAGATCTGACTGTTAACAAGAGTTGTTAAGACAGGTCAGGCGCATCTTAATCAAAGAGTTGAAGTACCTCAATGTAGTGGGAGAAAAGCGTGCTTCCTAGTCATTATTGAGAATTAAATGCATTTCCCATATAGTTTAATAAGAAGCCCATTGTACACTAATATGTTTACAATGATTCTCTCAGCTAAGGTATTTGAGAATCACCTAGTAAGACTAGAAATACCAGATTATGTTTCTCATATGTGTCAAGACTTTCGATGGGATTTGATATTAGTGTTACATGGTTGTTGTTTAATTCCGTAAGTTAGGTATAGAAGAATAGAACAAAAATTGAATAGAATAAGCTATCTCTATTATTGATCAATCCATACATGTCCAATAGTAACAACCAAATTAAGGATAAAAATAAGGAAATAAGACCAAAGTTAAAAATAAATTAAGGGTATAGGTGAAGATGATCTTATCAAATAAGTTTAGGTTGTAGTTGTACAGGGATAAACCATGACAGCTATCAACAAATTGGATGAGAATTAGATTTTTTATACAACAAGCTGGAAGGATCACTTTAATTTAACTTCAAAAACTTCGAGTTTGGGCTAGTATTGGTTGGTGTTATCTACTGTAGTATATTGGTTTTTGTTTGAGCATTGACGACAACATGTGTAACCATTTTCTTTATTTAAAAGCCTCATAACATGTGGTTTAGAAATGTTGAATTGTCTGAGAATGTTGGTTTCATATTCTTAGAGGAGCTATCTATTGAATATACTTATTTACTATTAATGTTGACTGTTTCTTTTATTACTGTAATCATTGTTTACCGAAGAATTTCACTTTGTTTACAACTGAAGGGAGTTGTTGATTGTATTTTGGTCTTTACTTTTATAATTCTGGTCATTTAAGATTGCGGTTGGATTTCTAAAATTATTGCTTTTACAATGTGAATGGTTGATGAATCCATTAGCTTTGCTAGTGGCTGCTGCAATTTAACTACACCTTTGAGTTTTTCATTGATAATTACTGGTAGTGGAAGAGACAAATTTAAAAAGTTGGAAGTACTATAGCCAATGACTTATTTGAGCTACTTGACTTTTCTATTTATGAGTTCTATTATTTGCTCTTGTTATTATACTTTAGTTTGCTTTGTGTTGCTTTCAAAATATGTGGACATTTTTTCTTCTGTCTTTTTCATTTACTGAGATTGTCCTTTCCCCCAAAGCATTTATTGTTTAGAATTTGGTATTTTGATATTTTCAATTTGGATAAGTCACTTGGCCGTTCTTGTTGTCCAACTCTAAATATCAAAACTTAGGCATTTTTGAGGTAGTTTTGAGAGTCAAAAGTGTCCTATATGTTTATTTCTAGGCGGTTTTGAGAGTCAAAGTGTCATTAGACACTCTTATTGTTTAAAAGCTACTATGGTTATCAATTTTTAACTCTTGATTAATACGTATCCTACGTAATTTGTTCATCCTACAGCGTTTAAAAGGAAATTTTGTAAAATACCTAAAACTTTAGGCATGTAGCTTTAAACAGATAGAGGCCAAAGGCATCTTGGTTTATAGCTCGATGCTTTACTACCAAAACAAATAATTACACGTACCTCACAAGTAGTAATTTTCATGAATTATTGATGCTATATCACTATATGTACGTTCCTTAATTTTTGCATCTCCGTTTTTCATAGGTGAGGAGTTAATGGTATAAGTTTTCAGATATAAAGAGCTTTTTCATTAGAAGGTTGCGAGTTTCATATGTTTCTTTCCCATCATAACAACTATATACCTTTACTATGATATTGGTTTTTGAACTTACTGCTAGAGAAATTTCTTTAATCCTTCTATCTGAGGGTACTTGCCCAGCTTTTAGTTCTTTTATTTTGTAATGTTTTGAACAATTGAAAACGTTATCCTAGAAGATGATCCTAACTTTGATTACTGAACTTGTGCTTTTTCCCCCTTCCACTGCACTAGTTCTGTAGCTAAACTTGTATACCAGTCATGTTAGATTACTCACTATCAGATGTGATCTTTGTTAAATAATGTTTTGAGTCAATTTATTCTAATGTAACCCCTTTGCTTGGCTCCTCTGCTTACTTTAAAGTTTGCTGATCTTCTTGCAGCTGGAAACTCGTGAGTTAGTGGCTTGTGAGCTTTTTTTTGTGGTAGTCTAAGGGAAGTTCAAGGTTTTAGATTTAATTTCTATTCTAAGGCTGACCAGATTCATCTCCAATACAAGAATATTTTGATTTCTCTATCATATTGGTTTCCAAGCATACTCTTTTTCATAATGGTCCTCGAATAGAGTAGGTTTTTGTGCTAACTAGTTCACATGAGTCACATATAAGTTGATGGTATCTAGTTTGTATTGATCATTTGATTCTCTGGTCCACAGATTGAGTTAGTCTTCTCAATTTGACGCATGCTTGTAAGAAAGACAAAAGATCATCTTTGTGAATTAGCTTATGGTTAGAGTGGTTGCAACAATGTCTTCGAAACTTGTAGGTTTTAA
This sequence comes from Benincasa hispida, assembly GCF_009727055.1. Classification (NCBI taxonomy): domain Eukaryota; kingdom Viridiplantae; phylum Streptophyta; class Magnoliopsida; order Cucurbitales; family Cucurbitaceae; genus Benincasa; species Benincasa hispida. The sequence goes on from NC_052356.1 coordinate 23,063,494, forward strand.
AACTCTCTCCAATATTAACATTTTTATTAAGTGTTCCAAATTTGAATGATTTAGGTGAATGTCTGTCTTTTTAGGGTTGCAATGAATGCCTATGTTTTTAGGGTTACTTACCACTTTCACTTTCACTCTCTAATCTATAGAAATTGGGAGGAGATTTCATTTACCATTTTGTATTGTATGTGTTCAATTGTTGAACAAATCCTCGTCAACCAATAACAAAAAATTTATGGATTTTGTTTATAGATATTAGTAGGTTCTTTGTTTATTTCATCTTTATTTTCTTCTATCATCCTAAAACACATACACGATGCAATGAGAAGTATAAAGTTTTAATTTGTATGTATATCTAATTATTATTTTTGTTCTTTATTTCAATAATTTTACTTAACTTTTTGTAGGTTGTTGAAGATCTACCCGTGAATGCTATGCCTAGACAACAAACACAATAACTTGGAGTTAATTTGATTTTTATATCAATATTTGGTAATTTATGAAAATTATATTTTGTTCATATTCAAATGTATGATACTAATTAATATATATATATATTTTTAAATATGAATCTTATATATGAATGCTTATTTAGATATACACATTTTGATTACATGAATTATAAATATTTTTTTTTCACTTTTAGCATAGCAAGGTATAAAACACAACAATAGTAACATGAACATAATCAAGAAGCTATAAAACATTCCTAAAAAAATCTATAAGAAAATTATAAAAGCTATTGAAAGAAAGTTTTTGAACATTTGAAGGCTTATTATAGCTTTCATTAAACAAATACTTATAACTTAAAATAAATGCTATAATAGATGAGTAATGACAAGTTTTAGCTATAAAAGCATTTCTATAGCTTTTTCGAAATGATATCTTACATATTACAAAGAACAAATGTGGTTTGCAAAATGCTATAAAAAAATCAGTATTTCATAGCGTGTTATTAAATGCTATAAAAAGTTGGACTTTTTACAGCATTTTAAAAATGCTATAAAAAAACCTCATACTTTTAATAGCATGGCTGTCACGACACTGCAAAAAATGTTATAAAAGACCTATTATAGCATTTTTTCGAAGCTATCGTAGGTCTTTTTTCCTATGGTGTGGGTAACTCAAATGTTAAGTCGAAAAAGAGTGGACGAGTATTGAGCCTTGTCGAAATCGAGAAACCGTCGCTGATACAATGTTGAAACTGCATGGGAGTTCAAATATGATTTCGTTGAAGCATCAAGACTTGTATGAATGTTTATTTAGATATATACATTTTGATTATGTTGATTATATATATTTTTATTTGACTTTTTTAATGTGTAGCAAGGTATAAAACATAATAATAAGAATATGAATATAATCGTGAAGATATAAAAGATGCAATTATAAGCGTTCATAAAATTTGTAAAAAGTTCATAAAAGCTATGAAAAGAAAAAAAAATGTTATTTTACAAAATATGCTATTTAAAATTGATATTTATAGCTTTTACAAAATGCTATAAAAATTCTAGCATTTCATTGTACTTACTAACTGCTACAAAAGTGCTATAAAAGTAAAACTTTTATATCACATAGTTAAATATTATGAAAAAGTTGGACTTTTAATAGCATTTTAAAAATACTATAAAAAATTCAAACCTTTACAACATGGGTTATCAAGACTTTGCATAAAATGTTATAAAAGGCGTACTATAAATTTTTTTTAAGCTATGCAAGTCTTTTTTTCGTGTAGTTTAGGCAACAATAAGCACAATAAATTTAAAACCATCGCCGATTTCCACGTTCCTCCAACTTCCCATATCAATTACAATGACGGTCAAGTTGTTCTCTTACATCAATTTCATCAAGTAAATCATAATTTACACTTTATTATTATTATTATTATTATTATTGTATTGTTTGTTTGAGAAGTTGGTAATTAATTGTGAAGTTTTGTTGTTGTTTTTGGTAGAAATGCAATGGGGTATCTAATCCCACCGTTTGCCAAAGTTAACACCAAACTTTCTCCTACAATGACGGACTTCTCATCTCGTGGACCCAATGTTATTTCCCCATAGATTATCAAGGTTTGGTTTTGCCTACCTTAACGTTACCTCCATTTCAATAAACCATTTAAGATATTTTCGCATTTATTTTCTAATATATTTTAAACTTTTAACATAAAATATCAGAATTAGATACAAATTTCTAATCTTTTCAATAAAGAAAAAAAATTCTTAACATTTTTCTTAGATTATGATTTAGAATTTTTTGAAAAAGTAGAAGAAATACTTAAATTATGATTTACTTTAATTTTTTACTTTAGTTAGTTTACACAAACACCTTTATACATATTACGGAACGTTCAAAATATATTAAAGAATAATGTGCTATTACTATTATGTTGATAAGAAAAATTTATATTTATTATAACTTATATGTTAAGTCAGGTACTATTCTTTCATTAATATTTATAATCACTCTATTAGGCAATTTATAAATTAGAAAGTTATAGTTTCAAATGAATTAATATAAAGTTAAGAAATTAAATGATAATAAAGATTTTAAAATAATCTTCTTCTCTTACTCTGCCCTCTATTTTCATAATTGAAGAATTTTATACTTAAAACAGTAAAATTTAGCCTCTTCCTAAAAAAGATTATGCAGTTTGATGGGAAGATAAGTGTTAAGGAAATGAATAAAATACTAAATTTAAGGTAGCCCATTACTTTTGGGTTTTGGGTTTTGAGTTAATAGTTTAATTTGATATGAAAATAGAGTTTATTTCATATGTATTCAAATGGTCTGTTATGCAATAGGAAAAAGATGTAACATTTTTATTTAAGTTAAGTATAGAGTCCAAAGATTCATGCTCACTTCTAATTAAGGTTTTTTAATTGGCTCGACTTAGTTGGAGCCTCTGGCGAAGGAACTAAAAAAATAACCAGTAAAACAGAAGCTCGTGAAAGGAGGCTGAGTCGTAAATCTCACTCTCTTTAAGATGTTTTACAGCATTGTCTTTTGTATAAGCAATTCAGAATACGACCACTCCGTCTCCAGGATAACGAAACGATCAGATGAGGATTTTTAATAAAATAATAAGATAATTATTTTTGTCCACCATTATGTTAAATACATCCTCAAAATTTTGGAAGGTTTTGCTTGATGGTCAATTTATAGTAGTTAATTTGGAAGAGTATTCAACTTTCTCTATTCACACTATAAATTTATTTTTATAATTAATTTTTTTCAAATTCACTTGGAAAGAATGTTGCAGTTGAATGAGTATTCTCATATAAAACTTTTCCAGAAACAATAATTTTTAAAAATTGGTGTAAGGATAGAATTGGAATGAGATTCTTAAAGGATGGAACCACTTTTTGTCAACCTTATCCTATAGCTTTTACCGTTAATTCTTATATAATTTTAATAGATTAATTAATTAAACGACTGTTTTTAAATATAAAAAAATAAATCAAAATATTTATAAAATATATAAAATTATCAATGATAGACGTTGATAGATACTGATAAACTTTTATCGATATCTATCAGTGTCTATCATTGATAGTTCTAAAATTTTGCTATATCTTATAAATATTTTCAGCAGTTTTACTATTTGAAATAATTTCTCTAATTAAACAGTAAATATCATTCGGTGTATGGATAAAAAATAAGTAGTTAGAAAACAATAATAATTTCAAATATAAAAATGTGAAATTTGAATAATTTATAATTAAAATTAATTAATTAAGCCAAAGTAAGCATAGTTCAACTAATGTGTGTTAATAACACAAGGTCTATAGTTCAAATCTCCTAAACTCCAATTATCTTACTAATCAAATCTTTTCAAAAAGTTAACTAATTAATATATTTAATAAATATCATACTAATTATAATTTAATATTTAAATTTTTTTAATTAATTAAAGTTTTTAGTAATTTTAATTTTAATTTAAGTTTGATTGAATACTAGAAGAAAATATATTTTAATAAAAAATATATTAATATAAAAAGTGAACAAATGAGATAAGAGTATGATATATTAATAAAGTTATTAGAAAACATTATATTTTAAATGACGTAATAAAATTAAACACAAGAAAAAGTTACTGACTATAAATAATCAATAATAAAAACAAATTTTCATTAAATAATTTATAGCAAAAAGACTCTGACTCACGTGTTTCTTATTTTGATTAACTTTAAAATATCCTCAACAGTGCTTATATAATGTAATTATATTCCTCTTCAACATATTTAAATCTAGAAAATGTGATTTTTGCTAAATATTTGGGTCTCCTCAAAATTGAATTCACATTATCCTATTTGTTTGAAATTCAAATTAATAATAAAAACCAGATCGTACCAATAAGTTTAGGGTTTCTTATATTTGAAGTACTGCACCTCTTAGTTACTCTCCTCTTCTCTTTTTTTTCTTTTTCATTGGATATCCTTCTTTTCTATATAATTTGTTTTAAAATTGGTTCTTTTCAAATTTTAGAAAACTTTAAATAAATTACTATATTAATGGTAGGTTTATATTTAAACTGTTCTTTTATATATATTTTTAGAGTTGTTTTTCCTATTAATATTTTCGGTTTCTATTCATATACTAATAGTAAGGGTAGTTTTGAACTTTTTTAAGTATAATTTAGGGAAATTATTTCAAATGATAGACGTTGATAGATACAAATAGAAGTCTATCGGTGTCTATCCTATCAATGTCACGGATAAATCAATATCTATTGTTGATAGTTCTAAAATTTTACTATATTTTATAAATATTTTGGTTATTTAAAAACAGCCTTATAATTTAACCTATATTATTTTAAATAGATTGGTGATTGGGCAATTTTTCAAACCAATTTGGGCCCATGAAATATTTTCTAAAGAAAGAAAAAGATTATGATTAATTCATTTAAAAAAGGAAAAGAGATCCTCTAAGCATAGTTAATTATATAGTTCCCCTTGAAAAGGGGGAATTTGGGCACATAATGAGTGCTATTTATATAAATGACCAAAATTAAATTATGAATTTTACTTTCACATCCATCACTTCGCTTCATCTTCACTCCTCATTCCTCCACCGCCTTCCACCGTTTTCCCCTTTTTACACCTCACATCTCCGCCACCGCCGGAATCACCGCCGTTGCATAGCTCTCTCCACCCTTATCAACTTCTCGAACTATTTTTAGCATTCTTCGTTCCCAAAAATCGCTTAAGCTCACTCAGACATGTCGGCGCCTAGATTCCAATCAGCCTTCCTCTATTTGATTCTTCTTTTCGGTTCATCTTTGGTGGTGGAATCCGCCATTGGAGTGAACTGGGGCACCATTTCGTTCCACAAGTTGAAGCCCACCACCGTCGTTGATCTCTTGAAAAGCAACAGGATTCAGAAAGTGAAACTGTTTGAAGCAGACCCGAGTGTGCTCAAGGCTTTAATGGGAACTGGGATCCAAGTTATGGTTGGAATCCCTAATGAGATGCTCGCTTCTTTGAGCTCGTCTTCACTTGCCTCTGATCTATGGGTTCGTCAGAATTTGTCTTCGTATGTTGTTAAAGGGGGCGTCGACATCAGGTGCGTTGTTGATAAATGATGATACTAACATCTCTTCCTCTTCCATTTCTTATGGAGCTTTACTTCGTGTTTGGATTACTAATTTTTCTGTAAATTTATAGTGTGGTTTCTGTTCTTATTCTTTGCCAGGGTTGTGTTATATCTGTAGGAGTTAGTGATTCAAAACTAAAATAATAGTAGTTTGAAGGATTTTCCTCTTCAACGGGGCTTTGGTTGTGTTATTGCATTGTTCGTCTATTTGTAGAGTACAATGCTGCATTGGCCGTAGGTTTCTTATTGTTTATTGGGCCGTGTTAAACACACTTCAATGTGTTTTTCATTAGTTTTCACTATAATAAACGTTCTCTGTCGATTTACTTGTTGTGGCAATACAGTGTATATTATGGTACAATATTCTGTATAAGGGGCTAATGCCCGTTATATGATATTGTTCCATAATATACAGAGTGGTGCATTTTGTGGGTGTTTTATCTCTGAATCTGATAATTGGTATGGTATAACTTGTGTGTGGTTAAATTGTCGTCGTCATTGTCGTTGTTGTCCTTTCTCTCTTTCAAACAAAAACATACTTAGTGTTCACCTCACTTGCATTTTTATATGCCGTTTAGTTGTTGCTTGATAGTTGAATACCAGGCATTTAGAAATTTGACTTAGGAAGTTTCTTTCAATCAATGGTAGAGAAAGAGGCACGCTACAAGAAGTTAAGAAGTTACATTGAATTCAAGAGAAGGAACAATTCTATAAATGAATGTCCGTGCCTTACCCTCATGCTTCATACTCATACTTGGAGTCTTAACAATAAAGTAAACGAGGGTTATAGTTTGAATCCATCTATAGTGATTTTCTTTGTAGATCAGCACAAACCAGAAGAAGATCTTGATTTTCCTTTAGGTATTTTAGCTTCCCAAATCATATTTGTAAAAAATTCATTGGTTCTGGCTATTGTTTTCTTTACAATAATATTCAATTTTCAGTCCTTTGTATTTGTGGTAATGTGCTTATAATACAACTGATAGTTTTGATATTGTGCACTTGCGTATATAAATTTGTTAGTATATACTTATTTATTGTATGGTTTAGCTGTCCAAAGCAACGTTGATAGGAAGAATGGATTAGACCATCTCTAGTGTGTGCATATCAATTCTCCCAATGAAAGTTGGGCTTTGGTAGACCCAAATGCACTTAAAGAAATGGTAGGATAGAGAGGAGAGAAGTATGGGAAGGGAATGAAACTCTAGGAGGGGCGGTGGAGGGCAGTTTGATACTTTGATGCATGGTTAGTTATGCTCAAGTAGGCTAGTAGGAGTGATAGAAAGTTAGCTACGTGAAACTAATTGTAAATTTGGGGGAAATGATTGAGGAAGAATTTGGTATGCTGTAGGCCAATGAAGCACATATGCAAATAGGGATACAGGATAAGGATATGATAGGATACGGTAATACGTCAATTTCTAAAAAAAACTAGGAAATGAACAGGTTGAGGATATGCCACTTTTCTTATTATATATATATATATATTATATATATTAAGTTTAATACTAAAAAGTGTTTAGTTTGTTCGTAATATCTGAATTATTGTATCTCGTATTGGAAATGATGAGGGTGCTATGGGGTGTCAACATAGTTGAGATGTCTGGGTGTACCTGTTGATCCTCAGTTTTCAATTTTCAGTTCTTGTTTGCTTTGGTTTGATATTTTGCCTCATTGTAATTGAGCTATTGCTCTTTTCATTATACCATTGAAAAGTTCTGTTTCCATTTCAAACAATACTAAAAAGTGCCAAATTAATATCATAATGATACTTAATTAATCCACCAAGTACATATTACATTTAGCCAACAAAACATTCATAATTCAACAAATCAAAACAAAGTTTTCAGTACAAAGTAGACTAGAATCTAGAAAACATGAAGCTTTCAAATCTCAGATCTCCATAACATCATCATCATTATCACTTTCAAGTTTCACCACCCCATCATCTTCCAAAACATCACCCTCCAAATCTGGTTCATCTAAAGACAAATTGGCTACTTCCAATATACCGACATCTTCAAAAGAATCTAAAGTATCTTGAACTATGTCCCATGACTTAGTCTCTCCTCAGAATATTTGGAGTTTTCCTTGATAAAAGTCATAGATTGTTGTGGATATATACCAAATCTTGTGCTTGTTGAGGCGTCATCTTGTTCCTCTTGAGAGAGTTAATAACAGATTTGGCAATTTCTCTCAGTAGGAAGAGGAAGAAGTTGCTTGAGTACTTCCAAAGCAAATGGTTGAAGCATTAGAGCATAGACGCCATGAGTTGCCCACCAACTTATAGGATGGATGATATAATTCTAATGGAATCAGGGTCACTAAAATCTCCAGATCTGGTAGGAAAGTTTGCAAATTCTATGTTGACTTTTGCATGATCCCAGGGTCACTAAAATATTTCTTAAAACACCTCATCCTCTCTCGAATTAGTTCAACATCTTGGTGTGGAGTCAGTCCCAAAGTCATTCTTCACTATAGTACCTAAATAGAAGTTATAAAAAATGTTACTCCTTTAAAATATAATCTATAAGGTTAGAATATAAGGTAAATAAGATAGTGTAATTTAGTACCTCAAATTCAAGGAATGTGCTAAACAATGAAGTGGAGTATTATTCTTGTTCTAAGGATCAATGAGGATGTTATACACCATGTCATAAAAAGAGGATAAGTCACTTTGTTCAGTTGGTTGCGATCCTTCTTCTGCAGGGTTCTGGATTTTCCTGGAAGCTTCCAACCAGGTTATTTTCTCTGTATTTTTTTTATTTAACTCTGATTTCTTTTAACGAGAAACCAGTTCGTATTTGAGCCATCAATGTGAATGATCACAGGTGGTCAAGATTGGTTATAACCCATAACCCTATTTCTGACCTTTCCTACTGTATAAAATGCTAACGCTCAAATTTCTTCTGTGCACGATTGACATGGAACAGTATTCCTGAAACTTTTAGAAAATCCATTTATCTGCAAATCAAATGTTGCAGAGGCAAAAAATTTGGCATAAGATGTCTTACTTTTACTACACACTTTATGATGACAGGTACGTTGCAGTAGGAAATGAGCCGTTTCTCAACAGTTACAATGGACAGTATCAGTCGTACATCATGCCTGCTTTGCTCAATTTACAACAATCTTTAGCAAAAGCAAATCTTGCAAGCTATGTGAAGTTAGTTGTACCTTGCAATGCTGATGCATATGAATCTTCGCTTCCTTCCCAAGGAGCATTCAGGCCTGAATTGACTCAAATTATGACTCAACTTGTTTCATTTCTCAACTCAAATGGCTCCCCATTTGTTGTAAACATCTATCCATTTTTGAGCCTCTATGGGAACTCCGACTTCCCACAAGACTACGCATTTTTTGAAGGGACGACTCATGCTGTTACAGATGGAAGTAATGTTTACTATAATGCATTCGATGGAAACTACGACACTTTGGTATCAGCTCTCACTAAAATTGGCTATGGACAGATGCCAATTGTGATAGGGGAGGTCGGTTGGCCCACGGATGGAGCCATGGGTGCAAATATCACAGCTGCGAGAGTCTTCAACCAAGGTCTGATTAATCATGTCCTAGGCAACAAAGGAACCCCTTTGAGGCCAGCTGCGCCACCCATGGACGTCTATCTTTTCAGCCTACTCGATGAAGGGGCAAAGAGTGTACTTCCAGGAAATTTTGAGAGGCACTGGGGTATCTTCTCTTTTGATGGCCAGGCTAAGTATCCTCTAAACCTTGGTTTGGGTAATAAGGTACTGAAAAATGCAAAACATGTGGAGTATCTTCCCTCTAGATGGTGCGTTGCGAATCCATTCAGGGATTTAACGGACGTGACAAATCACATAAAGCTAGCCTGCAGCATTGCGGATTGCTCGACACTCAACTATGGAGGGTCATGCAATGGTATTGGTGCGAAAGGGAATATCTCATATGCATTTAACAGCTACTATCAGCTACACATGCAGAATGAGAAGAGCTGTGAGTTTGACGGCCTTGGTATGATCACGTTCCTTGATCCCTCCATTGGCGAGTGTAGGTTCCTTGTTGGTGTCACTGACAGTCGGTCGCTCTGTTCTCGACCATCAAGTGCGTCGGCGCTCGCTTGGGTATCAATATTATGGTTTTTCTGGACTCTTGTATTATGAAAACCAGTTTAGAGAATTTTCCACGGTGATCCATTGAATCTATTAGGCTATAATTGTTATAGATAGTAAACAATAGGCATTAGTGTTAGAATGTAAGCATATTAGAGCGAATTATCAAAGATAGTATACTGGGTTAAGTATTCATTTCATTGTTCTAGAATATACAGTTAACCCACGAGCATATATGTATTATTTATTCAATTTGATTTTATTATATGTTTTTTCGTGCATTTATCTCTATTCATCCCTCCTTATTTTGTAATATGTTAATGTTTGATTAGAAAATATGTGGAGGTCCCATTTTTGTTTATCCATTGAATTTTATGAATGTTGAGGGGATATGAGTTCTTTAAGAAACATTGTCCGCTCAACTTTATCGTCCATTATTTTAAATGAGCCGACTTATTTATAAAATATAGTCAAAAATCACTGATAGATATTGACATTTTGTAATACTTAAAAATATTTTTATTTTATAAAATCTCTCAAGTCCCAATTCAAAAAAATTATAAAACAAATCTAACAAATCTATATCATTTTTCGATCACATGTAAATTATTGAATTGCAAAATTATTTTAATCAAATGAATACTGTATTGTATTTTATTATAATTTATATTGTTAGCTTAAAATATCAAATATTGTCTTTGCTTCATTGTTTAGTGAGGTGGGGAAAGACAATATTCAAGTATTAGAGGTAGATATGTATGACTATATATATTTTTTGATTTTTTAGAAAATGATTGATTCACCAAAAGTCTGAAACATTTGAAAAGTTCAAAGAATATAAGATTGAGGTTGAAAACTATTTGGGTAAAAAGATTAAAACACTTCGATAAGATCGAGGTGGTGAGTATATGGACTTAGAATTCCAGAACTATTTGATAGAACATGGAATCCAGTCTCAACTCACAGTCTTTGGCACACCTCAGCAAAATGGTGTGGCAAAAAGGAGAAATAGAACCTTGTTGAACATAGTTCATTCCATGATGAGTTATGCTCAGTTACCAAATTCTTTCTGGGGACATGCAATTGATATTGCAATGTATATTTTGAACATAGTTCCTTCGAAAAGTGTTTCTGAAACACCTTACGAGCTCTGGAGAGGATGTAAAAGAAATTTACGTCACTTCAGAATTTGGGGTTGCCCAGTGTCACAAACGCTCTTTCGGAAGCTTCTCTTAGCGATTGTGCGGCACTGTTTATTAATATTAAACTTCGTTATGAAAATTTCTGATAAGATTTCCATGTCACTACAAGATCTTTTATTTTCCAGACATCCTTATTCCAGGCATCTTTATCCTATCCATCATTGGCATTCTTTAGATCAGATCTTCAATGACCTTAAACGCTCGTCATTTGCACTGGTATACAATTTCATTCAATAATCTCATGGTCAATCCCCCTTCGTGGGGTAAGGACTTGGGCAAGCTTTTTGGCATGACATCCAATACTCTTCCAAACAATTAGAACGTCTGGATCTCCTCTTCAGTGGACTCAACTGATTCTATCGGGATGGCCATGAACGTGGGTTCGTCGTGGGCCAGGCCTCTCTTCAATTGGAGGGTTGAGATCATTCTCACCCCATTTGGCTGCTTGATACTGGCTTGGACTACGGTGGGTGTAGATCCGGTAATGACTAAACATTTGGCGAGGGGCATTGGTATGACTTTATGTTCAAGTAGGAATTCCATCCCAGTACGTCGAAATCCTCCATTTTGACAATCACGAAGTCAACGAAGCCCTTCCAGTCTCCTAACTCACCGAGTTCTCTTCGCTATCCCTGTAATCAGTAGGGCTGCGGAATTCACAGCTTTCATCTTCCCTGCATCTCTTTCCCAAGTCAAGTTCAGGCGGCGAGCTTCCATTTCAGCCATGAAGTTATGGGTAGCCACAGAGTCAACAATAGTGTTTTTGGCCGATCTTTGGTTGACCCAAGCGTCCACATACATGAGTCTTTCTCTAGTGGCTCTGTCGCCTTTCCCATCTTCTCTGGAGCGCAGATAAGAATTTCAATGCCCCCATCCTGGGATTCTCAATTTCTGGAGCTGGCTCGGTTACCGTCTCCTCTAGTTCAGCCTTGTCTTCGGAGGTAGAGGCTAACGTGGCTTGAAAAGCATTGAACGCGGTTCGATTTGGACATTCGCCGCCCCTGTGTGGCCCTCTACATATGAAACAAGACAGGGGCGATTGTAATTGTTATGCTGTTGCGGCGGCCCCCGCCAGTTGTTTCCTGATCTCGGTTGGGATGATTTACGATCCCCCCCTGTGTTCTTGTCTCCTCCCCAGGTCTGGGAGGACTGAAACGGCTGTTTCTGTTTCCCCCATTTGAGGAAGTTGATTGCTTCCTCACATCTTGTGAGTCAGTGCTAAGGTCGTATAGCTGTTCAGCTGCCGCGTAGGCAGAGGGGAGATCCTGTACTCTCTGTTCATATAGTTTTGATTTCGCCCACGGTTTCAGCCTTCAACAAAGACAAAGAGACCTTGTCTTTTTCAGACATATCTCGTATGTCCAACAGAGTCCTACAAACTGTTTTACGTAGTCCCTGATGTTACCTGTTTGCTTCACCTCTGGAGTTTTCATCGAGCCAAGATCTCGACATTTCAGGGAAGAACTGCGAGCGAAGTTCTTTTTCAATCTATCCCAAGTATCAATAGTGCAGGGTCCTTCCTGTATTCTGTAAATCGTGATCTCCACCACAGTTTCACATCTTCAGCTAGATGCATCGTTGCTAGTGTGACTTTCGACTCTCAGTCACTGTGTTCGTCGCCTTGAAGTTATTGCTCAAGTCGAAGATAAAATTTTCCAGGGCTTTCGCTTCTCGCACCCCACAGAAGGGTTTCGGTTCTGGGATTTTTATTCTGCTTACTGCCATTGCTCCCCCAGATGGGGCTTGGTTCCCTACCGCTCGATGGTGAGATTCACCCTAGCACTCACATCCGCTATCCTCGGCTCTGACGACGTCAAGGGCCGACCGAAAGTCTTCAGACAAATCGCGTTACCATCTGAAGTATGCTTTTTTGGGAGCTGTCCAGCTCTTCGACACGCTCCTCTATGTGGGCAACAGAGCCGAGGAGCTATCGCCTCGTTCAAAGCTACCGATCGTACTGTTTTGGTCTCGAGGGTCTCTACCGTCATCATCAATTCTCTGACGGGTATATCGTCTAGGCGACCTACTACGCATCAATTCCATCGGCTTTCTCAGCAACTTCTTGTAGCCGAGTCTCTAGGAACGGACATTATCTGGGACCTCTTTTCAGGTAGAGCATTTGCTTTTCCATCTCTACCAATATGTCCACATGGGACTTGTTCAGGTTCTTCGTCGCCGACATGATCACTGATCTTCCCTCTATAAGCCGACCTGGCTCTGATACTAACTGTCACAAACGCTCTTTCAGAAGCTTCTCTTAGCGATTGTGGGCACTGTGTTCCCGCTCACGAACAAAGTCAGCCAACTCGAATACGGACTGCCGATGGCACACCGAGTGCCTCTCGCAACCTCCACCCCCGTTTTAGGGAAAACGGTTTTAGAAAACGGGTTTGGAGAAAAGGTTTTCATAAGAAGTTTTTGTGAGTGTGAATAAGAAAGAAAGATTGTAGTAGACTAGAAAGCAATAAGCAACAACAACAGCTTTATAGAGTACTACTCCGGTATGAGGAAGTGATGG
>NC_052356.1:23078311-23097953 GCF_009727055.1 Benincasa hispida
TCTTCCCGCTCACGAACAAGTTAGCCAACTCGAATCGAGACTGTATATGGCACACCGAGTGCCTCTCAAAACTCCACCCCCGTTTTAGGGAAAACGGTTTTAGAAAACGGGTTTGGAGAAAAGGTTTTCGTAAGAAGTTTTTGTGAGTGTGATAAAGAAAGAAAGATTGTAGTAGACTAGAAAGCAATAAGCAATAACAACAGCTTTATAGAGTACTACTCCAGGATGAGGAAGTGATGGTTAGTCTTATCCCCCAATAGTGCATTCTAAACAAAAAGCCAACTGGCGTTCTTGCATATGCAAAAGGGCGAGTGGTCACTTACAATGAAAATGTAAAGAAACTAAGCTATACAATACAAGATATGAAAGTATGCTGAAGGGGGTTGGATCGGGCATGCGCCATGGGCAACAGGCCCTGGACAAGCATCGTCTTAGGTTCGTCTCCTTCAGCAATTCAGACCTGATAATATCCAGACCATAGGTCCAGCTTCGAGAAAATACTTAGCACCGTGAAACTGATCAAATAATCAGTAATGATAGGAAGGGGATATTTGTTGCAGACTGTAGCTTATTCAAGGCCCGATAGTCGATGCACAACGGAGGCTCTCATCCTTCTCTTCTGGAACAGTACTAGGGCTCCGTAAAGGCCTTGTCGGTCTAATAAATCCTGCATCTAACAACTTGTCTAACTGTTTCCGGAGTTCGCCAATTCTGGCGGGGCCATCCGATATGCATTCTTGACAGGCGGCTTTGCCCCTGGTAACAACTCAATCTCATGGTCAATCCCCCTTCGTGGGGGTAAGGACTTGGGCAAGCTTTTTGGCATGACATCCCAATACTCTTCCAAGACAATTAGAACGTCTGGATTCCTCTTCAGTGGACTCAACTGATTCTATCGGGATGCCATGAACGTGGGTTTCGTCGTGGCCAGGCCTCTCTTCAATTGGAGGGTTGAGATCATTCTCACCCCATTTGGCTGCTTGATACTGGCTTGGACTACGGTGGTGTAGATCCGGTAATGACTAAACATTTGGCGAGGGGTTGGTATGACTTTATGTTCAAGTAGGAATTCCATCCCCAGTACCACGTCGAAATCCTCCATTTTGACAATCCACGAGTCACACGAAGTCAACGAAGCCTTCCAGATCTCCTACATTCACCGCCGGAGTTCTCTTCGCGCTATCCTGTAATCAGTAGGGCTGCGGAATTCACAGCTTCTCATCTTCCCTGCATCTCTTTCCCAAGTCAAGTTCAGGCGCGAGCTTCCATTTCAGCCATGAAGTTATGGTAGCCACAGAGTCAACCATAGTGTTTTTGGCCATCTTTGGTTGACCCAAGCGTCCACATACATGAGTCCTTTCTCTAGTGGCTCTTTCGCCTTTCCCATCTTCTTCTGGAGCGCAGATAAGATTTCAATGCCCCCATCCTGGGATTCTCAATTTCTGGAGCGGCTCGGTTACCGTCTCCTCTAGTTCAGCCTTGTCTTCGAGGTGAGGCTAACGTGGCTTGAAAAGCATTGAACGCGTTCGATTTGGACATTCGCCCGCCCTGTGTGGCCCTCTACATATGAAACAAAACAGGGCGATTGTAATTGTTATTGTTTGCGTTAGTCTTATCCCCATATAGTGCATTCTGAACAAAAAGCCAACTGGCGCCCTTGCATATGCAAAAGGGCGAGTGGTCACTTACAATGAAAATGTAAAGAAAGCAAGCTAACTAAGCTAATACAATACAAGATATGAAAATATGCTAGAAGGGGGTTGGATCGGGCATGCGGCCATGGGCAACAGGCCCTGGACAAGCATGACAGTGACACCCAGCACATGTGTTGGTGCAAAATCCTAAAAGGTTGGAACGTCGTTCAAAAGTATGTCTATTTGTAGGTTACCCAAAAGAAACAAAAAGGTGGTTTCTTTTACGATCCTTAGGAAGACAAGGTATTTGTATCGACAAATGTAACCTTCCTGGAGGAAGACCACATGAAGAATCATCAATCTCGCAGTAAGCTAGTAATAGAGGAAATGTCTAGAGAAACAACAAATGCATCAACAAGAGTTGTTGACAGAGCAGGTCTATCAACAAGAGTTGTTGACAGAGCAGGTCTATCAACAAGAGTTGTTGATGAAATTGGTATTTCACATCCTTCTCAAGAGTTGATAATGCCTCTTCGTAGTGGGAGGGTTGTGCAACAGCTTGACTGATACATGGGTTTAACTGAAACTCAAGTCACCATACCAGATGATGGCCTAGAGGATCCATCGTCTTTCAAACAAGCAATGAATGATGTGGATAAAGACCAATAAATTAAGGCCATGGACCTTGAAATGGAATCTATGTATTTCAATTCTATCTGGGATCTTGTAGATTAACCTGAAGGGGTAAAACCCATCGGTTGTTGTTGGGTTTTATGTCCTAAAACTTGCAGTTTGTAAAATGATAAACATTTTCTATAATCAATAAACTTATTATTGATTTCATAAATTGTATGAAAATCTAAATCCAATAAACTAAGACCCATGACTATTGTATGAGTAGTTGAACTTTATGTGGAGACATAAGAGTGGATCAGGTTCGAGTAAATAGTCAAAATGATCTATGGTACATGAATAAGGTTGGGTATCTTATTCTGGTAATACCATTGGATGCGGCCTACTCTATAGTTATTACAAGGAGTCGTAAAGTGCTACATACAATGTGATCCTAATTTGTACACTTATGACATGAGGAGTGGGGGCATCCTATGCAATGAGTTTGTATAAGATCAGGACTAAGAAATAAATCACTCTTACTTTATAACGCTGTTTATACCTATGATCGCCTAGGTAACTCGATCTTAATTTTTAGCTAACTATGAAATCCTGTTTATTCGGGATTGCCCTTAGATTTGCATAGGTGACGGTTGGCTCAACAGCGCCGGCTCAATAAGACTCCCATTTCAAGGGTAAGACTGGATAGATAGTTGGGGACATAGGGTGCAAGATGGAGTTCACGCCTACCCGATTTAAGGATAGGAGAAAGGTTGTTCTCTCAAGTACTGAATCCAGATCTTGAACAAGGGACCCCACCCTCTCACTGGGTTGAGAGAGTTTGGTTTAGTGATTGGATCACAAACCAATTGTTCATTAGAGGATCAGTAGGGACTTGAGGAATAAAGCGTAATCTCGGGGGTAAAACAGATATTTGACCCCGCCGTTATTGCGAACAACATGTGAAGGGTCGGCTTGGTGATTATGGTTAAATCATGTGGACATAATATATCTACGCAGCTATGGGCTTTAGTGGAGTGACCCATTAGTTAACAAATGAGAATTAATCTGGTCTAATGAGTTTAGCCAATTAATCTCGGATCGTTTGGAGTCCATGATCTGTAGGTCCGCGAGGTCCCCCTACCAGCTCGTAACGGACTAGCTCTAGAATAACATGATAAGTTAATTTGAAACGTTCAAATTAGAATTAAAGGAATTAGTAATTAGATGAGATATAATTACATTTTTTTATTTTAGAATTAAACGGAATAGGAGAATTTATATATATTTAAATATGATTTAAATATATAAAGATGGATATGTGTTAAAATTAATTTAATATTTGATATTAAATTAATTAAGTTTTATTTAATAATTAATTTATGAAATTAATTAATTTTTTTCTTTTTTAAAATCAAAAATAGATTTTTTTAAATCAAAATTTAATCTTATGATAAAATTGAAAAGAAAAAAAACAAACAAAACACTAAAATGGAAAAAAAAAAAGTTTTTCCATTATCCATCTTTGAAGTTGCTCACACATGAAGCATTTGCTTTGGCTTTGTCTTCTCCAAGCATAAGTTGCAACTCATGCAACTCACTCATTTGCATTTTAATCTGCAATATAGTGATAAGATTGGAGTGAAAATCGAACATGCAATCTATAAAGGTTTTGAGAGAAAATTTGGTTTGAAGAAAGAGTTCTTCAGCTAGTTTTCTGCAGTGAGCATTTCTCTATCTACCCTTGATTCAAGCTTGTTTTGAGTCCCACAACTCAATCTAAAGCACCAAGAAAATAGTGGGAAAGATCTTGAGGTGGTCTACAACAAGATTTGGAGAAGATAACAACTGGTGAAGGAGCTTTGAAAAAGCTCTACAAGAGGTATGTCTTGAAACTCACTTGTTTCTACAAAAGCATGCTTTATATTTTGCCAAAATTAGTGAATTTGAGTGCTTAGATGATCCTTGTGCTTCCGCTACTGTTGATACAATCCTACAGATGGCTGGATGTGCGATGATCAAGCTTGGCATGCGAAGAATAGGGCTTATGTTGGTCGGGCCTTGCAAAGTTGAAAGGGCTAGAGTTGCGATGATGATTGAAGCCAAGAGGAGGCCAAGGCACAAAGCACATGCGTTAGACTTAGCTTGCGTAAGAACTATGGTGTGTGTTGAACCTAGTTGAAGACATACGTTGATAGTAGGTGAAGTAATCAACATAAAACTATCGATTAGGGGCACCAGCTATCCTAATCTCGTGAGTTAAGCCCACTTGAGAGGGAGGTGTCATGATAAGAATTCATGAAAGATGGTAGGTGGTAGTATAAAAGGGGAGGATGAACTTCAAGAGGTCAATTTGAACAATTCCTCCATACAAATTGAGAGTTCTTAGTGTCGTTGGAAAGAGGTGAGTCTAGTTTTAGAGATCAGGGTTTTGGAAGAAAATCTCACCGGAATAAGGTTGGAGAAGGAAGAAAGTGACAAGAGGTTCAGCTTCCAGGTGAATCTGGACCATCGATGAAGAATTGAAGCTCTAGGACGAACCACAAAGAATTTTAAGCTGAAATTTTAAGGTAAGCTTCATAAGACAATTCAGGTTTATAGAAGGAAGTTTCTTGAGATAAGCTTTAGAATTTGAGTTACTGATGAAGTAAGTCGAATCTGGAATTCTGTGAATAAGCAGGCAACTACTTGGGTTGATTAAGTAGGCATGTCAAAATAGGCGCATGGGTAGACGAAGGGCTGAGCACTCCTATGAATTTAACCTTATGTTTGGGCTGAGAAGGCTTGCATTGAAGACTAGGACGCATAGATGCTTATGTGAATGACCATGTGCGGCTGAAGGAGCACTTGGAGCAAGTGTTGGTTGCATAGTGGGAATGCGTTGATGAGGTGTGTTGTCCGCATAGCAAGAACCTAAACCTCAAAGAAATTTCTAAGTGCTCGACTTATAGCCAGGTATGCGTTTGAGTGAAAGTCTTCTAGGGAAGGCTAAACGCAAGCTTAATTAAGGGTTAGTCTAAAAAAGGAGACCATTGCTAATAGCTAAATATATGTTGTTGTGTCCACAAGATTGACACCATTGCTAAAAGCATATCAACCTTTAAGAAGTAGCCCTAAAGTTGTGAGTGACTAAGTTTTTGTAATGATTTTTATTGAATCCATGATTTTAAGAAAGATTATTCTCATGCTAGCTATTTTACAAAGAAGTTTTTCAAGCAAATTATGAGTTCAAGTTTTCCAAACGCATGCATGTATGAAATAATGTTGTAAAACTATTTATGTGTGTTTATATGCACAAATCATGCGTTAGAGTCTTTAAAGATATGTTACTATGTGTTCAAGTATACATGCTTTGAAGAATAAGTCTTAATATGACTGATGTTACTTCAAGCTCGATACTGAAGGACTTGGAGAAGGTATCCGAGCTATAGTACCTAAGGTATGATAGTACTTAGTTATAACCACGTGCATGTAGGTAATTTGACGTTGAGAGATCGAGCAAAAAGGTTCTCTTTTGACTAAGGTTTGACGTTGGGATTTAACCATATCGGGGTTAATCTCAACTAAGGTTCAGCTTAATGACTTCTGATGATAACAACTTTACATGTTTAGTGCTTGGAAAGTTACACTTCAGTATAACGTTACTGTAAAGACTTATATTTCAGTATGATTTCTTTATTGAGACTTAAGCATCAGAACCTGTTTTTCTTTATTAAGTCACTCACTGGGCTAGTAGCTCACCCATTTTTAAATGTTTTCTTTCCTCAGGTAGTGGTCAAATCCTCGAAGATAACTCTACTTCTGCTCTGCCACATAAAGTCAAGGATTCTAGTGACCTATCAGTTAGGTGGTTACTGTAAATATTTGTACATATGTTGTTGTTGCATATAGGGACTAAGTTTGGAAATTGGGACTCATGAGACTTGTGTTGTAAATTCTGTAAATATTTTATGTTTGTTTGGCCATAGTGGCAAACAGCTGTGTTTGAGATTGTATGTTGTTAGGTTTAGTAGGCAGTAAGTGTCACAAAAAGGTTGATAACTGCTGCAGTCATGTCCTTGCTTAGGCTCAGAGAGTAGTATGGGAGGGGGTGTGAATAAGTTTTAATATATATAATATATATATATATATATATATATATATTCCTGTAGACACAAAATTACAATTTCAAGGGAAATTAAGAGGTAGTGTTGTATATAATAGTTTTTAGAGTTGAATTATCTATATTTGAGGTATAAAATATTTTAGTTTTAGTTTATAAAGAATGTATTTAGAGTGTTGATTTGTTTAACATAGAGTTATGAAGTATGAGTTTGTATTAATTACATTTTTCCCTACCTTTTCTTTTCTTGTATTAGATGAGTAATGATATGTTAAATATCATGTTTTATAAATAAAGATAAGAATATTTGTTTAACACGTACATTTGATTATATACAAAAATTAAATCATGGCATTTTAGATTGCCTAGTAAATAAATTATTTTCTAAAAGATTATTTTGTGTGTTAGTATTTATACTTTGATATTGGTTATATTTGATTTTTGGAATAAAATATAGTGTAACTGCTTAAGGTTGTTTTTAATAATTTCATAATAAAAATAAAACTACACAAATTAATAATTTAAAATCAATTAAGGCAAGTTTTTTTTTTATTAGTTATATGCTTTATAATTGCACAAAATTTTGAAAGTGATCACACAATTTAAACAAAAATAACAATTACTTGGGTGATCTAATAATATTCTCATGCAACACCAAATGTATTACTTATTCCCAGGAAAAGTTAATAACATTTTTTACACAACCAAACATAGTTATCTTTAATTCCCAGGCATACTATTCTCATGCATTGTTTTCCCATGCGCAACCAAACATATCTTTGATTCCCATCAATTTTATTCCTAGACATATAATTCCCAAGTATCCTTAATTCCTGAGCATTTAGAAAACCTCAATCCAAACGGCCTCTAAATCTCATGTCTGCGATCGTTGCTTCAGCAACCCTTTCTTGAAATCTATCGTCTTGGCAAGTTTTGATAACCACCCTCGCCAGGTCGCCGACCTTTTTTGCTCGCACACATGTTTCCTACATTTGTTTTACTTTGAACATCATTTTCAACAATGATGTTCTTGGATTGATAGTATTTAAAGTTGGTTTTCAATATCCTATGAGCAAAATGGTCTGGAATGAAAACAATGAAACTTCTTACAGTCATATTGTCCTGAAGTTGCAATTCCTTCAAATATTCAGTTGTTAATGACAACTTCACTATTACAATTATCTTTTCTCTCTCACCTTGGAGAAAGTCGTCGTTGTAGACATTCGTAAGTTTCTAATGACCCCCACCGTCTGGTCTTCATCTTCCCTCATATACATGCATTCTATAGGCAGTTGGAAGTGTTAAAGATCTTATTGGGTGCTTTTTAATTTTTGTTTTTGGAATATTTAGATATTGTGTATTTGTAGTTCTCGAATCTTTAGGTAGAGTGTATTTGTGGTATTCGAGTTGTTTTTTAAGTAGTATATCTTTGTATTTTCGTTTGTACTTAATTTTGTTGTTTTAAAATAGTTTTGTCATTTACTAATTAGTATTCTATTATATAAATTCATTTTGCTATTTTTATAATTTTAAAACCATTTTACTATTTTTTCAAATGAAACCTTAAAATTTTCTTTTTCTCATGCGGTCTAACAAAAATGAGTAATTTATTCAATGAATGATTAGATATATAGTAGTAATTACACTATCATTTGGAAAAATAACAAAAGGCGGGATCCTTTTGAATTATAGCAAAATGCATGAATGTCACGTGAGTCCAATTTTCTGAAATCCTAAAATGCTTTCATCGTCCCTTTTAATTGAAGTATAATTAATCCGACATCTTTATTAATGAGACTGTAATTAATTACTCAACTATATATCTCAGCAGACTTTCAACGTCAACTGAGATCATCATTTCAAGTAGGTATTTGTCATAAATCTTGCTATTTAATAGTTTTTTTTTTATTTTTTGAATCATATTTAATAGTTATGAATTTTCAAATCTTGTACCTCAACTAATTTTCAAATTTTTTTTTGAAATTTGAAATATCATATTATAATAATTATCTTAACTGAGATTTGTTATTTTTATTATACTTTCTATTAATCTTAATCAAAATTTACGGGTTCCAATTTATTCTGAACGTTATATTTATTACCTTTTTGTTTCAAACATAAAATATTAGAATACAACACGTAACCCTAGCTTTCTTTATCCTTTGTACCAAACGCTTTCTTGTTATGGTTGTTCAATGATTAAGAGTTTTGTTCAATGGCAAGCAGGATGAAAATAACCACTATTATAACTTCCGATTTATTGAAGTTTCTATTGCTTCGAACACATTTTTTCAATTTTCATCTTTTTTTTACTAATTTTATTTTTTTGTTCTCAATCGACGACAAGTCTACGTTGGAGGCTTGACTTAATAGATCAAATCCACTATTATATAAATGAAAGGCTCGACCTAATCAATCATCGACCAAGAGTTCAAGTAAAGTCTCTTCTTTCCAAATTGATAGACCAAGCATATGAACGGTGTTGATATTAACCAGTTTTCCTTGGGGTCTTAAACCCACCTTGATAAATTCGATCAAGAAGGATGTACCATCGTCTAAGATTGTTTGTTTCTCTTCTGTTCATGAGATCTCCATGATTGACATCAACACGAAATCATAATTGGTTAATAATTTCAAGTGATATATTTTAATTGGCATTTTCATACTCTAATATGAATTGGTTTCTTTCTTGATGAATGCAATTATTTAGATAAAGATTTTATCAGTCAAACTCTCACTTTCTAAACTGATATTTTGGGTATAGACCAATAAAAAGTATTGTTATAGAATTTTAGTTAAGTTCAAAAGCAATTTACATGGTTTAGTTAATTGATTTTCAATTGTAATGTATTTGTTTTTAAGTTTAGTGTATTTTATTGGACGTAGTTTGGAGACTAATTACAATATATTTGTAGGTCACGTAAATATCTCATCCAAAAAACTTTCAAAAGACTTTTTATGACTACAAAACTTTCATCTGAATTACAATGTAACTAATTTTTTTCCTTTCCATGTTTCTTTTATCGTACATCTTTCTTTATTTTCTCCTAAAATATCTTCTCTATTTTAAATCATCAAATCATATTGTTATTTTTTTTTTCAAATATCAAAACTAAACCAATTTTTTTTCAAATATCATTTTATTATTTGTTTTGATTTTTTTAAATATTTTTTCAACTTATTTTATGTTTTTGCATTTTTATTTTTTAATTAGTTTGAAAAATTTATACAATCAAATTTCAGATTTTTTTTAATTAGTTTGAAAATTTTAGAGCAAAGACCAAACACAAACCAATCGCATTTTAAGTAGTAAGGTGGAGGAAATTATTGTTGCGATGATAGATTCAGAGACAGTGATACTATTCATGACAACACCATTGTTAGAAGTTGAGGTCGACAATGGAACCTGTGTCGAAGGAGTTGAGATAGGAGAAAATGAAACTGGAGTGATCACTAATAGCTCCCAAGGAGCAATAAATGAAGTCGGTGGAGAAGAAGTCGAAGTCGAAGCTGATGGTGAAGTATTGGTGCGATACAAGCTATGAAGACATAACTCAAGCAGCGGTGTCGCCACTATTAGTGGAAGAGCCGATTTCAAAGAGGAAAATGACGACAACTTGGTTGAAGAAAGGTGAGTGCTATGCTCAGAGCATAACCAATCGATAGTCTTTAGATGTTTGTTTTAATTGCAGTGTAATTACAAATATTTTTTAATAAGTCAATTGTGATCTCATTTGTATGGTTGAGAGTAGTTTAGACTTTTATAAATTCATTTATTTTTTATTTTTAATTCCTTTTGCCATTTTTACAAATGAAATGTTGATTTGCTATTTTACAAATGAAAAGTTAAAATCTAACATTCTTCGACCAATTCAAACCTGATCCAAAGGGCCAGTTCAAACCCAATTCTATTTGACCCATCGAGTAAGGT
Organism: Benincasa hispida; assembly: GCF_009727055.1. Lineage (NCBI taxonomy): Eukaryota > Viridiplantae > Streptophyta > Magnoliopsida > Cucurbitales > Cucurbitaceae > Benincasa > Benincasa hispida. The sequence goes on from NC_052356.1 coordinate 23,088,591, forward strand.
CCATGGAATGGGCTATGAGCTATGTTTAAGAGGTTGAGTCGGCCTTAACACGGCCCAAGCAGTAGTTAAGGCGGGTAGGACTTGGACTTGGGCCAAGCTTTGGCCTTTAGGCCGGCCCAATGATGAGACTGAGGTCATCCCATCATTTTGAGCACTCAGTCATCCATTCATTAAGAGGAATCGACAACCGAGTTTTGGTGAACTCGAGCAATGAAAGGATGGACAATCAACACTGGTGGTAATATTCTCATACTATCTTTGGAATAGATGAAATAGGATGGCCTCTACTACATTGGATATAGTAATGTGTCAGTCTAAATCAATGACGAGTTTAGGATCCACTCCAGTTATACCCTTCATATTCATCATAAACCATTCCAATAATGGTCTGTCTCGTTGTCAACGATAACATAAACGAGTGGTACAATTGATATTACCATCCGGAGTTACAGTGACCAACATGTAACCTTTGTATTTTCCTTTGAATTCTGTCCCATCTACAACTATAATAGACAACATTGGTAATGATATTGGAACCTTTGTTATAAATGGCGTGGTCTCCTCCCTAAAGGAGGTAGATAAACTCTTAACGCAATCTGTGTTAAACAGTATTCCTATCTACTTTTTTGCGCTCCTCAAGGCCCTGTTGAATATTAACAAGAAATAACTCTTTCTTTTTCAAATGGCTATGGAGATTTAGCTTTGAAAATGAGGCCTTTTGGAGAAGAGTGATTGTAGCAATTTATGGCTGTAATTCCAGTGGTTGGAAGACTGAAGACAAGGTTGCTACTGGTGGAAGACCTTGGGTTGATATCAGTAAGAATTGGGCCTCTTTTCCTCAGCTTTGTAAAGTTCCTTGTGGGCATTGGGCAGTGGGAAGATTATTTGTTTTTGGGAGGATGCATGGGCGGATGATTGTCCGTTTGTGTTCGGAGATCTCTGGATCTGTATGCCATCTCTGTGAGGAAAAATGCCTTGGTGGCTGATTGCTGGAACCGGAATAACCAAATGTGGGATCTCTTCCCTTTTTTTTTTTTTGTTTTTTGAGTACAAAAATTATGGGGAGGAGGATCGAACCTCCGATAGTCAGGTGTTCTTGTGGATAGTCCTTTGTCTGTGTGAATACTACTGAGAAGTTACTATGGAGGTTCCCCTGATGTTGCTGTCTGTGTTTCAAAGGAGAAGGGACCATCGACCATCTACTTCTACTTTTACACAGTCCTTTTGTTTGTAAAGGCTGGCCGTTTATCGTTAATGAGTTTGGTTTATCTATTTGCCACCCGAAAAAAGATTGATGATTGGCTGGATGAGGCGTTACTGGGGTCATGATTCAAGGGAAAGTTTAAAGTTTTGTGGGATTGCACAATTAAAAGCTATGGTTTGGTTATCGTCGAAAGAAGGAAACCGCCAGATTTTTTAGAATGACTTTAGTTTGGAAGATTGTTGTCTATAGTTTACATCACTTGGCTTCTTGGTGGAGTTTAAGTCACAAAGATTTCTGGAAGCTTTTACAGTCTTCCCTTGATCATTAAAAATCGGAAGGCCTTCTTGTAATAATTTTCCTTTTTGGAAAGGGTTTCTTTCTCTCCACCCCTAGCCCCTAATAAGCTGTTCCGTTTCCTGATACTAAAATAATTCTATCTGTAATACAAGGAAAAAATAAAATGAGAAAAATGAGAATCATTCTGTATTTCTTCAAAAGATCAAATTTTGGTCATCAGGGTAATTCTCAGAATAATATTAGAACAGAAAAGAGAAAAGATTTCAATACCAAAGGGTATGGATAAAGGTCGTGGAACCTTATTTCGAGACCAAAAAACATGTAAATAAATCAGAAGCTAGTAAGACAGATCTGCATATGATCCAAGCTTACTAAGAAATAAGAATACTGAAGCCAAAGCCAGGGGAGCAGAAGAGTACGAGTAGCTCACTTCTGGCGCTTGTATATTTTACCCAAGAAAGACTTGAGAACTGCTTGAATCGATTTGCTGGGATGAGCTTCAATGGAGGCATTCAGTTTAGCATAACTCTGACTCTCATATTCCGCAAATACACCCTGCCCAAAGGGGACAACAATAAGCAACTGAAAGTGAAAGAACAGTTTCTTGGTTCCATCAATAATTAGGTATGGCTGCGTTTTGGAGTGTACAACAATTACCATTATAAAAAAAAATCTACTTGAATAAAATAAAATAAAAATTAGAAAGTGATTTAACTTCCTTCTTTGGTTCTTCTAAAATTGGAGAGAAATTGGTGAGATGAAGTGTGCATAGAAAAAAGTTATCAAGAGAAAACAGGCGTGAAGAAAGAGATTTATGAAATATGTAGAAAGAAGTTCGTGAAAGAAAATATCTGTATAGGTAAGGGTAAGACATAAGAAATTTAAAGATGAAGTAAAAAAACGTTAAATAAAGTACCTAATAAGTGGTTCTTTCAAAAGCATTTCTGAGTGTATAGGGGAAAGTAACTTTAACTATATATTATTTCTTGTTAAAAAATGAGCAAGGTTCTAGTTTCTATGCTGTAGTCTAGCTCAGACCTGAAGATCGAGATCCTTGTATATGGCCTTTACTTTGGCGACATTTTCTGGGTCTGGTTTCCCATAAGCCTCCTGGAAAAACATAAAAATGAGCAACTTCTTGTAAGACAAATGAGAAAACATAAGACAAATGAGAAAACAATAAAGGATTTTAAAACGTGATATATACATGTAATAACTTCTTCTGATCCTCATTGCAAAGTTCCAGAGCTTTCACGACCAACCAGGAGCATTTGAAATCTTCAATGTCTGTTCCCACCTGACAACATACGAGTTGATTCAAGAACTTCATGAATATAAGATTCATCAGAACTGCATGAGATGTGAAAAGTTTAACATGTAGAGGGCATGACTCACCTTTCCTATGGTTTCAGGATCGCCATAACAATCTAGATAATCATCCTGTCCAAACAATTACAAAGCCACAGGACAAGAGATTAAAAAAGCGCACACACACACAAAGAAAAATCTCCCACTTGAGAAAAGAGTTACAAGGGAAAGAAGTAAAAAAAATTTGGAGTATGTGGAGCGCAATGTTTATTGTGGGTACCTCTTAAAGGCAAAAGCTAAAATCCTTGTATTAAAAGCAGATAAGCATTTGATTATGAAGATATGGTTAAAGAGGATTAGCCATTAGGGGAATGTTTTAGAATCAAACTTCAGCTTAAACACTTCTTAAAAAACTAAGAGTGTGGTTCAGATAATGTGAATGTGACATCAAGCCTTTAAATAGAGAAAATCAGGATCATTAATCAACTATTCAAGTGAAAGTAATATACCTGAACTTGAAAATAGACACCCATTTGAACAAGAATGTCCTTAACAACAGTATGTTTCTCAAGATCTTCACCTGACATAACTAGTGCACAAGCAACCTGCAATCATGATAAAAACAGCATGTGGTCAACCAAGTCTATCACAAATAACAGTGAGTACTATATTAGAGCAGTGATTTGCAGAATAAAACTTCACAACATGTATTTTACAAAAATGGATAATGCAAAGCCACCAAGAAGCTACTAATTATTCAACTACTTCACACACACTGCTTTCTTCAAGTAGAACAAGGAAAGCTACTCACTGGAAGGTAAAATGAATAATAGGCAGTCTTGTACTGTACAATGCGCCGATGACTGCAAAAGTTATATTGTATGTGCATTAGAAAGCACCCCAGATTAATATACGGAATATACAAGGGTTGTGATATGTCAAGTTGTTTTGATTTGAAGTTGAAAACACCAGATAAACTTCCTGGTTTACTTGGTTCTTACACACATATGGTATGATATATGAAAACACCATTTTAACTTTATTGCACCAATTAAAGAGAGCAAAAAAAGGGTTTGAAAATTGAAACTCACAGTGACAATGCATATTTGGAAAGATCTTTTTCTCCTTCGATAGTGGTTATCAAATCAATCATTTGTCCTGATGCTGTTTGAAACTCAACCTATTTAAACATGAAAAACACGATTGTTAGCATGTTATATAGATAGTGATTGGAATAAACCCATGTTAGTCATTGCCATGAAACCACCTCGTTAAACAAATCGAGTAGATCAATGTAATATGGCTTCCCTTTGAAGTGATTTTTGAGCATTCTAGGAATATGATTGCGAAGCAGAACTCCATCGTTAACTGCAATCATCCCAACCTACCAAGAATAACTTAGACTGTTCAGCTGTACAATACAATAATAGTTACAGATTGAAGAATGCTATAAGTTGTTTCCTAGACACAAACCTTGGGTAATCTAAACCAGCAAGGTTGACCACGTCGTGTGACGGAGTTATCCATAATATCATCAAGAACAAGAAAATAAGCCTGGAGCTGCAGACATTTGAGAAAATTAATGAGGATATGGATATCATCTTGTTCATCAATCCTTCAAGCAGGGTAATAAGATGAGTTGTATAGTTATGTCTTACCCATTCAATACACCAACCAAGAACACTAGCAAGAAAGATTTCATCTTCAGTCAAGTCCTTCCCTTCTTTCAATAATCTGTAGCTATCAATGACGGAGAGCCCTCGGTTAAGCTTACCTGCAGGAAAAATCATTTTCCGTTAGAAGTCAGCTTACTTCCTCATCAAAATGTCCATGAATAGTCTGACATGTCCAATTATATGATCAACGAACACAGAATCTTTCAAGCGATTATTTCCCACCTCCAGGCACATTGTAGTCCAGCATCTGTAAAGGACCGAGATAACAGTAAAACATATGAGAATATAAACTAGAATCAACTGTTAAATGGAAACCATGTTGATTGATGACCGAAAGCTTAGGAAAACAGAAGCTGATTGAATTGGATTGAATAGTATATCAAATGTCGTATGTCTAAGCCCATTCACGTGTGGGCCCAGTTAATTTGATTTATGAAACGCAACAGGTGAAATGGAATAACATTCAAGGGATTCAAACCATATCGATCTTATATACTTAACCGATGTTAACATTATATAGATCTAGGGACTCCATTTTTCAGTTTCTTAACTGTGAAATCAAATCTATGACCACCATCCTTGAAATACCTTCCATTATTTTCTAAACCGGTTCTTAAAACACCTCACAATTACAGAAACAGGCCAACAATCTCAAAATGACATAGAGAAATAAATACCACTCGCCTTTTCAGAAGAGTTGACTAATCGTAATCAAGGAAAGAGCAAAGTTGAGAAGCAAATTGGTGGAAGAAATCAAAATCTGTTACTCATATTAAATGATCAAACTGAACGAGCAGAAATACGTCATTACCGCAAGAAAATACAAACCGTCAAAAAAAATTCATCCCTTCAAATTGATATCATTTTCACACACTCATAATGACGTACAAATATGAATGTCCCTCTAGTATTAACATAAACAAACAAATTACTCCCGAACTTTGACCTCCAGAGTTTCGCATTCAAAACGAAGAAACAAAATGGAGATTGCAACCACAGAGCATTAGGAACAAGAACAAATGGAAAAGTAGCAAAGACATTACCCGTTCGATCCATTGGCGAGAAGTATCCGTAAACTCAAACGCAGGGTCCTGAAGAAGCTCAGCCTTCAGAACCGAGTAGACCTTGAGGAAGGTTGACTTGAGATCCGCCATAGAAGAGAAAGCAAGAACACACACAAAGCAAGATAGAGAAACAGTAAAACCTAGAAGAATCAACAATGATTCGATCTAGCTTCAGAGATGGAAAATGTTGGCAATGTAAAGATTCTCCTCTGGTTCGTTTTCTCGGACATTCAATTCTCTCTTCCTGAATTGCAAATTCGTACAACTAAGAGAAGTTCTATCAGCTTTGACAAAGGAAAGGGTATTTTAGTCATTTGAGTAATAATATAATATAGTGCCGTTAGAAATCAAGTGGGTGTTCTTTTATTTTAATCTCAGAGGTCAGGAAACGTGGCGATATTTTATTGTAATTGTGATCTACGCTTTACACAATGATGGGAAGTTTGTGGAACTGCTCGTATAGAATAGAAGCTCCGTAATCACGTGCTACGCTAAGAACAGCCTGTTATGAACCATGCGGATCACGTGTTTTGGATTTGGCACGACTTTGGGAGTTTTCGAATTTCATGTTCATATTAATAATTGGGACGTAATTTCTTTCTTTCTTTTTTCTTTTTTTGTTTTTTACAAGAGGACGAGAATTGAATTTTAAAATTTGAATTTGGTAATATAAGTGTTGGATTTTATGTCCTAAAAACTCGCAGATTGTAAAATAATAAACATTTTTTATTATCAATATATTTGTTATTGATCTCATAAATTGTATGAAAGTCTAAATCCAATAAACTTAAGACCCATGACTATTGTATAAGTACTTGAACTTTATGTGGAGATATAAGAGTAGATCGGGTTCAAGAAATAGTCACAATGATCTATGGTACATGAATGAGATTGGGTACCTTATTCTGGTAACACCATTGGATGCAGCCTACTCTATAGTTGTTACAAAGAGTTGTAAAGTGCTACATACGATATGATCCTAATTTGTACATGTTATGACATGAGGAGTGGGGGCGTCCTATGCAATGAGTTTGCATAAGATCAGGGCTAAGAAATAAGCCACTCTTACTTTATAACGCTGATTACTGTTTAAGACTGACTATTTCACCTAGATGACCTAAGTAACTTGATCTTAATCCTGAGCTAACTATGAACCCCTGTTTATTCGGAATTGCCCTTAGATTTGCATAGTTGAGGGTTGGCTCAACAACACCGGCTCAATAAGACTCCCATTTCAGGGGTAAGACCGGATAGATAGCTGGGGACATAGGGTGCAAGAAGGAGTTCACACCTACCCGATTTAGGGATAGGAGAAAGGTTGTTCTCTCAAGTACTGAATCCAGGTATTGAACAAGGGACCTCACCCTCTCACTGGGCTAAGAGAGTTTGGTTTGATGATTGGATCACAAACCAGTTGTTCATTAGAGAATCAATAGGGACTTGAGGAATAAGACGTAATCTCGGGGGTAAAACAGATATTTGACTCAACCGTTATTATGAACAATCTGTGAAGGGTCGACTTGCTTATTATGGTTAAATCATGTGGACATAATATATCTACAGTGAGAGGAGTGCAACTATGGGCTTTAGTGGAATGACCCATTAGTTAACGAATGGAGATTAATCTGGTCTAATGAGTTCAGCCAATTAATCATCGTTGGAGTCCATGATCTGTAGGTCCCCGAGGTCCCCCTACTAGCTCGTAACGAATTAGCTCTAGAATAGCGTGATAAGTTAATTTGAAACGTTCAAATTAGAATTAAGGGAATTAGTAATTATATGAGATATAATTATGTTTAATTTTAGAATTAAACAGAATAGAAGAATTTATATATTTAAATATGATTTAAATATATAAAGATGTATATGTGTTAAAACTAATTTAATATTTGACATCAAAATTAATTAAATTTTATTTAATAATTAATTTATGAAATTAATTAATTTTTCATTTTAAAAATCAAATAGATTTTTTAAATCAAAATTTATTTTTAGATAAAATTGAAAAATTGGAAAACTAAAACACTTAAATGGGAAAATGGTTTTTTCCATTATCCATCTTTGAACAAGCTCACACATGAAGCAATATATTTGCCTTGTCTTCTCCAAGCATGAGCTGCAACTCATGCAGCTCTTCTCTTTGCAGGTTGATCTGCAATATAATGAAGAGATTGGAGTGAAAATCGGGCATGCAATCTACAGAATTTTGAGAGAAAATTCGGTTTGAAGAATGGTTCTTCAACAAAGGTTGCTGCAATGAGCTTTTCTCCTTCATCCCTTGATTCAAGCTTGTTTTGAGTCCCACAACTCAATTTAGAGCACCAAAAGAATAGTGGGGAAGATCTTGAGGTGGTCTACAATAAGATTTGGAGAAGATTGTAGCTGGAGAGAAGTTCTACAAAAGGTATGTCTTGAAACTCATTTTTCTGCAGAAGCATGCTTTATATTATACCAAAATTAGTGAATTTGAGTGCTTAGATGATCCTTGTGCTTCTGCTGTAATTGATACAATCCTACAATTGGTATTAGAGCATCAAATAAGCATTCAATTCAGTTTAATTTTGGTTTGGTGGGTGTTTTATATGAGAAATATGAAATTGATGCATTGATATGGTTTTCTGAGTTTTGGCTGTTTAATTCTCTTTAATTTCTCATTTAAATTTGTAATTGACTCTTGATTGATGAGCTTTAATGTGTTCTCAAGAGTCTGTAATTTATTTCGAGTCATTAGAGTTGAAATTAAGCTGTAAATCAAAGAAACAAACAAAGAGGTCGAGTTGCAGTTCCAGAAAATTAACCTCTGTTCTTATCGTCATTGTGGTCCCAGTTGCTAAACGATCATCTAGCTCCAGATGCTACACGATGTGAAGAAAAGCTAGACGATTGTATAACAATGGGCGTTGATCGTTGTGATGTTGAACGTTAAATGATCGTGTATCTGCGAAACTAAATGATGCATTCAATTTGCTATACAATAGCATTAAGCGATCATTTAGCTTTGGTGTGGGAACTAGACGATACGTTGAATTTACTATATGATTGTACTATGTGATCATTTAGCAACGATGCGCGCTAAGCGATGCGATGAAGTGCTACGTGATAGCACTGAGCGATCGTTTAGATGCGGAGCTAAGCGATCGTGTAGACGAAGTGCTAAGCGATGCGTTGAAGTTTCTATGCGATGGAACTAAACAAATTGCTTACCTACGATGCTGAACGACGCGATGAAGTTCTATACGATGGAGCTAAGTGATAGTTTAGCTACACAGCGGATACTAAACGATGACATGCAGCGCTAGACGATGGTGTTAAGCGATCATTTAGTTCTATACGATAGAACTAAGCGATAGTTATGAAGAGCTATACAATAGCCCTGAGCGATCGCTTACTACAATCGTTTATCTTTGATCGGAAGCTAAACGATGCGTTGAATTGCTATGCGATAGCCTACGCGATCGTTTACCTTTATGCGGCGGCTAAGCGATGTGTTAACTTGCTAGCGATAGCACTATGCGATCGCATATCTTTATGCGGCAGCTGGGTGATGCGTTGAATGCTATACGATGGTATTAAATGATCGTTTACCTTTTTGTGCGCGCTAAACGATCTGGCAAAATGCTAGACGATGGTCGTCATTGCTAAACGATGAGACTTAGCGAGATGTTGAACATGTGCATGGGCTGCTGGTTTGATCGGTTCTCTTGTGGTCTGGTCCGGTTCAGCTTCAAATGGTTTTTGGCTGGTCCAGTTCAACTTCAAATGGTTTTTGGCTGGTCCGGTTCAGACAGTTCGGGTCCGGTTCAAGCTACTTGAG
>NC_052356.1:23100283-23194322 GCF_009727055.1 Benincasa hispida
AGTTCGTTTTGGAGCAGTTCGAGTGGTTCGGGAGTTGTTCGGAAGCTATTTGTAATAGTTAGGCTTTTGTTTGCTTGTTTTTTTGCCAAAACTAAAACCATATCAGTCCGTGTTTAATTATTTATGCATTTGATGTATGTTATAATTTAATAAATCTTGTATGTGGCATATAGTATGCCATTTAGATTTAAAATCACCATAGGAAGCATGTAACATGCATTGAATGTATGTCATAATTGTTATGATATATAGTATGCATGTTAGGGTTTCTCGTATTTAATATAAATGTTATATTAAATGTTGAATGCCTCATGTATGTTGTGGATGTTTAGCATGTCTAAAGTTTATAAGTTGTTATAAAAATTGGGTACATGTCTCCATATAGTTTACATCGTGAGATTCATATGACGCTTCGTGTCACCCTGGGAGTGACCTCCCTACGGAAAGTGTTTTGTATGAGTCAATATCAAGGTAAACAGAGGAAGTAGTTCATAGTAAGTGGGTGAAGGATATGTGTCAATATATCCTACGGTCTTCTCTATTAGTCTGAACCATGAGATTCCTATGTTGCACCTGCTGGTTAGCTTTAAGCGGCCCTTTGCTAGTCATTTAGTGACGACTATCCCCACGAAGGATTGTAACATAGGATTCGGAACAACCCAGGCTTCAGTAAAATGAATAGGGTCTTATAGTTCCGTCTTGGATGTTGTCTTCTATTTTGAAGGCAAATTCATACCGTCCTATAGGATCTGAAAATGGCGGATCACACTTACAAGAATTACTAAGTTGTTAGTAAAAATCTTGATTGAAAATGATAACTAAACGACTATAGGAATCGAGTTATTCCGGAGACAATAGGAATAAGAGTTATTCCGGGGATAGTGTTTGGTCAAAAATTTTTGAATTTTATCAGCATGTCGAATTCTAGAATACTCGCTTCCGATGTACATAACAGTAAAATCAAATCAACAAACAAATTAATAGCGATTGATTATACCAAAAGAGTTTTAATAGAGGATTGTCCTTTGTCTCCCAACTCATCTGAAATTATGCATTATGTAGATGAGATTACTGAATTCGAACAACAAGATAAATATGATTTACTTGTTATCGAAGCATGTTTAGTAGAAAACGATAAAATCTAGATAATTGATTCAGGTACCGCTAATAATGTATATACTATCTCATAGGAAACAAGTTCCCAGAGACAGTTGACAGAAGGTGAAACAATCTTTAAGGTAGGGACCAGGGAGATTGTTTCAGCCAAAGCAGTGGAAGATATGAAGTTATTTATAGGAGATAAGTATATTTATTTGAAAAATGTATATTATATTCCTTCTATAAAAAGGAATCTAATTTCTGTCTCCTGTTTGCTAGAACAAAATTATAAAGTTTATTTCGAAAATGGTGAAGTGTTCATCAAAATGGGAAATAAACATATTTGCTCTGCAAAATTAGAAAATAACTTGTACATGTTAAAACCAACTGAGGTCAAAGCTGTTTTGAACATAGAGATGTTTAAAACTGCTGGGACTCATAAAAAGAAGAAGATTTCTCCAAATGCCTATCTTTGGCACTTGAGACTGGGTCACATAAATCTCAACATGATTGAGAGATTGGTTAAGAACGATCATCTAAATAAGTTGGAAGACAGTTCATTACCACCATGTGAATCTTGTCTTGAGGGTAAAATGACAAAAAGATCTTTTTCTGGAAAAGGTCTTAGAGCCAAAGAACCTCTAGAGCTAATTCACTCAGACCTTTGTGGGCCTCTAAATGTTAGAGCAAGAGGAGGGTTTGAATATTTCATCAGTTTTATAGGTGATTATTCAAGGTATGGTGTTGACATATTTTGTTTCTTTAAGCATAAGGACAATGATGAATATGAATGAATGAACAAGTCCAAGTCCCCGTTACCAGTTCCCCGGCAACGACGCCATAAACTTGTTGACATAAACTTGTTCCATAAACTTGTAACGCATAAAATTTATCTTCTTATGTCATACAATGCATGGATGATTGTGATGATATGCGATACTACTTCTAGATGTATGCGTTATTAATGATATGCTTGTAGTATGCTATACGTTGTCACAAGTTTCCTTGCGTTGAAACCAAGTATAATTTCACCGCAAGTTTCTCGGAGTGATCCAAGGTCAAACACAGGGATTGTTTTAGGTTGATTGTGTTACGTTCGCGATATATGCGACTAGGGATTTTTCAATTTAATAAAAGTGTGGTTTGTACATGCGATAAAGTAAATTGTGCAGTAAAATAAAGATAAGCGATAAAAATGTGATAATAAAGTAAATTACGATAAAAGTAAAGTGCGATAAAATAAACCTAAGCTATGATGATATAAGATACAGTTTACATGATACATGATACTGAGGTTGAGACTGACTTAGTAGATTATACAAAGGTCGTGTTATGTGGTGGCAAGGCTTATGTGCGAAGCAGAAAGAGAAAGGATAATTAATATAAACATCGCAAGTTTCTTAATTGCATTAAAGATATAAGTATGGTTCTGCTTTCCCTTGGCGTACACCTCTTGGTGATCGGCCGCGTTTCCCACATCTCTGTGGTGAAACAGGGACAAATGTAGTGAACGTAAGGTTGCTTCCATCTCTGGAAGTACTTCTTGCTTTAGTTAACGTATTCTTCTAACCTTCTCTCGACAGATCAGAATGGCATCTTCACTTCTGCTCTCATAGGTGAGGATGTCGTCTAGCATGCTTTAGCTAAACATCCTTATTTCTTTAGCACAGATTAATTTACTTGCTTAATTCATATTAATCACCTAGGGATTAAGAAAACATCGTGGAGAAAGCGATTTATGAAGGAACAGAAATAGATAGAAATGTGGAAATGAAAATGATCAGGACAATTAATTATAAAATCAAGTGTCTGATACATGGTTGTGAATGATTTAGACTAAGAAGATGAAGTACAATTGATGAATAAGAGTTAGAAACAGATACAGAAGAGTGCGAATGTCTTGACACCGATCTGAATGGAGAGATTGCTTGCTGGCATAGATGGAGTGAATGGAAGGATGAGCTTCCCTCTCAGGCTTGCTCAACCAGTAGAGTTGATCTAGGTACAGAGCTTCACGGTGGGGATTTGGAATGATTCTGCCCTGAGACTCACCTCTTGGCCTTGTTTCTTTTCTTCCCGGATCTTCTCCGATCAGCACTCAGATCATCCTCTCTCTCAATAGCCCCGTATCAATTATCCCGTATCAAGTATATTTTTCAGTAAATTCTCTGAAGGTATTTATAGATGAATGCTTTGACTCTCTGCCGTGTGGTCCCCACTTTATTATTATGGAAATTTTGAGAATGGCGGAATAAATATTCCTTCTGTTATGCAACCAATCCGTCGAAAATGCACAACGGTTAGTTGTACATGTGTCAAAATCCTCCATGATTGCATTGCTCATTTGCATCTTTCGATCGTGTGTCTGCAAGCGGTGTTGTTTTTTATTACCGCATGCGGTTGAAGTTTCATTGATCGCAAAGCTCTTGATCGATTGTCGCATGCGCTGTCATTGTGTTGATCATCTAGTCATTCCTGAATGATTGGCACAATGCGTCGTAGATGCATTAATCTTTTTCTCTTAAGCCATGAGCGCATACGGTGACTTGATTTCCTACAAAACAGACTTGAAATATTCTTTTCTACCATCACAATGGTGTTAATGGGTGTATTGACGACAATTTATAATTCTTGTATTTCTTAGCTAATTTCCATATAATTGACGCAACTTTCCTTTCTTTTGGATGCAATATCTAAATAAAGCAGTATAAATAACTTGTATTTCTACAAGTTATCATATGGTCATATTTACCTAATGCACCAAAAGTCTGAAACTTTTGAAAAGTTCAAAGAGTATAAGGCTGAGGTTCAGAACTAATTAGATAAAAAGATTAAAACACTTCGATCGGATCGAGGTGGTGAGTATATGGACATAGAATTCCAGTACTATTTGATAGAACATAGAATTCAGTCTTAACTCACCCCTAGCACACCCCAACAGAACAGTGTGGCAGAGACGAGAAATTGAACCTTGTTGGACATGGTTCGTTCCATGATGAGTTATGCCCAGTTACCAAATTCTTTTTGGGGACACGCAGTTGAGACTGCAGTGTATATTTTGAACATAGTTCCCTCGAAAAGTGTTTCTAAAACACCTTACGAGCTCTAGATGGGATATAAAGGAAATTTATGTCACTTCAAGATTTAGGTTTGTCCAGCACATGTGTTGGTGCAGAATCCTAAAAAACTGGAACACCGTTCAAAAGTATGTCTATTTGTAGGCTACCCAAAAGAAACAAAAGGTGGTTTCTTTTATGATCCTCAGGAAGATAAAGTGTTTGTATCGACAAATGCAACCTTCCTGGAGGAAGATTATATAAAGAACCATCAACCTTGCAGTAAACTACTAATAGAAGAAATGTCTAGAGAAACGACAAATGTATCAACAAGAGTTGTTGATCAAGCAGGTCCTTCAACAACAGTTGTTGATAGAGCAGGTCCGTCAACAAGAGTTTAATGAAACTGATACTTCATATCTCAAGAGTTGAGAATGCCTCGTCGTAGTGGGAGGGTTGTGCAACAGCCTGATCAGTACATTGATTTAATTGAAACTCAAGTCATCATACCAGATGATGGTTAAAAGGATCCATTGTCTTTTAATCAAGAATGAACGATGTGAACAAAGACCAATGGATTAAAGCCATGGACCTTGAAATGGAATCTATGTATTTCAATTCTGTCTGGGATCTTGTAGATCAACCGGAAGGGGTAAAACCCACTGGTAGCAAATGGATCTACAAGAGAAAACAAGACCAAGCTGGTAAGGTACAGACTTACAAAGCTAGACTAGTGGCAAAAGGGTATACCTAAAGAGAGGGGTTAGAATTTGAAGAAACCTTCTCTCCAGCTGCCATGATAAAGTCTATTAGAATATTCTTGTCCATAGCCACATTTTATGATTATGAAATATGGCAAATGGATGTCAAGACGACTTTTCTGAATGGCTATCTTGAAGAGAGTATTTATATGTCTCAACCAGAAGGGTTTATACAGCAGGGCCAAGAGCAAAAAGTTTGCAAGCTTAATCGATCCATTTATGGATTAAAACAAGCTTCTAAATCCTGGAATATGAGATTTGACGATGCGATCAAATCTTATGGCTTTGAACAAAATATTGACGAACCCTGTATCTACAAGAAAATCATCAACAAAACTGTCGCTTTTCTGGTGTTGTATGTCGATGATATTCTACTCATTGGGAATGAGGTAGAATATCTAGCTGACATTAAGAGATGGATGGCTTCACAATTCCAAATGAAAGATTTGGGAGAAGCACAGTATGTTCTTGGAATCCAAATAGTTTGGAATCACAAGAACAGAACATTGGCATTGTCTCAAGCATCTTATATAGACAAGATGTTGTCTAGGTATAAAATGCAAAATTCCAAGAAAGGATCTTTACCTTTCAGCCATGGAATTCACTTGTCCAAGGAACAAAGTCCTAAGACACCTCAGGAGGTTGAGGAGATGAATCGAATTCCATATGCATCTGTAGTTAGAAGTTTGATGTATGCAATGTTGTGTACTCGTCCCGACATATGTTATGCCATAGGAATTGTCAATAGATTTTAGTCCAATCCTGGTCATGACCATTAGACTGCTGTTAAAAACATTCTCAAGCATCTTCGGAGAACGAGAGATTATATGCTCGTGTATGGTCCTAAGGATCTGATCCTTATTGGATATACTGATTTTGACTTTCAGACCGATATTGAATCAAGGAAATAAACTTCGGGGTCAGTATTCACTCTTAACGGAGGAGCAGTTGTGTGGAGGAGCATCAAGCAGAGTTGTATTGCAGACTCCACAATGGAAGTTGAGTATGTAGCTGTAAGCAAAGTAGCAAAAGAAGCAGTATGGCTCAAAAAGTTCCTGATAGATCTGGAAGTAGTTCCTAACATGCACCTATCTGTCACCCTCTATTGTGACAACAATGGAGCAGTTGCAAATTCAAAGGAACCACGAAGCCATAAAAGGGGAAAGCATATCGAACAAAAGTACCATCTCATCAGGGAGATTATACATAGAGGAGACGTTATTGTCCCTCAGATTTCTTCCCAAGCCTACTTAGTTGATCCATTTACGAAGGCCCTATCGGCTAAAGTGTTCGAGGGTCACCTAGTAGGACTAGGTCTATGAGTTTTGTATCACTAGGGCAAGTGGGAAAATTAATGGGTATTGTGATGTCCTTGTT
The DNA here is from genome assembly GCF_009727055.1 of Benincasa hispida. Taxonomy (NCBI): domain Eukaryota; kingdom Viridiplantae; phylum Streptophyta; class Magnoliopsida; order Cucurbitales; family Cucurbitaceae; genus Benincasa; species Benincasa hispida. The sequence goes on from NC_052356.1 coordinate 23,106,576, forward strand.
TATTATATTTGTACATTTTATTCTCTCCATGTAAACTCAACATCAGGTTTGAGTAAATAGTCAAAATGATCTATGGTACATGAATGAGGTTGGGTACCTTATTTTGGTAACACCATTGGATGCGGCCTACTCTGTAGTTGTTACAAAGAGTTGTAAAGTGCTACATACGATGTGATCCTAATTCGTACATGTTATGATATGAGGAGTGGGGGCATCCTATGCAATGAGTTTGCATAAGATCAGGACCAAGAAATAAGTCACTTTTACTTTATAATGTTGTTTACTATTTAAGACTGACTATTTCACCTAGATGACTTAGGTAACTCGATCTTAATCCTGAGCTAACTATGAACTCCTGTTTATTCGGGATTGTCCTTAGATTTGCATAGTTGAGGGTTGGTTCAACAGCGCCGGCTCAATAAGACTCCCATTTCAGGGGTAAGACCAGATAGATAGCTGGGGACATAGGGTGCAAGAAGAAGTTCACACCTACCCGATTTAGGGATAGAAGAAAGGTTGTTCTCTTAAATACTGAATCCAGGTCTTGAATAAGGGGCCCCACCCTCTCACTGGGATGAGAGAGTTTGGTTTGATGATTGGATCACAAACCAGTTGTTCATTAGAGGATTAGTAGGGACTTGAGGAATAAGATGTAATCTCGGGGGTAAAATAGATATTTGACCCAACCGTTATTACGAACAACCTGTGAATGATCGACTTGCTGATTATAGTTAAATCATGTGGACATAATATATCTACAGTGAGGGGAGTGCAACTATAGGGCTTTTAGTGAAATGACTATTAGTTAACGAATGGAGATATAATCTGGCCTAATGAGTTAAGCCCAATTAATCTCGGATCGTTGGAGCCTATAACTGTAGGTCCGCGAGGTCCCCCTACTACTCGTCGGACTAGCTCTAGATAGCGTGATAAGTTAATTTGAAACGTTCAAACTAGAAATTAAGGAAATTAGTAATTATATGAGATAAATTATGTTTAATTTTAAGATTAAACGGATCAGGAGAATTTAATATATTAAATATGATTTAAATATATAAAGATGGATATGTGTTAAAATTAATTTAATATTTGGATGTTAATTAATAAGTTTTATTTAATAATAATTTAATGAATTAATTATTTTTCAGTTTTTAAAATCAATTAAATTTCAATAATTTCAAAATTTATTTTAGATAAAATTGAAAAATTGGAAAACTAAAACACTTAATATGGGAAAATGGTTTTTTCCATTAGCCATCTTTGGAAACAAGCTCCACAACATGAAGCAATATTTGCCTAGTCTTCTCCAAGCATGAGCTGCAACTCATGCAGCTCTTCTCTTTTGCAGGTTGATCTGCAATATAATGAAGAGATTGGAGTGAAAATCGGGCATGCAATCTACAGAATTTTGAGAGAAAATTCGGTTTGAAGAAATGGTTCTTCAACAAAGGTGCTGCAATGAGCTTTTCCTTCATTCCCTTGATTCAAAGCTTGTTTTGAGTCCCAACGAACTCAATCTAGAATACCAAGAGAATAGTGGGAAAGATCTTGAGGTGGTCTACAACAAGATTTGGAGAAGATTGCAGCTGAAGAAGGAGCTTTGAAGAAGTTCTACAAGAGGTATGTCTTGAAACCCATTTTTCTGCAGAAGCATGCTTTATATTATGCCAAAATTAGTGAATTTGAGTGCTTAGGTGATCCTTGTGCTTCCGCTGCAATTGATACAATCCTACAATAAGCTCATGTTAATTGCACCCATTAATTTGAACATTTAATCTAAAATTTCAAATAAAGATTGTAACAATTATTGAAGTATGAGATTAAATTTCATAAAGATTAAAAGTTGAGAATTGATACTTTAGAATAATTATAAACACTAATCCTCCAAGAAGGTCAACAAGCCCAAAGACCGATCATCCAAGGAGATCAATAAGCCCAAAGGTCGATCATCCAAGAAGATCATCAAGCTTAAAGGTTGATCATCTAAGAAGATCAATTAGCCAAACCGGTCATTCAAGAAGATAAACCAACTTAAATATTAAAGTTTATTTTAAACACATCGACGAATTATATATTAGAGATTGTACTTGCTATACTAAAATCAATACAAATACAAAGTTCAAATCCACGAAACAAGTTTCTCTGGAAACCTCATGCGAACATCGACGATTTCTTCTATTTATGTCGTCTTCTTCTTCTTCTTGAATCAAAGATGCAAGTTGGAGCGTGAATCAGAACGAGAGGAAGAAACAAGATCAAGAATTTGAATGAAGAAAAAAAACTCGAAGAAAACCTATAAAATTGATGTGGAAGAAGCTAGAGGAAGGAGCAAGAGAAAGAATTCAAATGAACAAAAAAAATCAAGAAAATAATACTAGTTGTGTCTTAACAAGAGGAAGAAACGAGAATTTGTTTGAGCGTCTGACCCTCGCGTATGGTCTGAGGACGAGATGGTACTTTCACACGTAACTGACATAAGCATAAGACCATTTCCCGAGCAAATTTGATTCTTGGGTCAAATTTCATTTGGGTCCCTTGCCATATGTACAAAAACCCTAATACTTTTGGCCAAGTTTAGAGGGTAAAAGTTAATTTTGTCCCTAGATTTTTACTTTTAGTTCTTAATTCCCTATATTTTTTTTTTTAAACAAAGAAAATGTTAAATACAACATAACTCACTAAAAGGAGTGTAGCTTAATTGACATGTGTTTACAACTAAAAGGTATGTGGTTCAAATCTCTCTACTTCTATTATATATTGTACTATATAATATACTTTAACATATGTAAATCAATGCGTTTAATGAATAAAATAAATAGATAACTTACTGGATAAATCATTAATTATTATTTGGAAAAAAAAAACTTTGTCAATTAATTATTGCATGAGATAAAATATTGTAGCACACAATATTTAGGGGCCTTTTTAAATATTAAAACATATTTAAAAATATTTACACTTTATAGCAAAAAGTTTCAAAAGTACAAAGCACTTTTGTTATAAAGTGTAAATATATATATATAGCTATATGTTATATCAAATATAATACATAACTTATAGTTTTCATATTTTATCAAATACAATATAATCTATAGTTTGAATTCTCTCAATAATATACGATATTTATATTAAATTTAATTATATTAGTTCTTCACATAATTAATATTTGTATCATATTCAAATATTTATTTCCTCTCAAATAAACTTATATTAAAATGTATCAAATACATTATATTAATTATATCTTATATAATTAATTTCTTCCATTAATTTGTACAATTCAAATTAATCCAAAATTAATTATTAGTAATCCTAATTGTGCTACATAATGGATCTTATGGATTTGTAGATTAAAGCTCTAATAGTACTTGAATAATTAATTAAACTCCTTTAATTAAATTACTCAGCATCCATTAATTGTCGATCACTCCAATAAAGACTGACAGCTACATTCTTTGCATTACAGATATATTTTTGTGTTCATTGGATATAACCAGTCAACAGTGCAATAATCCTTCACAAATTGCTCATAAGTACAACTGAACTAAAATTACCATTTTGCCCCTGTAGTTACATCTATCTCCTTAAGTACCACTAATCACTCTAATAAACAGTAAGTCATAGTTCAACTTGTTGGGATCGATCCCCTTCCATTGCGAACTTTCACCGATTCCTTTCAATTGGTATCAGAGTCAGATTATTAGAGTTTTGGTGGGTGCATTCTGTGATATTATTCATGTGATGAATGGTTTGTAATTTTGGATGTTTTTGGGATTTGACCCTTTTAAATTTACTACTTTATTTTTCAAAATTGGTTTGTAAGAGCCCCTATTTTGGGTCTTTTTTTTTTTTGCGATCGAATCTGTAATTTATTGTTTTTTAGTCGCTCGTGCTATTCTCGATGAGTATTTGGAGAAAACGAGGCCAAAAATCGAGGAAATTTGAAGGAGATCGTGACTGTACAGTGCAAACTATACCATAGCATTGCAATGTTGTGCCCTAGTATTCTAACACTGCGATGAGGAAGAATGATTTATGATAGAGTAAACTAACATGCAGCGAAAAAAATCAGAATCAATAAGCACTTTAATTACACTTAATTTGAGATTAAAAGCATGCTCGAAAGCAAATTTCATAGGAGAGGGTTTCAAGAACACAATATCTTGTTGAAACTCAGCAATTCCAGCTTCTCTCAACGAATTGGATCTCTAAATTGATAGAGGACCATCACAATGATCTTCTTGTTAGAGAATATTAACGTGCAGTGGAGAAAATCAGAATCAATAAGCACTCTAATTATACTTAATTTGAGTTTAAAACATGCTTCAAAGTAACTATTAAAAAAAAAGGTTTTCTGAACACAATACATTTGAAGAATCCTCTTTAGTATCAGCTGAGTTCCACGTGAAAGTACTTTCATCTACAAGTAGATCACCACGAAGATCTTCTCTTCTATTCTCTTGCAAGGATTATGTGGTGGAAACACTAAATTGAGCTGGATATATAGAAGATATGAAGAGGGTTATTGATTTCTACAGAGTTCTTCAAGAAGTTCTTTTAAGCATGAATCAATTATTCAGCTTAGCACTTCAATTTATAGAGCTTTCATCATGAAAATTCAAAGCTTTCATAAAGGCCAGCTTCTACTTCATAGAGAAAATGGAATTTAGTGAATAAGGTGCCTTGTGTCACGGTTATGCTCGTCTAGGGCGTGTTGCCTATGGCCGCATGACTACCTCCACCTCTTTTTACTATATTTTCATCCTATGTATTTCCTTTTATTAGGTAGTTAGGTTTATAGGTACTTTTCTTAGTGAGTGACCGCTCACCCATTTCCATATACAAGGGTAGCAGATGTGTTTTGTTCAGAATGCACTATATGGGGATAAGACTAATCATCACTTCCCCATACCCAGAGTAGTATGTTATGAAGCTATTGTTGATGCTTATTACTTTCTAGCTTACTACAATCTTTCTCTTCTCCATTCTTACAATCAAACTGCTTGTGAAAACCTTTTTCTCCAAACCCGTTTTCTAAACTGTTTTCCCTAAAACGGGGGTAGAGGTTGCGGGAGGCACCCGGTGTGCCATCAGCATTCCGTATTCGAATTGGCCGATTTGTTCATGAGTGAGAACAAGTATCGCACAATCGCTAAGAGAAGCTTCTGAAAGTGCGATTATGGCAGTTAGTATCAAAGCCAAGTCGGCTCGTAGAGTTGAGAAGCTGTGATTACCTATGAAGCAGTTGGGTAAGTCCCATGTTGACCGATTGGTCAAGATTTAAGAGCAAATCTCTATTTAATAGAAGTCACTGATCAGGTTCGATTCCTAGAGACTCGGTTACAGGAAGTCGCCGACAAGGCTGATAAAATTTATGTGGTGGCTTGCCGCTTAGACAGAATGCCCATCAGGGAATTGTTGACAAGAGTTGAGACCCTAGAGGCAAAAACTACGATGGGTGGGCCTCTTGAGCATGGGGATGGTTCGTTGGGCTCTATTGTCCTGATAGAAAAGCGTGTAAAAGAACTAGATAGCTTGCAAAGAGCAATTATTCAGATGGTGACTAAAATATCCGAGGATTTCGAGCCACCATCGATGTCATCCGGGTAGAGATTGTCGACATTAGTGCAAGAGTTAACCTCACCATGAGAGCGGTGGGAAATTAAACCCCAGTCGGGGGTGTAGCCCAATTCAGCAGGGTAAAAGTACTCAAGCCTAAGCCCTTATGTGGGGCTCGCGACGCAAAGACGCTAGAAAATTTTATTTTTGACATGAAATAGTACTTCAGGGCTATGAACACGGCGAATGAAGAGTCGAAGATCACCCTAGTGACGATGCACCTAACAGAGGGATGCCAAGTTATGGTGGAGATCCCGTTTCATGGATGTCCAAGAGTGACGGTGTACCATCAACACATGGGAGAGACTGAAACAAGAGTTACATTCTCAATTCTTCCCAAAAAATGTTGAGATTTTGGCAAGACGCAAGCTATGGGAATTGAAACATACCGACACTATTAGGGACTACGTGAAACAATTTTCTAGATTGATGTTGGACATAAGAGATATGTTCGAAAAACACAAAATTTTATATTTTTTTCAAAGGCCTGAAACCGTGGGCAAAACAAAACTGTATGAGTAGAGAATACAGGATCTCCCAGCCGCATATGCAACGACCGAATGGTTATTTGACTTAATTGATGAATCTCAAAAGATGAGGCAACACTCTAGATCCCCTAGTAGGGGAAGAAAGAGCCACGGTTCGATCCCATCGAGAAATAGTGGAGGAGATAAAGACAACAACAGGGACAGTAGACCCCTTCAGCAGACGACTGAAAATATGTGGCGGGGGCAGAATCAGAAGAATTTTTATCGGCCCTTATCCTATTGTATAGGCAAGGGACCGCACAAAGCGAGTGAATGTCCATACGAGCAGTCTTTAATGCTTTCCAAGCTTCATTAGCTTCGGACTGGAAAGGCAAAGCTGTTCAAGTAGAAGACGAGAATGTGCAAGCAGAGGAAGATAGAACCCCATGGGTTGGGGCCCTGAGATTTTTAGCTGCCCTCCAGAAGGATGTAGAAGAAGAAAAGGAATCCCACGGAGGCAGAATGATGTACGTTGATGCTTGGGTCAACCATAAATCGGACAAAAGTACCATGGTCGATTCGAGGCCACCCATAATTTTATGTCTGAAACAGAAGCTAGACAGTTGATTCTCCATTGGGAAGGAGGTGTAGGTCAAATGAAAGTAGTGAACTCTGAGGCCTTGCCAATTACAGGAATGGAAAAAGGATAGTCGTAAAGTAGGGGGACTGGAGTGGCCCTACCGATTTCGTGATCGTCAAGATGGATGACTTTGATGTTGTATTGAGGATGGAGTTCTTGCTTGAGCACAAGGTAATACTGATACCCCTCACCAAGTGCTCAATGATCATCAGGTCTATGCCCACTGTTATGCATGCCGAGATCAGACGGCCAAAAGGGATAAGGATCATCTCGGCCCTCCAGTTGGAGAAAGACTTTACCTATGAGTCAGTCGAAACCGCAGAAGAGAAGGTCCCTGAAGACATTCTACGTGTCTTGGAATAGTGTCGTGTTGTTGAGCCGGACAGTTTCCACAAGTCCCCGACTCCAAAGAAGAGGAAAATGAGTGGAAAGAAGCCCAGATGCCAAGAGTTCCTACCAGGAGACTGGGTTTGAGTAAATTTGTATCTGGGATAGTTTCGAAGTCGAGGGCAAAGAGAACATTGCCTCGTGAGCAGCTTTAGAGGATCGGTGGAAGTCATCGAAAGGGTTGGGAAAACCTCTTATTGGGTGCTGTTACCATCGTGGATAGAGATTCATCCTGTCATCCACGTAAGTAGACTAAAACCCTATAACCCTAACCATGTCGAGGAGAGATGTAGGGTGGTGACCCGTCCATAAGTCACAATGAAGAGAGTGGTAGGAGAAGAAGCCAACGAGAGACCTGCGGGAAGAAGCGACAAAGTGGAAAGACCAGGACCAAGCTAGGAAGAGTTCCTGGAGAAGTGGAGAAGCCTCCAAGATAGAGAAGTCCGTTGAGAGCACATGGAAGGCCTCGAAAGCAGTTGCCCAACTTTTGGAAATCTCCACTTTGAGTTTATCAAATTTGGTTTTTGTTTTAATTTTTTTTTTCTAAAACTAATTTCCAAATAAAACTATTTTCTTTGTATTATTAGTTTTATATATATAATTAATTCAATTAATTAATTTTTAAATAAAAATAATTAATTAAACCTTTTAATTAATTTTGTTAATTTCATATATAATATTAAATTAATAAAAAAATTCCATCATAATGAAATTAATATTATACAATTAATATTTAAATCATATTTTAAACATTAAGCGTTTCTCCAATTTCGTTTAATTTCGATAAAATTTAACATTTCAATTGTATCGAATACAATAAATAAAAACCCTAATTGAATTTGAAGATTTCAAATTCTAAATCCTAATTTCAAATCTTATCAAGATTTCTCAATCTACTAATCCAAATTATGAGCTAGTAGAGGGACCTTATGGACCTACAGATCATGAGCTCTAACGACTTGTAATTAATTGGTTAAACTCTTTAAACTGAATTAATACTATTTGTTAACTACCAAGACATTCCACTATAGCTTGATAGTTGTACTCTCCTCACTATAGATATTTCTGTCCATTTTAACCATAATCGGTAAGTTAATCCTTCATAGGTTGTTCGTATTTATAGTTGGATTAAAGATTACCATTTTACCCCTATAAGTACATCTTGCTTCTTAAGCTCTCACTGATCCTCATTGAACAATTTATTTATAGTCCAACTTATAAACTATAACCCTCTCTTCCATGAGAGGACGGGCCCCGTTGTTCAAGACAAGGCATCAACGCTTAAGAGAACAACCCATCTGCTAACCCTAAACCGAGTAGAAGTGAATTCTATATTGTAAAGCTATGTCCCTAGCTATCTATCAAATCTTATCCCCAAAATGGGAGGCTTATTAATTAGTGTTGTTGGACTACTCTCACCTATGCAAATCAAAGGATAATCTCGAATAAACAGAAGTTCATAGTCAGCTCAGGATTAAGATCGAGTTACCCTAGGTTATTTGAGTTTGAGATAATCCGTTTTAACAATAAATGTTGTTATAAAGAAAAGTGACTATTTCAAGGCCCGGTCTTATCCAAACTCATTGCACAGGATACTCCCACTCATATATCTCTACATAAATGATTTTCGGATCACATCATTTGCATCAATATACAAAATGGGTCGCATCCAATAGTATCACCAGGATGAGGTACCCAATCTCATCTGTATACTTATAGAACATTTTGGCTACATACTAAAACTTGATCCATTTTTATGTCGCCACATAAAGTTAAAGTATTCATATTATAGTCATTGATTCATTTATTGAATTTTCATAGAATGATGCAATATCAATGGTAATTTATTGAAAAAAACTCAACAACGTTTTTATTGATAAATAGAATATGTTAACAACATTTACAAACTGCGAGTTTAGGACATTCTCAACAATCTCCCACTTGGACTAACACTCCAGTGAGATAAACATATGAATATATAATGTTTACGATGTTGAGAAATAAAGAGAGAAAAATACAATAAACTAGGACATTCAAAATACCCTTTGACATTCTCCCACTTGCCCTAGATTATGTTGCTCATAGTCCTAGTCCAACCAGGTGGCCCTCGAATACTTTAGCCGATAGGGCCTTCGTAAATGGATTAGCCCGTCTGCTGAGGCTATCTGCGTGACTATCACGTCTCCTCGGTGTACAATCTCTCTGATGAGATGGTACTTTCTTTCGATATGTTTTCCACGTTTGTGACTTCTAGGTTCCTTGGAATTAGCAACTGCACCATTATTGTCACAATACAGAGTTATGGGCAGGTGCATATTTGGAACAATTTCCAAATCTGTTAGGAACTTGCACAACCACACTGCTTCTTAAGATGCTTCGCATGCAGCTACATATTCTGCTTCCATTGTGGAGTCAGCTATACAACTTTGTTTAATGCTTCTCCACACTACAGCTCCTCTGTTAAGAGTGAAAACTGATCCTGAGGTTGATTTCTTGGAATCTACGTCAGTCTGAAAACCAGAATCAGTGTGTTCTGTAAAGATCAAATCCTTAGGTCTATACACAAGCGTATAGTTTCTCGTTCTCCTGAAATACTTGAGGATGTTTTCAATAGCCGTCCAATGTCTGTGACCTGGGTTAGATTGGAACCTGCTAACGATTCCAACTACAAAGCATATGTCAGGATGTGTACACAACATAGCATACATTAGACTCCAAACTGTCGAAGCATATGGAATTCTTTTCATTTCCGCAACTTCTTGAGGTGTCTTCGGACACTATTCCTTTGACAGGTGAATTCCATGTCTAAAAGATAACATGCCTTTTTTGGAATTTTGCATGTTATATCTAGACAACATTTTGTCAATATAAGATGCCTGAGATAGTGTTAAGTTCTGTTCTTTCGATTTTGAAAAATCTGAATCTCAAGAACATATTGACAATTTCCGAAATCTTTAATTTAGAATTGTGATGTTAATCATCTCTTTACTTCAGCAAGGTAACTTGTCTCATTCCTAATGAGCAAGATATCATCAACTTAACGGACCAAGAATGCTACAATTTTGTTAATTATCTTATTGTATACACAAGGTGTTAGATCTACACCAGCATGCAGCGGAAGAAATCAGGATCCATAAGCATTCTAATTCATTAATTTTGGTTGAAAAAAAAACATGCTAAAAACAAAGTATAATGGGTTTCATGAACATATCTTGGTCGAACCAATGAAATCTCCATTTCCAGTAGTAAAATCCTCCGAATCCTTATGTAAACCACCACAAGCTCTTTCCTACTATCCTTTTGGTGCTCTAGATTGAGTTGTGGGACTCAAAATAAGCTGGAATCATAGGGAATATGGAGAAAGCTCACTGAACAAAACCCATTGAAAAACACCTTTTTCATCCGAATTTTTCAGCAAAAATCCAGTCGGTTCCTCCTCCTTTTCTTCACTCCAATCTCTTCAATATATTGCAGATTATCATGCAAAGAGATGTGTTACATGGGATGCAACTCATGCTTGGAGTAAACCAAAGAAGAGGTGGTGGGTTCCTTGTGAGCAAGTTGAAGATGAACTTGAAAAACCCATTTTTCCAGTTTTATGTAATTTTCCAATTTCCAAAATCCATTTTGATTTTAAAATCATATTTTATTTCTAAAATCAAAATTTATTAATTTTACAAATTAATTTCATAAATTAATTTTCTAATAAAATTAATAAATAATAATTTAAATATATTTTTCCAAAAAATCTTTTCTATCTCTATATTGTTGAAAAGTCAAATTGACTTATCATGCTACTCCTAGAGTTTAATGCCATGTTCGAGCTAGTAGTGGGGACCTCATGACCTATGGATCATGGGCCTCCAACGATCCGAGATTAATGTAAAACCATTAGACAAGATCTAACCCCCATTTGTTAACTAATGGTCACAAAGCATAGTTGAACTCCCCTCAATGTAGATATATTTATGTCCACGTCGATATAACTCAGATTAGTAAATAACCCTTTACAGGGTTGTTCGTAATAACGCTGGTCCCCCAATGCCTCTGTTTACCGCCTCAAAATTCACTTGTTTCTAAGTCCCCACTATCCCCTATGAACAATTGTTTTATGTATCCAATCACAAACCGAGTCCCTCTCATGTCAAAATGAGAGGGCGGGATCCCTTTAATTCAAGCCCCATAATCAGCAAACTTTAAAGGAATAACCTCTTACTTATCTCCTTTTGGCGGTAGCAATGAATTCCCCTCTTGCACCTTATGTCCCCCAGTTATCTAACTGGTCTTACCCCTGAAATGGCAGTCATATTGAGCTGGCACTATTGAGCCAACCCTCACCTATGCAAATCTAAGGGCAATCCCAGATAAATAGGAGTTCATAGTTAGCTCAAGATTAAGGTCAAGTTACCTAGGTTATCGCTTTGAAATAGTCAGTCTTAAACAGTAAACAATGTTATAAAGTAAGAGTGACTCATTTCGTGGTCCGATCTTGTACAAACTCTTTTGCACAAGGACACCCCCACTCCTCATGTCCAACATGAATGAATTAGGATCACCTCGTTTGTAGCACTTTACAACTCCTTGTAATAATACAAAGCAGGCCGTATCCAATAGTGTTACCAGAATAAGGTACCAAACCTTATCTATGTACTATAGATCATTTTGGCTATTTACTCGAACCTAATCCACCTTTATGTCTCCACATAAAGTTCAAGTACTCATCCAATAGTCAAGGGACTTTTAAGTTTATTGGATTTTTATTCAAGCAATAGATTTATTCAATAACAACTTTATTGAATTATCAAAATAAGCTCCATTGTTTATATACCACGAGTTTTAGGATATAAAACCCAGCACAAGGTTCATCAACATTCTGTTTAAAGCCATAAGATTTGATCGCAGTGTCAAATCTTATATTCCAAGATCTAGAAGCTTGCTTCAACCCATAAATGGGTCTCTTAAGTTTGTAAATCTTTTGTTCTTGACCTTGTTTAATAAACCCTTCTGGTTGAGACATAAAAATACTTTCATCAAGATGGTCATTCAAAATAGTTGTCTTGACATCCATTTGTCATATCTTATATTCATAATATACGGCAATGGATAAGAGTATTCTTATTGATTTTATCATGGCAACAGGAGAGGTTTCTTCAAAATCAACCCCCTCCCTTTGGGTAAAACCTTTTGCCACAAGTCTAGCTTTATAAGTTTGCATGTTGCCAGTTTGGTTTTTTTTCCTCTTGAAGATCCATTTACAACCTATAGGTTTAACCTCATATGGTTGATCTACAAGATTCCAGATAGAATTGAAGTACATAGACTCCATTTCTACATCCATGGCTTTTATCCATTGTTCCCTATTTGAAGGAGTTATATAACATGCAACGGAAGAATTCAGAATCAATAAGCACTCTAATAACCCTTAATTTAAGTTTTAAACATGTTACTCATGAGGAATTCATAAGAGGGTTTGATCTACACATTACCTTTGAAGATCTCTCCACGAATTTAGCTGAATTTCCATGAATTTGAGCTTGAATCATCAAATAGACCACCACCAAGATCTTCTCCACTAAACTCAAGAAGGAGTGTGTGGTGGAAACACTCAAATTGAGCTAAATTGAAGATGAACTTTTATGGGTTTAGAGGGTTTTCAAGCTGGCAGCAGTGAAAAGTCTCAGAATTCTTCTTCAACTCTATGCATGAAACATCAATTTATAGACTTTCATGCATAGGAGTTGCCTGCATGTAGGGCAGCTCCTACTTGGTGTTTAATGAAGATGAAAGTGGATTTGGGTGATAAATCACCCAAATGAAGTTAGTGGGAAAAATCCACTAACTCAAATTAAATTTGTCTAAAATTGATTTTTTATTTAAATAAAACTATTTTATTTAAAAATTTTAGTTTTATAAAATTAATTCAAAATAATTAATTAAAATAAAACTAATTTCAATTGACCGACTTTCGTCTCTATTCGACCGAATTAAACCTTTTAATTAAAATATTATTAATTTAATATCTTAATATTAAATTAATAAAATACCAATTCCACGGATATGATTCAATTTCATATAATTAATATTTAAATCATAATTTAAATATTAGTTGATTCTCCAATTTCGTTTAACTTCGACTAAATTAAACGTTTTAATTGTATCGTATACAATCAAATGAAAACTCTGAAATTAAATTTGAATATTTCAAATTCATAACCCTAATTCCAAATTTCATCCAACAATACTCAATTTATTAATCCAATTCATGAGCTAGTAGAGGGACCTAATGGACCTACAGATCATGAGCTCCAATGATTTGTAATTAATTGGTTAAACTCTTTAAAACTGAATTAATCACTATTCGTTAACTATCAAGACATACCACTATAGCTCAATAGTTGTACTCTCCTCACTGTAGACATATTTCTATCCATTTTAACTATAATCGGTAAGTTGATCCTTCACAGGTCATTCATATTTATAGCTGGGTCAAAATTATCGTTTTACCCCTATAAATGCATCTTGTTCCTTAAGCTCCCACTAACCCTCTTGAATAACTGATTCATAATGCCACTTATGAATCATGTCCCTCTATACCACGAGAGGGTGAGGCCCCACTGTTCAAGACTAGGAATTAGTACTTAAGAGAACAACCTATCTGCTAGGGTAGGAGTGAATTTCATCTTGTAAGACTATGTCCCCAGCTATCTATCTGATCTTATCCCAAAAATGGGAGGCTTATTGAACAGTGTTGTTGGACTACTCTCACCGATTCAGATAAAAGGATAATCCCGGATAAACAGGAATTCATAGTTAGCTCAGGATTAAGATTGAGTTATCCTAGGTTATTTTAGTATGAAATAGTCAGTTTTAATAGTAAACAGTCGTTATAAAGAAAAGTGACTATTTCGAGGTCCAGTCTTTGTGCAAACTCATTGAATAGGATGCCTCTACTCACATGTCTCTACATGAATGATCTGTGGATCACATCATTTGTATCAGCATACAAAATAGGCCGCATCCAATAATGATACTAGGATGAGACACCTAATTTCATCCACATATAAATAGACCATTTAGGCTATATACTATTAACTTGATCCTATTTATGTCACCACTAGGGGTGGAATCGGTTTGGTTTGATGGCCAAACCGAACCGAACCGCTTTTGTTTATACATGAAACCGAACCGCACCGTTTGTGCAGTTCGAACCGAACCAAACTGAACCCGTTCAATTCGGTCCGGTTCGGTTTCAAGAATCGATCTGAGCTTTTTTCAACGAAGAAGAATGAAGAAGAAGAAGAATCAGACGAAGAAGAAGAAGGAATGGCCTGGTCGATGAAGAAGAAGCATCGGCCTGGTTGACGAGAAGAACCAGACGGTCTGGTCGATTGTCGACGAAGAAGAACCAGCGAAAGAAGAACTCTGGTACAGATCTGATTTCGTAAGGCGGTCTGGTAACGAAGACGAAACGATGGCGGTCGACAAAGAAGAACAGCAGCAGAAACCCTAGTTAGTACAGATCTGATTGGCGAGGGGAAGGCGATTGCGAAGTTGAAATGCAAATCGATAGCGTGAGCGTGGGGAAGGTGGAGGGTGACGCTCGAGTGCTGAGGTGAAGTGAGTTATTAAATAGGTTATTTATTTATTATTAAATAAATATTAATATTATATATATATTTATAATTTTATATATATTTATATATAAACGATTCGTTCGGTTTAGAAATACGGTTTTCAAGCTTTGAACCGAACCGAACCGTTTAAATTCGGTTCAATAGCCCAACGAACCGCATCGAATCGAAAAATTCGGTTTTGCTTATAAATCAGTTCAATTCGGTTCGATTTTACAATTTGGTTCGGTTTGAGCAGTTTTTTTGTCCACCCCTAGTCACCACATAAATTTTAAAGTATACATTACTATAGTCCCATGGATATGTTTATTGGATTTTCATAATAGAATGCAATATCAACAACTTTATTAAATAAATTACTCTATAATATTTTATTGATAAATAGAATGTCTAACACGAAATTTTCGAACTGCAAGTTCTAGGACATTCCCAACACTATCAACATCTTCCATTGCTTGTTTAAAGGTCAATAGATCCTCTAGACCATTATCTAGTATGATGTCTTGGGATTCTGTTAAACCCATGTAGCGTTCAGGTTGATGAACAATCCTCCCACTACGTCGAGGCATTCTCAACTCTTGAGAAGAATGTGATGGGGCAACAACCGTTGTTGATGGAAAAAACTTGATGCGTTGATTTATGGTACGATGATGTGTGTATGCGATGATTTGTGGATGCGATGATGTATGGATGCGATGATCATATAAGTTTTCCTAATAAAGCCCAAGTATAGGCCTTCTTAGGTTCCTGGTAAGTCCAGGGTCGAACACAGGGACTACTAAATATATATGCGATGGACTCTTTGATTCTATTGCGGAGGTAAAAAATAAGTAGATGGTGTTTTGATTTAGATTTTCCTATGCGATGGAGTTGAATGCGGAATGATACAAGTGTAGAGTTATAACAAGTATGCGATGAAGGGGTTGAGAAGAGACTTAGCTAACATTTCCCAAGATTGTGTACAAGTTATGTGATCATGTGATACACAGATATTAGTACTACATTTCTCAATGCAAAATTCCACATTTTCTATTTCTAGGACGCATGCGATGTGTATGAGAAATAGCAGATAGACTTATTTCTAAGTTTTTACTCTTGCTTAGGCGATCTAAATCCGACTCTTTCAAGCCAGATCCTATCTTTAGACTACTTTCTCAAGTACTTCCAAATGATGAATGACGCATACATAAGACAAGATGATCGCATAAAATGTGTAGCTTAGGTCATGCTAGCTAAGTACTTCTCAACCCATTCACAAATTTAGTTACTCATGCATGGTGTGGAGAAACTGAACATGAATCGAAATGAAGTTTCCATTTTCTGCAAATAAAGTGTTGAGTACAAAATAACAAATGGATTGAGAAATAACAAGCCAGGTAAGCAATGTCTTGCTTTTTGTGGCCTTTTACACTGCTCTTTATCACTTCAGCTATGTTCTTGTTGCGGATTCTTGCTCTCACAAGGGTTGGACTTCTCTCCTTTGTATTGTTTTTCGGCAGTCTCTCGATCTGTTCGGTAGCGATTTCTCTCGGCAACACCTTGTCTCCTTGTTCTCTCTCCGTCTCTGTGTATGTGTTTGTGTCTCTGGTAGCATTGGGTATTTATAGATTTCAAGGTGAAGCAGCTCTTCTTACCAATGATTGCAATGATGGGCGGAATTAATTTCCCTACTCTGTTGCGCCATTTAAAAGTCACCGAAAGTTTAATGTACTTGCAACAGTATGGTTTTTAATGGCTTGTCAACTAAATTCGAAATCGACCGTTATCAGCTTTACGTCCCATCATGATTTATTATGTTGTCGCCTTGATGCGAGGTCTTTATGCGATCACTTTTTGAGAAACTTCTCACGATCGCATGACCTACGATCGCAACTTCAATCACGCTGTCGTATTGTGCCCTTGGATCGCAATTTCATGCCATCGCATTGTACCTGCACAGAATAGGCAAATGCGATGAACACATGCGACCACAATATTGTGATTTATTATGTTGTCGCCTTGCGTCAACGCATTTTCTGCACAAAAATACACAAGTTAGCTGTTTTAATGCGATGGACGCATGCGACCACAATATTGTGAACTTAATGCCTTTGGACGCAATATTGTATATTTTTACCATCACAATCCTGCATTGTTTAATAACTTAGCACTGTAATAACATGCATTTCTACCCGTTATCACACCCCCAAATTCAAACAATACTTGTCCTCAAGCATAAGCTAAAGATTTCCTTTACAAAGTCGACCGCCTTCTCTTTCCTAGATTTCTCAAGGTTGCCTTATTCAAATCCTATACACCAAAATTTCCTTAATTCTTATCCAGGTCTCTTCTCAAAATATTTCTAAAATTTAGGGACCGCAAGTTTAACCTTCAAAAAGACTTTACTAGGTTCCCGAGCATCGCATGATTTATTTCATAAAAAAACTTTTTTTTTCACTGGGTATTTTCAACTGATTTTTAGCCTTGCATTTTTTTAGACATTTTTTTCCTTCTATGACCTTGCGCTGATCCAAGTGTCTAGCCTTCGTTTTGGCTTGCCCCCACGTTTTTCATGCGGACATCCAACTATGAGCAAGGCGCTCTTTCTCAGACTAAACTCATGCCCATTTGGCAGCAGAGTTGCGATCATTTATTTATGCGTTGATCACGATTCCTACCTTCATTTGGCTTGCCCCACGTGTGTCATGCGGACATCCAACTACGAGTAGGATCCGATCACAACGTAATTTTTTTTTGTAAGGCTAAAAATAGCAAGGTCGAAAAATGAATAACGCACCCCCAAATTTAAAATGCGGCAATGTCCTCATTGCTAAAAGGTTGAAAGAAGTCATGCGATGCTCTTAAGAAGTTTCGTAAAAAGTCAGTTTGAAAGAAAGCTAGCTGACCACTAACTTCTAGAAATATTTCATGAGGTGACTGTCCTAAAATTAAGTTGACTTTAGCATAGATGAAAAAAATATAGGCATGCGTTTCATCATTGAAATCATAATTGGCAAAAAGAAATAATGTGGTGACTTACTTAATTGATCAATATTAAATGATTGCGCCAACCAAAGAGGATTCGATGATAAAATTTTCAAAATTAAAATGCGATGCGATAGTGTAAAATTTGGAATAAAGTCAAGGAAAGATACAACCCCCAAATTTGTGTTGTCACCTGCATTATTTGTTGACGCATCCTACTATGCCACCTTTGTCTGATGGAAATAATTATGCATGGTAGAAAACTAGGATGAGAATTTATTTGATTTCTATTGACTATAATCTATGGGAAATTGTTTTTAATGGTCCTTTAACTCCTACTAAGATAGTAGATAATAAAGATATTCCTAAGGAAGAAAAAGAGTTTAATGATGAAGATAAAAAGAAGTTTTCTATTAATGCTAAAGTCAGGAACTGTCTGTTTTGTGCTTTATGTCCTAATGAGTTTAATCGAGTCTCTGCATGTAATTCTGCTAAAGAAATTTTGGATATGCTTGAAGTAACTCATGAAGGAACTAATCAAGTTAAAGAGTCAAATATTAGCATGTTAGTTCATAATTATGAATTGTTTAAAATGTATGCAAATGAAACTATATCTGAAATATTTACTAGATTCACGAATATTGTTAATGCTTTGAAGGGATTAAGAAAATCTTATACCACCTTTGAAAATGTGAGAAAAATTCTTAGATCATTGCCTAAGAGTTGGGAAGCTAAAGTGATGGCAATCCAAGAAGCAAAAGACCTCTCAAAACTTCTATTGGACGAGCTTGTTGGATCTCTCATGACACATGAGATAATCATGAAGGCCAATGTGGAAGAAGATGTCAAAAAGAAGAAGAGCCTAGCATTAAAGTCCACTTAAGTTCAAGAGGACTCTGAAATGGAAGCTGAACTAAATGATGAGGAGTTCGCTTACTTGACCAAGAAGTTCAAAAAGCATTTTAGAAAAAGGAACTTCTCAAAGAAAGTCAACAATCAAGAAGGTAAAGGAAAAAAGAGCAACAGAGATACAATCATTTGTTATAAATGCAAAAGGCCCGGACACGTGAAGTGGGACTGTCCTCAAAGAAAAGCCATTTCAAAGAAGAGCAGGAAGGCCATGAAAGCTACTTGGGACGAAAACGATGAAAGCGAATCTGAAAGCGAGGAAGAAGTAACAAATCTGTGCGTTATGGCTTTTGGAGACGACGACGACGAAGACCTGTCTCTTATACACATCTAGATGTGTATAAGAGACAGCGGCTGACGTGGCACACAACGGTCAATATTGATGACGTGGTAGCTGACATGATGGATGATGTGACGCTCCAACCTGTCACTTTTTGCTGACGTGGCACATGATGTGGCAGTGACGTAGCGACCGTGGACGAATGAGATAATGACAAGTGGCTGTCACCCAGCTTCACGCACGGACGCGTGCGTGCGCCACACGTGCCTATGGTTTCTTCACAGAATGCGGCGCGTGACGCTCAATCTCCTCCCCTATGCGCGTGGTGCTCATATCATCTGGCTATTTTTTATTTTCTTATTTTCCTTTAATTTTCTAATCCAATTTTCTACAAATTCTCACCAAATTTCAGCCTTTTCAAATTTGATTTCCTTCCTAAATTTTCATCTTTCAAATCATTTTTATTCTCCAAATCTCAATAATTCCAATCTTTCAAAATTCCTTTTCAAATCCTTTCCTTTTCTATTTTTATTCAATCTCCACCCTTCATTTGCAATCATATCCAATGACCAAAATTTATCCCCCTCGCCTATAAATTCGACTTGATTTTACTCTTCATTGACACACCCAAAAAAAGCTATCAAGTCTTAAGCTCTCAATTCTCTCTACTCTCAAATTCTTGTCCTTCTTGCTCCTAAATTGGCCTAGAGTTATTTTTGTGAGTTTTTTTTTCCTGAGTGCTCAACTTGTATATTTAGCCTTCAAGAGGTAATATTGTGAGGTTTTCTTTTAAATTTTGGGAATTGTATAAGGTGTGAGTATACCTTGGGTTATGAGAAAAATAAATTGGTTTGATCCTGAACCAGTAAAAAGGATCCTTGGTTTCTCTTTAGCCTAGGAAAAAGAGGGTCATGTGTCGGTTTGGTCCTCACCTGCAAGAGGATTACTTAGTGAAATACCCAAGAAGGAGTCTTGGAGTGTGGAGTAGGTAATTTGTCGAACCACTATAATTTCCGATGTTTTCTCTTCCTCTCTCTTTTATTTCTTGTTTTCAAATTTTTTGCTTCTTGTTTTAGTTATTTTTTAATCTTTCCAAATTGCATGATTTAATTTTTAGTGTGTTATTTAAATTTATCCTTGATTAAATTGTCTTTAAATTTGAAGTTATCATAGCTTGCATGATTTAAGTTTTGCCTTGCATAAATTTTCTTTAATTAAATTAGTGGGTTAACTTTATTGAGCATTGTTTGAAGATAAAATTATTTACAGAAATATATATATATATATATATATATATATATATATATATATATATATAGTCAACCCTATTCACCCCCCTCTAGTGTTGCCTTTAGATCTTACAGCCCCCCTCGCATGTCTCTACATGAACGATTCTGGATCACATCGTTTGTACTAGATACAAAGTGGGCCACATCCAATAGTGTTACTACACAACCTTATTCATATACTATAGACCATTTTAGCTATTTACTCAAACTTGATCCATTTTTATGTTTTCACATAAAGTCCAAGTATTCATATAATAGCCATAAATCTTAATTTATTGGATTTAGTCTTTACAAGCGCAATTTACATATTCAATAACATATTTATTGAATAAACCTCAATAACATCTTTATTCAAAAATAGAATATGTTTAAATTTACAAACTGTGATTTTTAGGACATACAACCCAACATACATTGAAAGCATATTTCTATTGTGATGGAATGCTCTGTCTTGATTGACTGATAGATAACTATTGAGACTGTTCTAGAAACTCGTGAGATATGTTACTATGATTATTATATTATGTTATGGTTTGATATGAACATGGACGATATATGTTGCATGTAGACTGATGGTGGTTGTTAAAACTCTTATCGAACTGTGTTCATCCCCTGAGTATGTTACAACGTCCTTATGGGGTCGCCACCTACGATTATGTTATTGTGTCTCTTCGGAGTCACTTCCTACTAAAGCATGCCTTCAGGCTCGTCCCTTATGCCTATGCTTATATTCAAGATGCACACCTTTGTCTTGATAGGAAGGCTAACATGCACACCTAGTGGGCCAAGTAGTGGGTCACTTACTGGGTATTTTTATACTCATTCTTTTATCTATATTTTTTTTTCTCAAGTAAAGAAAAGGACAAAACAGTGAATGACAAGAAGAATTCGTGATCGGGCCTTGAGACTTGACAGCGCTTCCGCATATGTTTTCTTATATATACAAGTTTTAGCTTTGTAATTAAACCTTTAAATTCTTTGAATATTTCATTCGTTTTTTTATTTTAAATTAAAGTTAGGGGTACCCCAAATAGGGATTTATGTTCTTTTTATAGGTTTTATAAGAAAATTTTACTTTATTCTTTAGAATTTAGTCAAATTTTGTGAAAATACCATTTTGAGATTTATGCAGGTATGAAGTAACGGTCCAATCCCCATTCCAAAAAGTCGGGTTGTTACATAATTGTTCATGGCACTATGAATATCATAGATGGAACAACATTGTCTTAAAAAAATGCTCTAAAGAAGTCCTAAAATGAGAGTAAATATGGAATTTTCATATGTAATTTCTAGAAGAACAAAAAATTCAAAACACTAATTATAGTAGATTTGTAATTCCCAAGAAATTAAACATGAAAAATTATATCAATTATATTATCTAACCTTTAAATTGTTCGATCTCTTATCTTCAAAACCTTTACTTGCCCATACATATCCCTTGCTCTAAGTTAGAGATACTCGAAGGATACCCATGAGTTTTGTATATGCATTTCCTGCCATTTCATTACCTCAATTTACCTATTTTCCTTTCTTTGGACAAACATTGCATTTTGGAAATTGAAGTTTGAATATAGTTGTTATCCTTCTTTGGACGAACAAAAATACCACACTATTTCTTCCATTTGAAACAAAATCAAGTAGATTTGAAAATGAATAAATTCAAATTTTGAGGACAAATCCAATCCATTTAAAAATCCGTAAGTACATGTTTGAGAGTGATTTAAAAAAAATTAAAATCATTTTTGTCATTTTGAAAGCCACCCTGGAACACATCTTTAATCACTTAAAATTAATTTCATATTTAATTCTACTCTTTTAAATGCAATTTTCATATTATTAAAGTTAGTTTCAAATGACTAGAAGAATGTTTAAGAGTGGTTAACATCAACAATTACTTATTTAAGGGTTTACCAGCGCCGCTTCTATGGGTTGGTGCGGTTGACCTTCATGGGCCACCGCTCTCAGACAATGTCGAGCGTCTTCGCTAGGGTGGGCTTCCACTGGTCATCTTCTACGTGTTTCGCGACTATGTTCTTGGATGCGGTACACCATCGATTTGTCTTCCACCGAGTTATTCGCCGATTTGTTCGTTTTTCCGACTGGGTTCTCTGGGTTTGCTCGTTCGTTCTTAAGTAGTCAATTTGTTGGCAGATGGTAAGGTTTTGTCAGCTATTTCGTTCGAGGTTTGAGACAGTGATGGGGAGAAGCAGCCGTTTGCCGTGTTTTTCGTTCATTGAGGTGTTGATCTGGTGGTCTGTTAATTTCTACGTTATCAGACGGTGATGTTGGCAGCCGATTTTAGGTTTGAGATGATTTTTTGGTACGTTTTCAGCCGCGACTTTGATCTAAGGTTCGAGCATTGATAGTTTTGAGGTATTGAGGTATGGGTTTAACCACGGTGAAAGAGGGTGTCGATGGTGCGGAAGCGGTCGCCTTTAAGACTGAAGGAGAAGAATGGAGGTCGAGTTGCTCGTCAACACTTTCGTCTGCTTAGATCGGAGATGGATTTGGGATTGGTGATTGCTCTTTGGAGGTGAAGGATTTTAGGTTGTCTTACGATCGTTCTATGGAGGATGAAGGGTCTGGTATGAGGAGTGTTGGGTTGAAGAAGCCTCTGTCGTCTGACCTAGAACCGGAAGAAAATCGGGTTATGAGGGATGATCTGGGTGGGCTGGGTAATGGGTTAGTTTTTGGGTAGGGAAGTTTGGGCTCGTGTGGAGTTGAGGCCCAAAAAGTGAAGGGTGTGAATGAGAGCCTTGAGGGTGTTGGGGACCAGGATGAAAACCGGGTTGTGAGGGGTGTTGGGTTGGGTCTTGAGGGAGCTACGGTGAGTAGACCTGTCAGGGTTAAGGCTGTCTCTTATACACATCTAGATGTGTATAAGAGGGCTGAGTGAAGGGAGTGGACTGGTGTAGGGGGAGCTGAGGAAAGGGTCGAAAGGTGTGGGTGCGTCAATAGGTGGGCCGTGTGGTGCTGGGCCGGAGTTGGGGGGCTCGGGAGGCAGAAGTCAAGCAGTAAGGAGGTTTTACGGGTTGAGCTTTGTGGAAGTAAGGGTCGTTCGGTGGACACACGAGTTTTCCGTGAGTGGGAGGAGTCGGTTCCCAAAATCGGTTTAGCTAGAGGGTTTGTTCAAACGTCTGACCGGTTGGAGGAGGGGTGTGGTTCTAGTTGTTCCGGTTCCGGTGTGAAAGGGGAAAATTCATGGGCCGCACTTTTTGGGTATAAGATGAGGGGTAATTTAGAGTTCATCCCCCCATTGGTTGAAAATGATAAAGTTATTGTTGAACCTTGTGAGGAGATTACTGATGAGGGTGTTTATTTGTGGGAGAAATCTTTGGTTGGTCAGTTTATGGATGCCAAACTCCCGTATTCTATTATTTGTCGACATATTCAGAGAATTTAGGGATGTGTAGAGATGCCAACTATTACCTTGTTGGAGAACGGTTTGATTATCTTTAAATTTAAGAAGGTAGAGTCATGGGATTGGGTGCTGGAGAATGGTTCGTGGTACTTGGGTGGCAAGCCCATGTTATTACGATAGTGGTCCCCAGGTATTGTTCCTGAAACCTTTGTTTTTTATTTTGCTCCTATCTGGATTAAACTGAAGCGTTTTCCCCTAGAGTTGTGAGGATCTGGGTGATGTTGCAACAAGAGAGCGACGGCGGTTATCATATGCGAGGGTAGTGTGCTGGGAGGATCTGGGTGATGTGGCGGAAAAGTGTCTCTGATTTTTCTATGATGTCAGTGGGGAGCAGTTCATTTTCTGGAACCTTAGTGGATATTGTATCTAGTGCTAGAGTTGGTGTTGTGTATGCCTCTAATCACGTGAGCAAGAGGAGGAATTTGTGGTCTCAGTTGAGTGATATGTGTGTCTCATGGCAGCTTCCTGGAGTTGTTTTAGAGGATTTTAATGCTATTTTAGTAGTTCGGAGGATTTTGGTGGTTGCCTTAGCTTGAGGGAGATGGAGAAGTTTGATGGGGCGTTACTGGAGGCGGATCTAGTTGAGTTGGGTGCAACAGGTAAATGGTTTACTTGGACTAGTAAACTTCAAGGGAATGGTATCTTGCTAGTCCAACTGGATTGATGTTGTCTAATGAGGCGTGGAAGGTAGCTTTTCCGTATTCGAAGGTTAGGGTTGTTCAGTGGGGGATTTCTGATCATAGCTCTCTTCTGGTTTCTACAAGGGAGACGAGAAGTAGGCCGCCTCCTACCTTTCGTTATTTTTCTCATTGGGCAGAGGCTGAGGGTTTTATTGATACTATCAGGTCAGTGTGGAGAAGGTCTGAGGATGTGTCTCCTATGGTTAGCTTTGTGCGAAATTTGAAGGCAGTGAAGCGGGTTTTTCGTGCATCATTTGATAGGTGTATCTTTGTGATAGTTGATGAGGTGCGGCCGGCTAGGCAGGTTATGGAGGCTGCTCAGGCTG
Organism: Benincasa hispida; assembly: GCF_009727055.1. Taxonomy (NCBI): domain Eukaryota; kingdom Viridiplantae; phylum Streptophyta; class Magnoliopsida; order Cucurbitales; family Cucurbitaceae; genus Benincasa; species Benincasa hispida. The sequence continues at coordinate 23,131,189 of NC_052356.1, forward strand.
AGGTAGAAAGGGATCCTACTTCAGAGTCGGTGTGTGCGGAGGCAGCTCGGGCCACTGAGGTGTTCTAGTTAGTGGCAAGATTGGAGGAGGCGTCGCTTCGGTAGAAGGCCAGGGTGAGGTGGCTGAAGTTAGGTGATATGAACACAGCTTTTTTTCATCGTTGTGTTCGTTCTCGTCACAGTTACAATGGTTTATTTACGATCGTGGATGTTGGGGGGACTCGTCAGACGGTGTGACAAGGTGGTAGGGGTGACAATAGAATTCTTTCGGGGTTGTTTAGAGTTTCAGCCTGTGGGGTATAAGGATCTAACTACCCGAATTGGGGGTATTGTGTAGTTCAGATGGTCTGAGGAAGGGGTGGAGGCAATTTGTCGGCCAGTGAGTCGGGAGGAGATTAAGAAGACTTTATTCTCGATGAAGTCTAGGAAGGCTCCTGGGCCTGATGGGTTTTTGTTGGATTTTTATAGAGCTGCTTGGAGTGTGGTTGGGAACGATTTCTGTGACGTTGTGCTTAATTTTTTTGAGATCTGTTACCTACTTGGTGGAGTTAATTCTACTGCCATTACTGTTATTCCAACGAGGCGGGGAGCTGAATGTATGGAGGAGTTTCGTCTTATTTCTTGTTGCAATGTTGTGTATAAGTGTATCTCGATGATCTTAGCTGAGAGATTGCGGTTGTGGTTGTCTGCTTTCATTAGTGGTAACCAGTCTGCGTTTGTTCCGGGTAGGTCAATTTTCGATAACATTTTATTATGTTAGGAGCTTGTGGGGGGCTATAAGGAGGGCATAGGGAAGTCGCGTTGTGTGTTGAAGATAGAGCTTCAGAAGGCGTAGGATTCAATCAATTAGGATTTTCTATTTGGTGTGTTGTTGGCTATAGGTACGCCTCTTCAGTTTGTAGTTAGGTAAGGGCTTGTGTTACTTCGCCTAAGTTCTCTGTGATGATTAATGGTTCCTTTGAAGGATTTTTTCCTGGTAGGAAGGGGTTGAGGCAGGGGGATCCGTTGTCTCTTTTTTTGTTTGTGATGGTGATATAGGTCTTGTCTAGGTTGTTGAATAAACCTTTTGTGTGGTTTAGGTTCCATAATCGGTGTGAGCGTGTGGGCCTGACTTATTTGGTTTTTACAGGCGATTTGATGATTTTCTGTGCAGCTAAGAAAGATTCTTTGGAGTTTGTGAGGCAGGTCTTGGCAGATTTTGTAGGGCTGTCTGGGTTAGTTGCAAATGTTGGGAAGAGTTCCATGTTTGTTGGGGGTGTGGAGTCTGGGGAGGCGGAGGAACTAGCTGCGTTTATGGGTTTCTCTCTTGGTTCGCTGCCGGTTAGGTATTTGGGTTTACCTTTATTGGCGGGTCGGTTGAGGGTTGTGGATTGTGTGTCATTGATATAGAGGATTACAACTCGTATTAGAAGTTGGGCCAGCGTGGTCCTTCTTCTTTACTGGGAGTGTTGCAGCTTGTTAGGTATGTTTTATAGTCCTTTCAGGTCTTTTGGTGCAGCATCTTCTGTTGCCTGCATGTATAACTCATGAGGTTGATCATCTGTTACGTAGTTATTTATGGAAGGGTAGTGTGATGAGTCGAGGTGGTGCACAGGTGATGTGTGGATGAGGTATGCTTGTCGTTAGGAGAAGGAGGGTTGGGTGTAAAGCATGTGGCCTCTTGGAACCAGGCTGCTATTTATAAGTTGCTCTGGCTTCTCTTAATTAAATTAGATTCTTTATGGGTGGCGTGGGTGGAGGTGTATGTTTTACGTTGGGGTCTTTGTGGGCTGTTCGGAGTGAGGTTGGGAGGTCTTGATGCTTGAGGGTTATCTTGCAAAGTAGAGAAAGATTCAAGCATCTGGTTCGTTTGTTGGTCGGCGATGGTCGGTCTTGTTTTGTTTGGTGGGATCCTTGGCTGTCGGGGGGTGCGATTTTGGAGTCATACGGGTCTACGGTGGTTTATGATGTAGGGCGTAGTTTGGAGGCGCGTTTGTCGGAGTTCATGGATGGTGAGGGAGGTTGGAGTTGGCCCACAGTATCTTGGGAGCTACTTAAGATCTGGGTCTATTTAGGAAGTGGGACCTAGGGTAAGGGGGAGGATTATTGGGTTTGGATGTCGGATGCTAGTGGTTGGTTTCTATCGCTGGTGTATGGGAGAATTTGCGTCCTTGTCACCTAGGGTGTCTTGGGCTGGTATTTTGTGGAGTAGGGGGTGGTATTCCGCGTCACTCCTTCTGTGCGTGGTTAGCTATGAGGGACAGGTTGGGTATGCGGGATTGGTTGAGAAGTTTGGGTGTGTTTTCAGAGGGGGGTGTATTCTGTGTGGGGGAGGAGTGGAGTCGCGGGATCATTTATTTTCTTAGTGTGGATTTGGGAGAGAGGTGTGGTCTGGGGTATTGCGTTAGTTGGGTTCGTCGCATCGGGTGGTGGGTTGGGATATAAAGTTGAGTTGGTTGTGCCGAGTGGGGTCGTGTAAGGGGTGCGTAGTAAGTTCTGTGTTTTCTGGTGTGCTTCCATATACTACATCTGGCAGGAGTGTAATCGGCGGCTGCATGGAAGTCGATCGAGGTTGGTGTCTGCTCTGGTTCACCTTATGATCTCTACGATTCGTGCCCGTGCTGCTTCCTGGTGGGTTGATCTTCTTGGTCTTATCTAGTTTGTTTACATATGTCTTTTTCTTTTTGAACTTTACATTGTTCTTTGTTTTGCTATTGTCCCTTGTTTGTAGGATTTTGGGTTCTTTTCTCTGACCTTCTCCCTAGTGGTTTGCGAGTTTGCGTTTATGTGTTGGTTTTCTTCTGGTCTTATGTTGTCGGCTTTGTTGTTGATCTTGTTGCCTTGTCTTTGCTCGTGCTTTGCTGTTTTGATGTCTTGATCCTGGGCTGTGGGATCCCCCCCTGTTATTGTACAATAATATCACCTATTCTAAAAAAAAATGTTTAAGAGTGGTTTTGAAATAACAAAACTAATTTTAACTATTTTAAAATCACTTTCAAACATGTCCTTAAACCTAAGGAATGGTAAGCTAGGTCTAATTTGTTTTTAAAAAATTTACAGGCAAACTATAGATATCTGTATATACCTCGAATATGGAGAGGAAGGAAAAAAAAACTCACTTTCATCTTTTGCAATTTCAGTTGCTACAATTATTACAAATTTGGGTTGTTTTCAAATATAACAAAATGAATCAAAATATTCACATGATGTAACGAAATTTCACTCTATTTGCAATAGACTGCGATAGACCTCGATAAACTACTATCTATGTCTATTTGTGTCATGATAGACATAGATAATAGTCTATCGCGGTGTATCGCACATAAACTGTGATATTTTACTATATTTATAAATATTTTCAGAAGTTTTGTCATTTAAAAGAATTTTCCTACAAATTTTATCATTTTTGGCCTTGGCTATCCATTTTTAGCTACTACTCACAGTTTCCAATGATAAATTTCTTAGGACGAGCTTTTCCTATTACTACCATTTCTATTGGTTTTGTTTATTAGATGCAAATAATCTAATGCTATTCTACAAATAACCATCTAAATGGAAGTTTCGAATGCTCATATTAAGCGATTTTGAACAGGACACAACAAGATTCAAGGTATATATGTTATCAACCTTCTTAATATCAAATTATATGTCATCAACCTTCTTAATATCAAATTTATGTCATGGGTAATAAAGAAAAGATTAAAATACAATTTTGATTAATTTGTTCAAGTTTAGTCTATATATTTTTAGTTGTCCAATTTTAGTTTTTGTACTTTCAATATATCTTAAATCTAGGGTGTACTTGATTTAACTTTTTGAATGTTTAATTCTGAAAATAAATCACTTAAAAAAATTAGAATGTTTGACAACTACTCAATATAACTTTTGAAACCCTTTCGATGTTTTAAGTAGTTTCTATCAAAATAGTTTAAATAAAAATGACTTTTTTGGAAAACGTTTTTTCTCTAGTCAATCCAACACACGTCCTTAGTCCCTCAACGTTAATTTTTAACGAAATTTGTTAAATAATAATAATAATTTTCATTCAAGGAAATACAATATGTAAATATATTCTCAAAAATCATAGTAAAAATGCTAATAGATAACAAAAGTTCTTTACAAATTAATAATAAACTAGTTGTGGACTATACCTAAAATTTATCGAAAGTATAAAGATTGATATTGAATAAACTTCAAAGTATAAAGACCAAAATGCTATTATAATCTAAGAAGATGCACAAAAGTGAGGTACACATTAGCCTTTCCAAAGAGTAACATGGATACTATCCCCCAAATTGATTATTGAAAACTTAGTTATGGGTATGAGAACTGTTTCAATGCTCATGAAACAAATAATGTATAATATTTTAACGAGGATTAAAATATCGATGTCCATATAGATATATTGAAAAAATATTGATATCCCAAGTATTTATACAAATCACAAATTTTATAAAAAAAAATTATCTAGATTAATAATGAAGTTATATTTACTCTCAAACTAAGCTATTGATATTGTTAATATTTGGAGGTATCCATGAATATTTGATACCAATATCAAACCCTTGGATACTTTTATTGATTTTAACCATACTCAATAAGCAAGTAAACTCAAATAAACTGTGTTTCAATGAGAAAACGAATACAAAAGCAGAGAATATTTTGAATTCTTCTTTACCACAAAAAGTTATATTAAAGATTATATCAGCTACAACCGACCTAATTCACAACCTTTAAAAATTATTATACAGACGAGATTGTAGTATGTAGATTAAGAATAAGCACCAATTACAAAGACCTCACTTCAACAAACCTCTACAACCTTAGGATCCATCCAATTTTGGCATTCGTCCATAAGAGCTAAACTCAACATTTCGGTGCAAAACTGATCGTCTGGTTTCAGCCACAAAGCCTAATTCACAAGCAAGAACAAGAGGGCAAAATCATATTGATGACGCTCGAAATAAAATAGGTTGAAATACCATTTTGGTCCTTATACATTTTGATCCCTATACTTTGAAATTTGTTCAACTATAGTCCTTGTGTTTTTAATTGTCCAATTTTAGTCCATATACTTTCAATAAATCTTAAATTTGTCCTCGCTACTATTTGATTATTGATTTTTTAAAAAAAAATTGTTATCTATTAGCATTTTAACTACAAATTTTTAAAAATATATTATTCACATATCACATTTCATTGCATTAAACTTTAAGCGACTAAATTTAAGATTTCTTTAAAGTTTGGAACTAAAATTAGACAACTGAAAGTACAGGAACTAAAATTGAACAAACTTCAAAATATAAGGACCAAAATCGTATTTTAACTAATAAGATATTATGCCCAAATTCTCAATACTGACACCATTTCATTGTATGATATGTCAGCCAATACCAGCAAACTACAAATGTGGTAGAGGTTGTTCAATCATCTTTTTACTGCATCTGATTGATTCCATAACTCTGATGTCCCTCCCACTAAAAACAATAACACTTATGTCGAACTGGCTAACATCAATGCTCTCCTATGACTTGATTTTGTTTTAAGAAAAGTTAATGGAATGATTCCAACTGGCTAACATCAATGCTCTCCTATGACTCGCATAATTGTCAAAATTTCTTTCAATCACAACTAAAAACAATAACACTAATATCGAAGGTACCACAAATCAGTATATACGATAGGTCAGATTTGAAAGGTAAAAATGCAGAATAGAGTCGCAAAACTAAAACCAAATTAGTAGTAACTTACCTTGTGGTAATATGTAATGGCTGTAGTAAAATGATCCTACATGAAAGAACAAATGAAATTTAATTTTAAAAAGCTTCGACACAAAAAAAAAACAAACAAACAAATAGGAATATTAGAGAACATTTCCAACACTTTTAACATGCACTAAAATAGTACTTAAAAAAAACAATATCATACACATTAACCTCAATGGCAAGTAGCATGATAGAATAGAGAAGAGACGCCTTGAAATATTCAAATACCTGCAAATGGTAAGTATATGCAAGACCAGCATAAGTGCTAAGACTTCTAGTCGATAACGCAAGTGCTTTTTCATAGTATTTAATTGCTTCACGGTACATCCTGGCACAAAAACAAATAAGGTCAACCAAATTGGTACTAAGCCGGGAATTGGTGCAGTAACATAAAATATGTTGATTTTTTTGTTATTACAATTTACAGCTTATATATACCAACAATTTGAGAAGATGAAAACTTAACAAGATTAGCAACCATGCAAGGAGAAACAAGAATCCGAGCCAACCACTTCAGTGAAGCTTGCTAAAATATCTCAATTTTCTTCATTAAAGTTTTTTCAAAAAATAATATCGTTTTTGCAGTTTGGGGTATGAAAAATTGGTGAATTGGACATCCGTCCAGCTGCACAATTTCTAAATCAAATCCTCCTTCCTGTTTTGGCAATAATAATAATAACACTTCAGTTTACATTTTTTGCTGCAAACTAAAGTGCAAAGTTCAATTTTTTATTTGAGATAATCAAACCAAACTGAACTGTACACCTCTGGTTGTGGATGCTATTTGTTGAAATAAGGAGTATGTGCCCTAAGGGCATTTTAGTCTTTTTACGTGATCCTACTATTTTTAGGTTTTTGCCATATCTATTTATATCCGAGTCTGGGGTGTTTTGTAAGTGGGACAAAAATTAATAAAATTCTCCAATCGTGGTTTTTTCTCCCTGACCTAGGGTTTTCCACATAAACCTGGTATTTATTTTTCTTTCCTTTATTTTTCAATATGGTATTGAAACAATGGGATGAAACCCTAGGCCCGATAGAAGAAATTCAGTCATAAACCCTAGCAGGTGATGGACCAACGACAAAAGAGACGAACACCGCTACGATCCAGGCTGTCGTTGATCGTTATCTCAGGTCGTTCTCAACCCACAACAGCCGATTGGAAGCCCATCCGCACCGCACGTGCTCCAACCACCATTCGGAGATCAGCCTACCAACTTCACGACCCAACAGATCCAGACCCAGCCGATCCAGACCACCAGTGCACAAGTCCAACAGCCGCTAATCGTGCTTCTGCTCAGCGCCGAGCCGTTCGGGCATCACTCAGGGCTGGCCGATCCATTCACCAGCGCGGCTCCGACACAGCCAACGTCAAGTTTCAACACCGCTCCTGCCCACCTCAGCGCTCTCCAAGTCACGACTCATTTAGGGCTCCAACCGCGACACGTGCAGCCTCCAATCGGACAGCCTCACGCCCAAGCCGCCGAACCTATGGGTCAGCATCATCCTTCAGGTTCGAACAGGCAGCAGCCTTCTACAACCTATGGGTCGATCGGCTATGGAGGTTTAAGACCAATGGGTTTATCTCCGATTGGAATTCAACAACAAATTGCTAGTCTCCAACAACAGATTGCAGCACTTGGGTCGCTTTTTAGGACCACATCTAACCCTCAGACGAACCCTAATCCAGATTTATCTTCAAGTTTGCCTTTATACACAGAAACTCCGATAACGGCCTTTCCAAATTTACCTACTACAAGCATTTTACCTGGGTCTATGCAGGAATAATCACGGTAGAGAAATTAAATGGCCATAATTATTTTTCCTGGTCTCAATATGTTAAAATGGTTCTCCAGAGGTGACATAAATTCGGATATTTGACTGGTAAAATACCAAGATCGAACCCTGGGAACCCTCAAGAATGAGTTTGGAAGGGAGAAGACTCCCTACTCCACTCGATGTTGATTAACAGCATGGAACCTCAAATCGGAAAGCCCTTGCTTTATTCTGCCACTGCTCGAGACATTTGGGATGCGGTCCAGAAGCTATATCCAAAAAGACAGAATGTCGTGCGACTGTATACATTGCAAAAACGGATCCATGAATGCAAACAAGGGACTATGGACGTGACCTCATACTTCAATAAGCTGTCTTTATTATGGCAAGAGATGGATTTATGCCAGAAAATTGTCTGGAATTGCTCATGTAGCAGGGTCCAGTATTCGAAGATTGAGGAGACAAGTTTCTATGATTTCCTTCCTAGGTTGAATTCAAAATTTGATATGGTTCGCAGTAGAATACTGGGACAGAGGCCGATACTGTCCCTTGTGGAGGTTTGTTCTGAAGTTCAATTGGAGGAAGATAGGTCAAGTGCTATGAACAGTTCTATGGTTACAGTTGTGGACTCTGCTGCATTTGGGGTAAAATCATCCAGATCGAAGAATGACAAGTAGAGTGGAAAATCGCCTCCGATATGTGAGCATTGTAAGAAACCATGGCATACAAAGAATCAGTGCTGAAAACTACATGGTTGACCCCCGAATGGCAAACGTTGGCCTTCAAATGACAAATCAAAGTCTGGTCGAGCCCTCGTGAGTGAAACTGTTGATGATGCCTCCCAGTCTCAAGTGACAAGCCCGAGGACTCGGGTACTACTGGAATCAGTACAGTTGCTCAATCAGGTACCACTCAATCTCTTAGTTTTCTTATTGAGGGAAAAAATTCTTAGATATTGGATTCAGGAGCGACCGATCATCTGACTGGCTCCTGAATCCAATATCTGGAAATGAGAGGATTTGGATTGCAGATGGGTCCTTTGTTCCTGTTGCTGAAAAAGGTCGTTTGTTTCCTTTTCCAGGGTTGGTTTTACAAAGTGTTCTGCACGTGCCCAAAGTTTCTTATAATTTGTTGTCTATAAGTAAAATAACCAGGGATTTGAACTGCAGAGTTATCTTCTCACCTGATGATGTTTCATTTCAGAACTTGAGCTCGGGGACGACGATTGGCACTACCCGACATGATAGGGGCCTCTATTTCATTTTTGAAGATACTACCTCTAGTAGCTCTTCTAGGACTAGTTTGTTATCGTCATTTACAATTTCTGAAAAAGACTATTTGCTATGGCATTTTCACCTTGGTCATCCGAACTTTCAATATATGAAATATTTGTTTCCCCATTTATTTTCTAATGTGGATATTTCATCTTGGTCTTGTGATGTCTGTATACATGCCAAACAGCCCAAGGTTACCTTTCCCTCACAACCCTATAAACCTTCCCAACCTTTCCATTTGGTTCATAGTGATGTTTAGGGCCCATCAAACATTACTACCTTATCCGACAAGCAATGGTTTGTCACCTTTATTGACGACCATACCCATCTTACATGGGTGTTTCTTCTTGCTGATAAGTCAGAAGTTTCATCTGTTTTCCAACAGTTCTATACTACGATCGAAACCCAGTTCAATACTAAGATTGCTATCCTTCGGATTGATAATGGACGGGAGTTTGTTAATAACACTCTTCGTGAGTTCTTGAATTCAAAAGGAATTATCATCAAAACTCATGTGCCTATACTTCTCAGCAAAACGGAGTAGTTGAACGGAAAAATCGCCACCTTATAGAAGTTGCTCAATCTCTCATGTTTCCTGCATCCCTTCCCTCGTACCTTTGGGGAGACGTTCTCATTACAGCTCACCTCATCAATCGTATGTCATCTCGTGTTCTTAAGTTCCAAACACTTCTTGAGTGTTTTAAAGAATTTTTCATTTCTACACATCTCTTTCCAAATATCCCTCTTCGTGTCTTCGGGTGTACTGCCTTTGTTCATAACCACGATCCTCACCAAACAAAATTTGCTCCTCGTGCTCAAAAGTGTCTTTGTGGGGTATCATCTTCACCAGCGGGGCTATAAGTGTTTTCATCCATCCTCAAGGAAGTATTTTGTCACTATGGATGTTACGTTCCTTGAGGATCAACCCTTTTTTTCTCGTTAGTCCTCTTCAGGAGGAAAACTCTAGCGAAGAGACTAACTCATCTACCTACTCTATTCCTATAAACTTCGAGCCTACTCCTGATACAAACCTTGTCCCTCCTGTGTCTGACCCGGTCCTTCCTACAAAACAAGTACCCTGGATAACATACTACAGGAAGAATCTTAGAAAGGAAATAATGACTCCGGTTGCTTCACCGGAAAATGCCGAAGAATCAGAATTGGTACCTGCTCAGGTTCAAGCATCCCCTATTTCTAATGATGCTTCTGGAAGTAAAAATGTGTGTGTTGAAGGTGATAAAACAAAAAAGGGTGAATTTAATGAGATTACTCCATACGAGGAAAAACCTACAAGTTGTAACGAGTCACCAGGAGAAACTTAGGAGAGTGAGGTCTTGCCACAAGTAAGCAAGCATGATCACCATCCTTGTATTAATGAGGAGTCTGGAAAAACAGGAGATTATGATGCCTCCCTAGATATACCAATTGCCCTACGGAAAGGGACTAGATTGTGTACCAAACATTCCATGCATAGTTTTCTGTCTTACAGTAACTTATCGTCTGGGTTTAAAGCGGTCTCCGAGAGCGTGGTTCGACAGATTCACTACCTTCATTAAGTCCCAAAATTTTGTTTAGGGGTATTCTGAACATACTCTATTCATGAAAAGATCCAAATCAAGGAAGATTGTTGTTCTGATTGTATACGTTGATGATATAGTTTTGTTAGGAGACGATATAGCAGAAATTGACAGATTAAAGCAAAGAATGGCAGGTGAATCCGAGATCAAAGACCTTGATAGTCTGAGATATTTTCTTGGTATGGAGGTAGCAAGATCGAAGGACGGAATATCCGTTTCTCAACGGAAATACACTCTGGACCTGTTGAGGGAAATAGGGATGACTGGATGTAAACCTGTTGATACTCCCATTGAAGTCAATAATAAACTGGGAGATTCTGTTGAAGGGGTTCCAGTGAATAAAGAAAGGTACCACCATCTCGTAGGGAAATTGATTTACCTGTCTCATACTAAGACCAGACATTCCTATGTTGTCAGCATGGTTAGTCAGTTTATGCAGGCTCCATATGAGAAAAATATGGAGGCTGTGTAAGATCCTCTTATATGCTCGTACAATCTTCTCCCCTACAAGCTCAATAAACAGAGCAACAAAAACAGAGCAAACAAAAAGAAAGAAAACAGAGAGAAGAAGAAGACAGATGGATCAATATACTGTGCCTTCCTTGTTCTTATTTATATATGGTTTCTTCTACAATGTCCCTAAGCATACGACACTCTCACTGACCCTTCCCCAAAATAGAGCAACACTCCTCTCAAAAATTTCTCCCCTGCCTCCCCAAAAGAAGAAACTACAACAAGGAAAAATTCCCAGCACCTTAGAGAGAGCTGACCTTCTCTCCTACCTAAAAGTTCACTCACTTTTAGAAAATTCCTTTCATGCCTCTACTGTCTGATCCCTCTGCCTTTTTGTAACAACTTCGTGGTCCCCTCCTTCTTTTCTCTCATACGCACTCGTGGTCCCCTCCCCCTTTTCTCCCACATTCTTTCCTTGCTCTTCATTGGCTGTTTTGACATTTCCCTTTTTACCCCTTCTTTTATAAGTGTAAATTATTTGAGGCCTTACAGGCTGTTACTCGGATTCTGAGATATTTGAAGTCTGCTCCTGGAAAGGGCTTAATGCTCAGAAAATATGACAATAGATGCATTGAAGCTTATACTGACCCAGATTGGACAGGATCTGTTATAGATAGAAAATCAACTTCAGGATACTATACCTTTGTGTGGGGTAATCTTGTTACCTGACGAAGTAAGAAACAAGGTGTGGTTGCTCGAAGTAGCACTAAGTCAGAATACAGGGCTATGAGTCTGGGAATATGCTAAGAGATATGGTAGAAGAAAGTTTTCTCTAATCTTCACCAGGACAGTCATCGTCCCACAAAACTTTATTGTGATAATAAGGTAGCTATTAGTACTGCCAACAATCCCGTGCAACATGATAGAACCAAACATGTGGAGATTGACAGACACTTTATTAAAGAAAAATTGGACAATGGCAGCATTTGTATTCCCTACCTTCCTTCGAGTCAACAGGTTGCTGACGTTCTCACCAAAGGGTTACTAAGACAGAGCTTCGACACTTGTGTTAGCAAGTTGGGTCTTATTGATATTTATGCCCCTTGAGGGGGAGTGTTGAAATTAGGAGTATTTGCCCTAAGGGCGTTTTAGTCTTTTTACGTGTTCCTAATATTTTTAGGTTTCTGCCGGATCTATTTATATCTGAGTCTGGGGTGTTTTGTAAGTGTGACAAAAATTAATAAAATTCTCCTATCGTGGTTTTTTCTCCCTGACCTAGGATTTTCCACGTAAACCTGGTATTTATTTTTCTTTCCCTTATTTTTCAATACTAGTGAAAAACTTCCGTACAAAATACCACAGAAAATAAGAGATTCAAGATTCTTTGAGAAACACTTTCATAGAAATATAGAGGGAAGCATGTGAAATAACATTTCAAATGCAAAGACTAAGCCATCGATAGACATAAATAATATATGCCATAGTTCTTGAAATAAATAATACCACCATACTTTAATTTTCGGTATGAATGGGCGAGATTAACCACTGTAGGTTCCCACATTTCACTCAAAGGAGATGGAATGCATGCCAAAGTTTTCTCAAACCACCATGCTGCTTTATTGTACCTAAGGATAAAAAAGTACACACATATATTAACAACTGAGATGAAAATGCAAAATAGTAAATTGAAACAGTAGCAAAAACCCATGTTCTCTCACCCAATCAATTGAAAGTAGACATTTTCATCAATGATTAACAACTTTGTATGCAACAACCCATTTTTTTTTATAAAGAATGAACTTTAAGGAAAATAATGCAACGGTCTGTCCTCAATTTAAGACTGAATGAAACAAGAGTGCAAGTATGGAATGTTCTAAATTAAGAATTGGCATCTAATCACTAGACTTTACATGAAACAAGACTGCAAGCCAGGACTGTCCTAAATTGCATTGAGAATAAAAATAGAAGTTAGAAGGGTAAAAGTATTCTATAGAAACTACTTTACAAGTAGAACATCATATCTTCTCTCATTTCAATTTTCTCAGTCAATTTGAAGCGGTTCCAAATTTCTAATTTAATGTATTCCTAATTCAAAAAGACCTGAAGACATTGCATCTAGTTGCATCCTTCCAAAAGATTTCCTCCTTTCAAAAGCTTCCTCTCTCGTCTGTAATTCAAAGACTGAAATTTCTAAAAGATATTCCCATTATCATTTTAATAACTTGACCGAGTTCTACAATCTTAGCTATACACTTAACTTAGATCTTCCCAGAAGAAGACGTGATATAAAGTAGATATTCTTTAATCCCTCTTACTATACCTAATAAAAGGATAAAAAACTCAATCAACCGATGGAACACATAGATCAGGTCCATTGATTAAATACAATGTTCACAAATTAAAAATCAAAATACAAAAACCAAAGTAAACAACCTAACTCAAAAGGTACATTTTATTTTGATTTTAACTTTTAGGGCAAACATTAATATTAATTAAAAGTCACTCCTTTTAGGACTTGAGAAAGTTACCGATGTTTGAATATTCAAAACTTCGTGATCTACAGGTAAAATATATAGAATTTACTTGGTTTCTCATGATCTACACTATTTCATACTGAAATTACATCATACATAAAAATGAACCACCATCTGAGCCAGGAGCAAAACTTCGAACAAATTATTGTGTGAAAAATACATATATAAAAAAAATCAAGAGAGAAATATACATACTCCTTCATGTCATAAGCAACAACTCCAAGCTCATTATAAATAAGAGGATCTGATGGACAAATTGTTTTTGCCTGCACAAAAAACTAAATAAAAAAGGCCATTCAGATATACATTTCACACTATAATCCATGATGCAATCTTAAATAATTTCATATTCTTAGAATTCTACCATCATATAATATGGAGCCTAAAAGTTATGTAAAAGAGTACCAAAGGTACAAACTAAATTCCATCTTCCCAGTTGAAGCATTGACCAATTAAAGCATTCTTTGTATATCAGAAGACATAAAACTATGACTAAAAGATACACTAAAAATACATGGAGAATTGGGGAAAAGAAAGAAATATTCGTGCCAGGTTTGTCAATAATAGCACGAGGTTTAGGTATACCTGCTCAGCAAGCTTGAAGCTGTGGGTTCGCATGTATTCCATCCCAATGTATAATGTTGGTAAATGACACCTGGAATAAAAGAACATCAAGATTCAATCTGTAGAAGGGAATTTCATTAAATAGGAGAACTACCCAACGAACAACTTCCTACAATTTTTGAATAAAAATAATAAACAACAGATCTCCTATCATTTATCATTAAAAAAATTAAGATAACAATACTATTGCTTAATAACATATATAATTTTGCACCTTATGCTACCAAATTCTAAAAAAAAAACATAAAATAACTCAAGAGTAATAAAATTAATAACCCTGGAAACAATCGAGCACCAGTGCGATAGGCAGACATGGCTTGATCACCCTCTTCTTGAGCAGCATAAGCATTACCATAACCTATCCAAGCAGGTGCAAATGTTCCATCCAGAGTCGTAGCTTTGCTGTAGAATACAATAATACATATCAGAAAAGATATTCTTATTAAAAATATCAAACTCCGTATTACCAATAAGGTTTATAAAATAGCACATAAGTGGCTTAGAAATACTCCCAAATAAGACTTGTTGCAAAATATACACTTGAATTCACAGATTAAGAAACCAATGAGTTATTTCATCAAAAGGAGTACAAACTTCCTTGGGAATTAACAAGGAAAAAAAAGGTACTAGCAAACTCTAATATTGTCTTCTTACTGGAATTTCAAGCTAAGGTGGACAAATGGGTCATCAAGAAACTTTACAAAAATATCATATTCTAATTACTATTAGAATCCAAGCTAGAAAAATACTTTAAAAAAGGCTAGTAATTAGATAGTTTCTGTGATGTCAATTCTATTGCGGTTAAGGTGAAAAAGGTGGCTGGTGGCGTTTCCAAAATATTGCTAAATTTCTAATTGCTCGGCAGATTTGAAGGCCGGGAAACTAAAGTTGTCAATTTAGGGTTAATTGTAATAATTAATTGTTACATAACACTATAACAGCACCCAACTGAAATTGATTACAAGTGAAGCATAATTAAAAGAAAGAACATACAACAGCCACATTCACCTGAAATAGCGACGTGATTGATCGTACTTTTTGATACAATAGTAATAGCAACCAACAGCAAACCATGACAAAGCTCTGAAAAGGATATCCAAAATAAGTGATAAACAAATAGAAAAGGGGAGTCCATATCTAGTGGTCCGAATATTTGACAAATTTGAAATACTTATCAAAATCATGCTTCATCCTAGGAAAACTATTTTTTTTTTACTTTCCATGAAATTATTTATTTCAAATAAGATAATCTGGATTTTCAAACAACTGCAAAATATAAAGTTCAGATACACAAACCACTCACTTTTGAGGGTAGTCCTTGACCAGGTTGCATGCCATTAGATAAAGTTCATTTGAATGCCCAAGCTCCATTGCAGCAGCTAAATGTACCAGTGTACTTTTCAAATGGAAGGGATCTTTTTCAAGCAAGCTATAAATGTATGGGAGATCTAATATAAATAAATAAATCACCGGGTAGGGAGAAAAGAAAGGATAATTCTAACAAAATAATAGCATTATATACGTGTAGTTTCTTAGACAGTAGACTTACACGGAGGTAAGTTCAAAGCATTTCTGATATTCACCACATTGATGGTAGTATTCAGCTTTGCAAGCTAAAAGATCGGTGTTAGTTTTCAGAGTACGCATAAATGATGGATCGGAACTTTTAGAATTACATGTTTCCCTTTCAAGTTCTTTGAATCTCGCTTCAATGATATTTTCTTTATCATACTGTAGCACAAGAAAAGAAACAAATTAGTGAAAATTACACCAGCACACAAGGGTAAAATGTTGCAAGTAAAATTGAGAACATCCTAAGAATTAAAAGATACATAAAATAAAATCTTTTTTCTTTTTGGTACTCATTACTTGTAATAGAAGAAAAATAAGTTGCGTCCTTCTCACCTTCTTTATTAAGCATGCATAAAATGATGAGAGCCATCCATCTTCAGGACCAAATTGCAATGATGAAAGTAAGCATGATTCTGAAAATTCCACGTCATATAAAAGATAGATTGTTAATAATCTCAACCAAAGATTGGGGAAAACTGAAAAATATGGCAAAACAAATATTTCATCAATGAACCGCTCACAACACAATAGATTGTAGAAGCAATAAAATGTGTGCAGGAAGATTAATAACTGCATGCACATCTGTGTGTGTATGTGTACACACACAATAATTCTTCTTAATGCATGGTGCAGAGGTATTTTGTCAAAAAAAAAAACAAAAAACAAAAAAAAAACAAGAACAAAACAAAAAAAGAACAAAAAGATGAATAGTGCTGAGGTTTACCTTCATCACAAGTTAGCATGTGACTTTCTATGAGGCACTCCAAAGCCTAGACCATAATGGACATAAAAATGGTATCTATTAAAGAAGGAACCAACACATTAATAAATAAAAAGTTACATATTACAAATTAATGGCTACGCCAAAAAGGAAGGAGATAATTTGTTGCCTGATCTTTGAAAAAGACCAAATCATTTAATTAAACTGCTAGTGGCAAGGTGTTAAACCCTCAAACTTGAGACATGCGGTTGGACTCGGTGGGCCTTGCACGAGCCAGCAGCACACTAAAGAGTAGAAGGCAAGGTAAAGCAACAAACGGGTGCAAAGAGGGCATACCTTAGGTAAGGACAGCCAACCATGCCACTCTATGGCCAAGTTAAGCTTCGCAGTGACTTTCTTGAAAGAGTATGAGAGCAAGCCAAGAAGATGACACCTACACCAACCTTCTGAAAGAGATTCAAAAAGATATTGTGAAGGTATTGGCTTGAAGATGGACTAACCTATGGGAAGGGAGGATGACTCTTAGTCCCTAGACAAGGGGGACTCGGGAAGCTCATGCCTGAGACGCATGATCACGAGTGGGCTGGACAACCAAGTATGGACCAGATGCATGCATTGGTATCCCACTCATATTGTTGGGCCAAGATGCACAAAGACCTAGAGACTTATGTGAAAACTTGTTTAGTATGTCAACTAGACATGGTGGCAAGAAAGAAAGAGATAGGCTTGCTACAACCTTTTCCTATTCCACAAAAAACCATGACAATTGGTATCAGAACATTGTTTTTATTTGTGAAGGATAAAACGTGTTGGAGGGAGTCCCAACAATGTAAAGCTCGACACCGTAAGATCCCTAAGCCTCCGTTCTTGCTAATGTTACTTCACCATGGAATATGTTTTTGGTGAAGAGTTAATTCATAGTTTGTCTTTCCACTGATGGACAACACGATGGAATTAGTCACTGGAAGGTTGGAGAGGAAGACCTAAGCCAACCAAAAGAACAACCGATGAGTGTGTTAAGGGAGCATAGACGTGTGATCCAATTGGCACAATCACAAGCCGCCCAAAAGGAGAATAAAAGACATGTCAAGGCCCTACGTGAGGCAATCTTTAGTAACACAAAAGACGAGATGGAAGAAGACTACCCTAAGATGGATCCTCAAGAAGAGGAGATCTTCAAGGGTTGTACAACACTATTGGCAAGTGGTGGTTGTGCAATAGCTTTCATCCTACAACAGAGTGTTCAAAACGAGCAGCTCAAAGGATGGAGGAGACAATCTATTCCACCTCTAGGAGAAAGATACCTCGAATGGAGAGTGAAAGGTAAGGCACATGACCAGGTAATGGTCATGCCTACTAGGAATAAGGAAAGTTAAGAGTTAAAACTTCCTAAAGTTGGTTAGAGACTTTTTGTTTTGTGAACAAGTCCTTATTAGGTAGTTTTGCTATTGTTACAATGTTCTTGTAATTCTTGTGCAAACAAAAAAGTTCATAATAAGACTTATTCTACGAGTTTTTTTTATTTTAACCTATGTATAGAAGTTAGCTTTACAATGTTGTGGCTACAAGTGTTAGGAGGACACGACCCCGAAGGATCATTCAACAGACAGGATGGAGGTGAACGTACCTCAACAAGGACATCGAGTAGCTTAAGTGGGGAGGTCTGCCACAAGATTGTTTCTCGAAAGGTGAAACATTAGGAGCTTCAAGAAAGCAAAGGTATAAAGAGAGCATACCTTGACAATGCACCAAGAATGGACAACTTGCTTACAGACAAGGTGGCATGGCTGACAACACGGTTTGGCGCCCAGCCAAGATGGGCGAGCAACACTATAGGACATATGGAAATGAGCGGGCATGGACGGACATGCAGCATACAAGGTTGGACTCTAGTGGGCACATGGGGCACGTGCAAGCAAGCGCACACCTAGTCGAAAGCGACACACACAAGGGTGAGCAGAGCGCGTGAGCACACACAAGAACGCAAACCTATGCAGATGCCAGGCAACGCTCATTGGCGCGACGCGAGGTTATGTACCAAGGAACTTTTAAAGGAAAATGGTTAGGTGTTGGACTTAGGTAATTCCACTGAGGAGAGTGAAGAAGAGAGATGGCCAAGTCAAGTAGTTCCTACCGTTAAGGAGTTTGACTTGGACAACACCTATTTTAAGTAAGTAGAGAAAAGTGGGGCTAAAGCATAGGAAAGTGGTTTCCTAATATTAGCAATTCAACTTGCTAAAATTTCTCACCCACTTCCCTCTTATAGGAAGTTGGTTGAAGTGTACATAGTATATTAAGGGAGGAGCTCTAACTTGTGGAAGCACACTCATTCACACACAACTCCAACTCTAGTGTAGAGATTTCATACAGCAGATAAAGGAGAACAAACTTGGGGATTTTCCCCTTGGCAAATTCCAAGTTCTAAAGTACTTCCTCTTGTATCAAGTCTCAAAGATTTGTGGGTCAAAGAAGGCTAAACTAAGAGTACAACTTCTTAGGCCACAGAGTGAGGTAAAAATTTATTGTCTATTTTAACATTGCGAATTATTGTCTACTTTAACGTTGTGACACAAGGCCTGCCAAGCCCAACCACATGCCTCAAGACAGAAGTCTGAACAACCTCCTCCACTTGAACTCACCGACGTCTTCATCAGATCTATCCTCGCCCAATATTGTTGTACTTGTATCTAGTTTTTAAATTGTCATAATGTCACATCTCTCCCAAGAAACTTCTTGATTGCCTTTGCTTCCCATCTCACAAGAAAACGACAGAAAAGAGGTTACACTTGATAGTCTCTGGCTTGCCTTCCTCTGATAGTTCTTCATTATCTCTAGGTTTTCATCGTAAGCTTTCTGATCATGAGGCTTGTGAGGTGTCAATCTCCTCTCTATCATCTTTGACCAAGTTTCACATTTAGGGAGCTCTCTAAGGGCTTACCCATTAGTTATTTCTTTACGAATTCTTTGAGTCACTTCTCCCCCTCAAAAGGCCTCTACATTTTTCTCTCATTAGAAGGTAATCTAATACTTGTGGATCTGACATTAATCCTCTCATACCTATTAATTGGTGTACTTGAGATGCATTTCCTCGAGCCCAAAAACATTAATACTTTTTACATCCAAAGGATTTATCGGGCAAGTTTTGCATGGGAGAGTGAATACTCAAAATCGTATATATAGGCTTTCCTCCATGGTGTTGTGTCTTGAATGGTGTCTTTTGAGAGAGGATAGGAGTCTTGATCATCATTTACTTTGGAACTATGTTTGTTACCTCCCTATGGAACAAGTTCTTTAGGACCTTTGGGATTGTGTTTGCTCGTAATAGAGGTTGTTGTTCGATGTTTGAGGATGTGCTCTTGTATCCTTCTTTTCGTGAGAGAGGAAGAGTTCTTAGGTAATCTTGGTTTTTTCCTTTATTGTAAGGCATTTAGCAAGGAATAGTTTAATTTTTCAAAGGGTCAAGCAGTTTGGGGAAGACCTTTGGTGTGTGATTAGGATTAACTCATCTTTCTCAACATTTTCTGATACAATTTTTTGTACTATCAGCTTAGTATAATTATTTTGGATTTGAAATCCTTTTTGTAATTGGGAATGAATGTTGTTTTGTTTTTTGGGTTTGTTTATTGTATTGACCTTGTATATCGTTTCATCTATTTCAATGAAAGTTCAGTTTCTCGTGAAAAAAATGGTAATAGAAAACTACACTCTATTGATCTAGAAATACCAAAAACTCAACCAAAAGAAGAACATATTTACCTCATAACATAGAGGGTCAGCTTTGATAGCAGCTTTATACCTAAACATCATTATCAAAAAATCAGAATAATAAATGACATCATTCATTAACTTGAGGTTGCATAGTTTAATAACTGTGTAGGTTTTGGGGGGAATTAAAGGATGCCCATGAAGGTAAAATTGGCATCATAAACTAACCAAAGTCGAGCCTGAGTGCGGTTTTCAAGAGCTTCATATGCCTTGCCTCTTAAAAAGCATGTTGCTGCAACTATCTGTTATAAGGAAGGAAAACAGAGGATCCTATTGTAAAATTAATGATTCAATCAAGTTTCTAACAATAAACCATCACAAAGTCCAAACCCTAAACCCTCACAAAGTCTTTAATTAAGGGTGTTTTTACATTAAAAGTTCATGTAAAATAAGTTGACATGATGTAATTGAACAGTACATTAATCTCACGATCCTCACAATCTTTGTCGAGATACATGCCACTCTGATCCTTATTATCAAGCACATTGCCATGCTCATCCACATTGGCATCACCAAGCATTGCAAGGCATTGGTCCCACTCCTTCAATTCCTCCTGGTAAATCAAAGATTTAAAAATGAAAGGCATTTATTAACACGCCAAAAAAATGCCTTATGCCTGTCACTTTAACCCTTTAGACTTCACAACTGAATGCAAACACAGACCAGAGAAGCAGGAAATTCAATTTCCATTGCAAAATAATACCCGAACTTTTGCTTTCCCACCTGAAAAGAAACTCACTAATTTCTACACATGAGAAACAAATATACTTCGATTCTAAGACATAGCAGTTTCACCACTGGGGTAGTTACACCGCCATGTTTTATCATTTATTGGTTTTACCTAATCTCCGAGTTTTTTGGTTTTACCCTGCTTTCCATATTTGAGTGAAGCTTTTTATCAAGTATATACATGTAATTGGTTAAATTATCTCTATTTACCTTCTTTATAAGGATACGTGAAAGAGTAAATAGATGCCATATGAAAATTAATCAAAACATGCTCTTTAGTCTCGTTGTCTGTGTTTCTCTTCTCTAAAGAAACTGAATTCCCAGTTTCAAACATTCTTATCGCCAAAAATTGATCCAATTTCAAATATTTCGACAAAGACAATTCCATTATGAGACCCACACACCATAAACTTAATTCACAATCCATCAAATCCACACACACACACACACATAAAATAAAAATTTAAAAAAAAAAGGGGTCCACAAACAGTACAAAAACACAGATAAACAGTGAAGCTTTGAGTAGCTCA
Organism: Benincasa hispida; assembly: GCF_009727055.1. Lineage (NCBI taxonomy): Eukaryota > Viridiplantae > Streptophyta > Magnoliopsida > Cucurbitales > Cucurbitaceae > Benincasa > Benincasa hispida. The sequence goes on from NC_052356.1 coordinate 23,152,487, forward strand.
CAAGGCATTTAGCAGCAAGGTAGCGAAACCGAGGGTCACGGAGCACAATCTTGGAGGCATTGAGGAGGTGAAATGCACGACGAAAATGGCGTCCAAGAAAGAGGGCTTGTGCCTGCATGTAAATGTCGGCAGGGTCCTCAGTGAAAGCAGTGACTTTGTCAGCAAAGAAAATGGCGGATGAGTAGAGATGCTTGCTCAAACAATCTCTTACTACGCCTCGGAGCTTTTCAATCTCTTCCTCTCTCATTCTCATGAATTTTTCTGGCACAAAAGAATTGAGATTTGTTGAAACAAAGAGAATTGAAAAGGTCATAATATTCAAAAACAAGTGTTCTATATGTGTCTAATAGATCTTGGACCTATATTGAGTTTATACATTTATGTATGTAACACACCATTGTGCTAACAAGTGTCCAATAAATGTTGAGAGTGTCCAAAGGTTCAACCCATGTTAGACATGGACATACTAGTTAAACTAAAGTGTTCATGCTTGTATACAATACATGGGATATTCAAAACAAGGAAGTCATACAACACGCTACTAAACAGCAAACAAATCCACCAGGAAGAATTCTACTTACAAAGTGTCCTTTTTTTTCTTTTTTTTTTCTTTTTTTAAAAGGAAACAAGCCTTTTCATTAATGAAATGAAAAGAAACAAGGGAAACAAGCCTTTTCATTAATGAAATGAAAAGAAACTATCATTCAAAGTACAATGAAACATAATAATCAAAATAAAGCAAATATAATCAAAGATAGCCCATAATTGGGCTAATCCAGAAAAGTAAAGCAAGTACAATCAACATATAACTCGTAACGGAACAAAATGCCTTTTGAACAAAACTCCAAAAGCCATTATAACTGAAACTATGAGTACGACAATTACAAAGTGCCCTAATTTCTAAAGCATTCCTAAACTACTTACTAGGCTCTTGAAACAAAAAATAAATAAATAAGACCTAAGGTTACCAACGAGTTCTTATACAATGACAATCTTAATCTTTGTTCCAATAGCCCAAATCTAGTCCGAAACAAACAGAAGAGTCCCAATAGGTGGAAGCTAATTTACAAACCTTAATCGAATTTGAAAAGGTTTAGATGGACCAGTAACCTATTAAACATCACCAAATAGGCTTGGACGGTTGCTGGTTGGAGTTTGATTGAGTTTGAACTCACATATCTGACCTTATAAGGCTATAGGTAAAGGAAAAACTACATCATCAACCAACTAAAAAAGAGAATAAGATCAAAGACCAATTTATTGAATTAAGGGGATTTGAAACCTGTTCAACAATCATAGTTGCTATACAGAATGTGTTAAAAAAAAATGTAACAAAACAAACTTTAAGCTAAACGTGCCATAGCAATTCAAATTACAAGCTTTCAAACACGCACTAAAATAATTCAAATTGAACGAAAATACCAACAATAACGAACACCTTGCAATTAGCAAGGAAGTCCTTTTCTGCCAAGTAAAAAACCACAAAACCTCTGGAGATAGTGTGTGTATATAAAAATAAATAAAGAAAGAAATAAAACACACACACACAACAAACAAGTTCAGTAACAAAATCAATTACTAAAATTTAAGCACATTACGAATTTTCGTGAATCTTGTCGCACGGTCACCAAAGAGGAGAACCAAAGGGAGAAGCCACGTCGTCCACTCCGGTCACAAAACTGGCGAGTCCACACGCTTTGAGAAGCAGCAGCGTCGTGGTGATCGGACGTTGCATGAGATTCTGCTGGCTGTCACAGGAGAACGCTAGAAAGGAAGAAGAGTTTCGTCGCCGATGGAATCAGCCGCCCTTATGGTTTCTGGTCGCCGTCAAGAATAACCACCGTTGCTCGCTGAAGAAGGAGTGTCGTCGCAGCCTTGCACCGCTGTTCGTCGCTCGTGGGTCACCGGAGTGGGAGGGAAGGGAGTTTTCACAGCTAGGGCTGAAAAACGTATTAGTGTTTCAAAACTGTTTTTTGTCTTCGGTTCTAAAAACTTACATTGTAAGGACATTTTGAATTTAAAATTTTAGGGGTGTTTGGGCAGTCAATAGTTATTATAGTTTTTCTTTTAGGCCAGTGGTTATTATAGTTCATAATATGCAGTTATAATAATGTTCAGAGTATAGACTATCTAAAGAGTTATTAGAAAGGTGGAAATGTAATCAAATTATTGAAAATCAAATGAATGGTGGAATGCATGAGATATCGAGAACGAAATGGAACTAGGATCGTGAAGCGTGAGATCAGTGGGAAAGAGGATTGAGTTGAAAATTGTGGGAACGGAATGAATTTAGTATTACAAATCAGGCCCAAAATGTTCAGTCCAAATATAGGTTTTGGATTACATTCCATTCCATTCCAAACGCATCCCATTCCTGCATGAGGAAAATAGAATATGTTAATTGAGTTTATTAGGTTTTATTGGCAAAATTGGTGCCCTAAGAATCGATAATCTGATCTCTAGAGGACGATACTTGGTCTCGAAGCATTTTAATTATACTATAATTTGACGTGTGGGCTTCTATGTACCAATAGTGTAGCGACGTTTCGGAGGTTGATGAATGACAACATGGGTTGACGCTACAGTTCATTGGGGGAAAGCGGGGCAACGTTGCAACGATTTTCATCTGTTATGACTATTTAATTATCACTTTGTCTAGGGTTGAGGGTATCAAGTTATGGGATTTACAGTTCAAGAGAGGAAAGTGAAACAGGTTTCTAACTTTCTAGTGTTTGAAGGTCAAGGAGAGTATTAGAAAGTGATCGAGATCATTCTACCTTGGAGACGGAATCGGATCTCCAAATAATGGCTCTTTCTCTTTCTCTTTTAATTTTATGGACAACCTATATTTTGTGGCTTAATATGTCTATGTATTCCATGGGTAGCTTATTCCTATGAATTCTAAAGTGTTCATAGATGACTATGTGATTAATTTGGATTCTATGTTCTGACTTGTCGTAAATTACATTTCAATTTTGGTGTGTGAATTCTAGCAATTGGTCGTTGACTGTTTTAGATTGATTTATTATTCAAATGGGATGTGTTGATGGCAAAATCTGGGCCGCAAGACTTACCTAACCTTCACATGTCTTCGACGGTGAATTTATGATTTCAGAGAAGGAAAACACCAATGTGGTGTCTGCCACGGAACCTTCGATGCTTAAGTCAGTTTTTAGCAAAGGGTCAAAGTAAGCTAGAGATGAGGGAGAAGAACTTCCCTTTGGGTGTGCCTACGACCCCCTATTTAAAGTGTGGTAAATTTGGATCCCATACCTAAAAAGGATTAAGAAGAGAAACGGAGACTAGGAAAAGTAGAGGAATTTAGAAATTGATTCGGGCTGTCCAAGAGGATAATCTCCACACGGCCATAGATAAACTCAAAGTAAAAATTACAAATGAAAACTAAAGAAAAATGGAGGAAAAGTGCAAAAGAGGTTGAAGCTCGATGATATTTTTTTTTACCTAAAATCGTGATGCATATTTATAGAAACTGCGGAGTGTCACGACTCTGGTGATTCTTTGCTACAACACTGTCCAGCGTGGCACGTGTATTGCTAAGGTTAATGTCCTAAATCTCGTAGGGTCTTATAGTTTGTATTTGTAATGTACAAACATTTTATTTATGTAATAAAATATTTAATGTTTTATTTCAAATTTAGTTGCATTAACCACAAACTAATAAATTAACATCTAGGGTTATCTTATAGCTTAAACGTATATGTAGAGACATACGGGTGGATCATGTTTAAATGGTGACCTAAATGGTCTGTAGTAGATGGATAAGGTTGGATACTTTATCCTCGTGACACTACGAGTATGGCCCGCTTTGTGGATATTACAATTGTTGTAAAGTGCTACAAATGATCTAATCCTGATTATTCATGTGGAAACATGTGAACGAGGATATTCTATACAAAGGAGTTGTATAAGACTGAACCATGAAATATTTTGTCTCATTAAATAACGTCGTTCATAATAGAGACTTGCTTTTCACCAGGATGACCATATGTTATATGACCTGAATCCTAAGTGAGTTGTGAATTTTTGCCTATGAGGGCGGTCCTTTGATTTATATAGGTGAGAGTGGCCAGATCGTCGATTCAACAAGACTACCATTTTGGGGATTCGTTTGATTGGGGAGTTGAGAACACGGCTACGCAAGACGGAATTCACTCCTTCTCCAATGTTGGGGCAAGTAGATAAATTGCTCCCTTAAAGGCTGATTTCGGGGCTTGAACAATGTGGCACCACACTCTCTCCTAGCCTGAGAGAGGTTTGATCATAGTTGTAATAATCTATTGTTCATTAGAGGGATCAGTGGTACTTAAGAAGTTAGATGTAACTATAGAAACAAAACGATAATTTTGGCCCAACTGTACTTACGATCAATTTGTGAAGGATCATCGTATATCCAATGGACAAAGGAATATATTTGTAGTGCGAAGAGTGCGGTAGTCGATCTTTAATGGAGTGTCTGACAGTTAACAGATGGTGAATAATTTAATTAAAGAGTTTAATTAATTATTCACATATTGTTGGAGCATCAAGCTACAGGTCCATAAGATCCCCTCGGTAGCTCAACGGGATTTAATGAGAATCAATTTTTGGATTAATTTGAATTGTTCAAATTAATTGAGAAGAATTATATTAATTATTATGATATAATTATATAATGTATGTGATACATTATATTAAGTATTTATGAGAGGAAATAAATATTTGAATTTGATTCAAATGTTAATTATATGAATTGGATTCCATGTAGTTGAATTTAATGTAAATGTGATTTATATATATATATATATATATGTGTATATGTATATGTATATGTGTGTGTGTGTATATATATATATAAGTGTTTTTTTATTAAAATTAAGTTATATTATTTTATCTAACTTTAATTTTAAATTCAATTAAAGGGAGGAAAATAACTTTCTTCCCCTTAATTCTCTCCACATCACGTACGTGGGAGGTTGAGGTTTTCATGACAAGCTTCTTCTTCTTCCTGCAAATAGACAAAAGTGAAAATAGATACAGAGAGTTTTTTTAGAGAAAAAATATTAGAGAGATTATCTTCATCCTCTCAATTCTCCCTTCCCTCTCCAAAATCAGTAGAGCACCACACCTCTTAGATTCTCACCTAGAGCATACCGAGGTCACCAATTGGTAGTGCCCTTTTGGAATGTTCGTGTTTTTTACTGAGAAGAGAATCATGAAGATTTTTTGTGTCTTTAAAGGTAAGGGTTTTTTGAAACCCAATTTAATTCTTCTGCAAATTATGTTTAAACATGTTATATTTTTATGAAATTAAATGCATGTTTTGTTTCTCTGTGAAATTTTTTAATTCTGTAAAAATGTAGTTTAAGACGATCCATCGCTTCCACTCATGGACCCTTCGTTGGGATCCTTCATGTATGTGTGGCCCTAGGGCGCTTTATTTTTTTCTGTCAGATTTTAAAGTGTCGTGGCGCTCAAGGCTAGACTTTTTCTAAGTCCCTCTACTTTTCCTAATCTCCTTTATTTTTCCTAATCCTTTTTAGGTTTGGGATCCAAATCTACCACACTATAAATAGGGGGTTGTAGGAATACCCAAAGGGAAGTTCTTCAACCTCATTTGCTATTCTCGAAGGCATGTCACAAAGCTCCATATGGAGGCCACTTTGCAGGAATGAAAACAATGGCGAAGGTGTTATATAGTGGATATTTTTGGTCGACACTATCTAGAGATGTCCAGAAATTCACTTAAGAAAGTGATAAGTATGACAGAACAAGAAATCTAATAGCTTATAACGAGATGCCAATGAATTACATCCTCGAGGTTGAGATTTTCGATGGGGAATTGACTTTATGAGGTCATTTCCACCATCATTCAAGAACTCCTATATCCTTCAAGCGGTCAATCATGTTTCAAAATGGATTGAAGCAGTGGCAACTGCACCTAATGATGTCAAAGTCGTGAAGAAGTTCCTCTTAAAGAATATCTTCTGCAAATATGGAACACTAAGAGCCCTAACTAGTGATGAAAGAACCCACTTCATCAACAGAACTATGGCAAATTTATTGCAGAAATACAACGTAAAGCATTGGATCGCCACAATGTATCATTTGCAGATAATAACCCTAATGGTCTTGTTGAGTTTTCAAAACGGGAGATCAAAAGTACCCTAGAGAAGACAATAGATCCATCAAGGAAAAACTGGTCGTTGAGACTAGATGAGGCACTTTGGGCTCACCCTGCCACTTTTGAGGCTCTATTGGGAATGTCGCCATATCAAATAACATTAGGGAAAGCGTCCCACTTGCCATTGGAATTAGAGCACAAAGCATATTAGGTAATTAAAAAGTTAAATCTAAATCTGGGACAAGTTAAGGACAAAAAGATGTTGCAATTGAATGAGCTAGAAGAGTTTCACTATTAAGCCTACAAGAATGCCACACTGAAGAGAAAATGAAGAGGTACCATGATCAGAGGATTAAACCATTTAAATTCGAGGAAGGGTGTTGTAGTGACTCAACCCCCTAGGACTTAAATTAGGCCGTTACTAAATACATGCATGGATGGAACTTAAAACGACACTCTTTTATGGTGAAATAAATGTTAAATAAATAAGGTAAGTTCAAAAGATTTTCATTAAATTCAAATATTATAAGCAACAATAGGGTACCCATAAATCATAAATGATAATAAATAAATCTGAAAACAATTCTTAATAGTAAGTTTCAAACATCAAAACTGAAAGTTAAGAAAAACATGAAAAGAAATCTAAATCTCATGAGCGGAAGCATAAAACTAATCCCAGTGGCTCGATCACGAATTTCGCTTATCCATCGCCGATGCATCTCTACCTTTACTTGAAACAACAACATGAGAAAGAATGAGTATAAAATACTCAGTAAGTAACCCCATTGCTGGGGTCAGGTTAGACGTCTATATCCTCTAGATGCCTACCTCTGGTGGAACATATAAACTGTCCTAATCCTCATGAGACACATACATACATGAAAAACTAATTTCTATCCTACTGTAGCTAAATATGCCCACTACCTCTTGTGAATCCCGAAGGAAACACAAACTAGTGAATCTCGAAGGAGACACAATCTCTAATGGGCATCTAACTTATCAGTAAAGACACTATCATAGTCTTAACATCAAAACTATCACAACATGGTTCTATGACATACATAAACATCTCAACATCCTCAGATCAAACATAACCTCATGGAATCAAATATCACCTCAAGCTAGCATTCAAGTATCTACGTGCACAAATAAATCTTTCAGATCTCATACAAGAACAGACATCGGTTATACTATACTATAAGTCTATCATGTTGTCATTCTGCCATAACATTCATCTATCATACTAGCATACATCCAGTGCTTGGCCCCTGAGCAGTTCCAGTAGTAAGATTACTTACCTCGAAATCAATATTCAGATATCAATCTAAGCTAATGATCTCCAGCCAAAAACCCCTGAATTAAGTCCCCTAATATAAAACATAACACTAATTTTCAATTCTTGGAACCAAGATCCATACATACAAATTAAATTTAGGGATCACTAATGAACTTACCCAACGAAACTTGATCAACAAACGCTTGCGAGATTTCGACTCCAAATTTGCTCTTAGCAGGCTTTAGAACCCAAAGGACGACGACTTGGAACCTTCAAGGTACTAAAACTAAACTCTCAATCAGTCCAACAATCAATAGGTGCCCGACAACCAATAACAAGGATCACAACAGTTACCAAAATACTTGCCGAATGAACTCGAATCCGTTGAACAGCACACTGCACACTCTGAAGTACTCCAATCTTGGATATGGATTCCAAAAATAGAGAGATCAAATTTTAACCTAACTCCAAATGGGTAATCAAATCCTCAAAGATCAACCAAAATCTTGCCCAAAATTAATCAATCGCTTACTCAAAACACAAGTCTAGTGGTGCAGATGGATTCTGGCGACATTTGAAGCAGCCAGCGGCGACAGAAAGACTTGCGGCTCGAATCTGGACGGTCGAGGTCGAGTTCGGTGGTTCGGATCTCGGTCGAACGTCTTTAGCGGCTCGGATCTGGATGGAGGAAGACGACTGGAGGACGACCACTGACAGTACTGGCAGGCTCCGACGCGAATGGCTAGGGGGGTCGTGACGACTGAGCGGCATGGGTCGTCTAGAGTAGCGTGAGGCTGGTGGAGCGGCAAGCTCGAACCAACGGCATCTGGACGGCCGAAGAGGTTGGCGGTTTGGGTGATGGTTTAAGGCGACAGAAGGAACAGAAGAAAAATGGGGGGGGGGGGGTTTGGTTGCGTGGGAAGAAGAAGAGAAAGTGGGGGAGGGTTTTATATAAATATTTATTAATATAATAATAATAATAACTAAAAAGGAAATAAAAATAAACTATATTTTATTCTTTTCCTTATTCCACTTTATACTATTAAATCCCTTTCCTTCCCAAAATAGAATTAATTCCTGTCATTAATTTCTAAATTGAATAATTTCACGCCAACAATTAAATTCCCGCACTTACACTTGAAGTCCAAAGTTTCAAAAATGCCCTCCAAATAATAAAAATTACTAAAATTATATTATTACTAAAAAAATATACGGGGTGTTATAGGTGTCAGGTGCTGTTATTTAACATCAAGCTAAAGCTCTTTCTGGGAAAACTAAAATCAAAATGGTCGAAATCATTTGTAATTCACAAAATCTACCTGCATGGCGTCATGGAACTGAAGAGCAAAAATAAGGTCTTCAAAGTCAACAGATAGAGAGTGAAAACATACAAGGGTGAGATGGTGGACAAGAGAAAATCCTCGATTTCCCTTGTGGAGTTGGAGTAAGTGGTAATTCTCTTATGTATAGATACATTATTTTCTTTATTTTATTTAAAAAAATTCTAAGTTCTTATGAATTATCTGCTCAATGAATAAACTCTGTTTGGGCTGGTTTTTTCTAGGAAAGAGATATTTAAGATAACCGTAGGGTACATCTCGACCTGGAAACCTACTTGGGAGTTTATTCAATTGGATGAACTTTAAATTTTTCATTTAAATGTGGAGATAAGAAATAGGAAAAGAGAAGGACAATGTGCCCGTATCAACCGAGGAAAATTCTAGAAGGTGCTAATCTCACTGTAAAAGGGTGGGCCAGATCTATCTATAAAAAGGTTGACTTTCCCTCATTCAATTCACACCTGACTTTTGGCCTACCTCCAATATAAGTCCACTCTCACTCTCTCATGCCACCGGTGATTATACGCGAAAGGGAAGCTCATCTTCTCGATTTTCACATCTGAACCACACAAGGAAAGCTTTTCTTTACAAGATGAAGACTAATCCCAGTTCATCCGCACAAGATCGAGCATCGTTAATAGGTCAGACGTACCTTCAAAAAAGAAATCGACGAGCATTTGAGGATGCAACACCGACTCCCAAAGCCACCCAAAAACCAACAAAACAACTGCCTCCATTCGTTTTGGCCTCGTCCAAACGCCCTGAGAGGGGGATAGAGTCGAGTAGGACCCAATAGGCTGAAAAATCGAGAGAGCCCAAAGGGACACCCGAGTCTCGTGCGACCATTCATGATCCTTAAGAACCTAGGGTTCACTCACAAGCTTGATGGAAAGAGATAAGGGAGATGGGAGCTTAGAGTTGATGAATTCTTGAGGAAGAAGCCAAGGAAGATGTGTTGCCAGAGATCCCTGTTCTGGCTAAACAAGGTATGAACTCAAACTCTCATTCCCTCTCTACCTCATCTAATGCACAGGGTACCAGGGGTGCATCTTCTAGCAACCTGTTATCTAAAGAAGTTTGGAGGGAGGTAATGAAGTAGGCTGTAAATATTGTGAACGAGTGGAAATGTCAGTATTGGAAATGTTGAGAATGTCCTAGAACTCACAGTTCATAAATTTTGTATTAAACATTCTATTTATCAATAAAATATTATTGAGTATCTTATTCGATAAAGTAGTCGATATTACATTCCATTATGAAAATCCAATAAACATATCCATGAGTATAGTATGAATACTTTAACTTTATGTAGTGACATAAACAGGATCAAGTTAAAAGTATATGACCTAAATGGTCTATAAGTATATGGATGAAATTGGGTATCTCATCCTGGTAACACTATTGGATGCGGTCCATTTTGTATAGGTAATACAAATGATGTGATCCACATACCATTCATATAGAGATATGTGAGCGGGGGCATCATATGCAATGAGTTTTCATAAAGACTGGACCATGAAATAGTCACTTTTCTTTATAACGACCGTTTACTGTTAAAACTGACTAATTCATACTATGTAACCTAGGATAACTCGATCTTAATCCTGAGCTAACTATGAACTCCTGTTTATTCGGGATTGTCCTTTGATCTGCATGAGTGAGAGTAGTCCAACAACATTTCTCAGTAAGCCTTTCATTTTGGGGATAAGTCCGGATAGATAGTTGGAGACATAGCGCTGCAAGATGGAATTCACTCCTACTCATTCTAGAGTTAGCAGATAGGTTGTTCTCTTAAGTGCTGATTCTAGGTCTTGAATAAATAGAGCCCCGCCTTCTCATGATAGAGAGGGACATGATTTATAAGTGGTATTATGAATCAGTTGTTCATTAGAGGGTCGGTGGGAACTTAAGGAACAAGATGTGTTTACAGGGGTAAAACGATAATTTTGACCCAATTGTAAATACGAACAACCAGTGAAGGATCCTGATTATGGTTAACATGGACAGAAATTCATCTACGGTGAAGAGAGTGCAACTATCAAGCTATAGTGGTATGTCTCGATGGTTAACGAAAAGTAATTAATTTTGTTTAAAGAGTTTAACTAATTAATTACAAATCGTTGGAGCTCATGATCTGTAGGTCCAATAGGTCCCTCTACTAGCTCATAAATTGGAAAAATGAATTGAGTAATTTAATGGATGAATTTTAGATTTAGGGTTTATCAATTGATTGTATACGATGCAATCAAGACGTTCAATTTAATCGAAATTAAAATGAGATTGGAGAATCAATTAATATTTAAATTATGATTTAAATATTGATTTTGAATCAAATGGTGGAATTGATGTTTTATTAATTTAATATTAAGATTAAATTAATAAATTAGTTTTATTTAAATTAATTAATTTAGAATTAATTGTATAAAACTAAATTTTAAATAAAATAGTTTTATTTAAATAAAAATTCAATTTTTTGGAATTGATTTTGAGTTAGTGGATTTTTCTCAAAAATTGGAAAAATCCACTAACTTCACTTATAGTGTATTATCACCAAATTCCACCATGAACTCTTCAATTAACGGGTAGTAGGAGCTGTCCTACATGCAACCATCTTCTATTGCATGATTTAAGGCTATATAATAAAGTTTCATGTATGGAAATTGAAAGAAGACTGAGTTATCCTTACTACTGTAAAATCGAAACTCTACTCCTCCTTCACTAGTTCATCTTCAGTTCAGCTAGATTAGAGTGTTTCCACCACACATTCCTTCTTGAGTATAGTTGAGAAGATCTTGTTGGTGGTCTATCTGAGCAATCCAGCTCAAACTTGTGGAGATTCTACTGAAAACGTGAAGAGAGCTACAAAGGTATTGTCATATTCAAACCTTCTTTTGAAAATTTCATGAGTAGCATGTTTAAAATTCAAATTAAATGTAGTGTAAGTGCTTATTGATTTTGAATTCTCTCGTTGCATGTTATATAACTCCTTCAGGAAAAACAAGAGATGTGAATAGGTCGAGATAGCTCTAGAACGTGCTCTTACGGAAGACATGGAAAACAAAAGAAAAGAGGAAGAAGCTAAGAGGGGAGAAATGAGGAGGACGAAGAAATTAGGAAGGACATGGAACGAGTTACCATTAAGCGAGAAAGGAAAATGAAATGTGGTGCGGGAGAATTTCGAGTTAGACAAAAAAATAAAAAAGAAAGGGAACATCAATAGCAACAGGACTCTGATGTAGTCACATCAGTCCTACCACAACAAAGAGAAGAGGTTGCAGCTCTTTAGCAACCTGAAGAATCTAATGTGGTTGTAGCACTCTATCGGCAAAGATATGGAAAATGCCATGTTGAGGAAGATGAGGAACTTGATGACCTTTTCACCTACGAGGCTATAGACCTAACTGAAGGAACTCTTAAGCAAGAGTACCTATGAGGGAAGTAGATCTTTTTTATTTCATTGTGACAGAATTTCCACACATACATTCTACAGATATGCATTGAAAATACTAATTACTGGCATGCTTTAAAATATAAATGCAAAAGACCAAGAGAACGTACCAGTTGAAGACTTTCTTCAATAGAACTCGGTCCAACGTGAACGAACTCCTCTCATTCCTCCTCGTCCAACAAGCAGTTGCCTATTAGCACCACGATCGTCTACACGATCAGCAGCAACTGGGGACAAAACCACCACTCGAAGCCCTCGGTATTCTTGGAGTAAGAATCCAAAGGGTGGACTTTGACGGAATTGGTAGAGGGGAGGAGGAAAAGTGATCGTGTACTACAAACAAGCAAGTGGGAGGAAAGGGATGACTATTGTATGGTCAGGTGTGCTTGATCGTTTAAAACGGTGTAGACGATCGTGTAGTAAACGCTAAGTGCTCATCTATCAAAAGGTAAGTGATCGTTTAGTTACGCTCAGCGCGCTAAGCGTCATCTAGTTACAGTAAGTGATCGTATAGATAATCGTGGGCGATCGTTTAGAAACATGGGAATGCGATCGTTTAGTTACGTGGGCGCTATCTTATAGGCTCTCAATACTAAGCGATAAAAGATTTACACACCGTGAGTGAATTTTCGGAGAGCTTGCAAAATGAAAACTATTTTCATTTTTATTTTTCAGTTACAAGAACTGAATTGAACTTCCCACTTTCACACGAATTCGGAGAAAAACTTGGCCAATTATTTCATAATCGCCTAATTAATAAAATAATGAATATAATCGTATTATATTCTTAACCTATAGTTTGATATCATATATCAACTATAGTATTTTCTCCTCTACTTGATATAAATCATATTTATATCCAATTTCCTCCAATATAATGTATCTCATACATTTAGTCAATCATATCATATATAATTAACTAGTTCAATTATATCATATATAATCAAACTCCCTTTTGTCAATTTGAACATTTCAAATTGACCCAAAAACTGATTCTCAACTTTTATTCAAGCTACCAAGGGGACCTTATGGACCTGTAGCTCGAAGCTCGAACGGTATGTGAATAACTGACTAAACTCTTTAGTCACAAGATCCACCATCCGTTAACTACCAGACATTTCATTAAAGACTGATAGCTAAACTCTTCTTACCACAAATATATTTGTGTCTATCGGATATAACCAATCATGAGTACGATGACCCTTCATAGATGCTCGTAAGTACAGTTGGGCCAATTTACCGTTTTGCCCTTGTGGTTACATCTCACTTCTTAAGTACCACTGACCCCTCTAATGAACAATACAACATAGTCCAACTATGTGTGAACACCTTTCGGGCCAAGAGAAGGTGTGTGACACCACATCGTTCAAGCCCTGGAATCAGCCCTTAAGGGAGCTATCTATCTACTTACCCTACTTTGGGGAAGGAGTGAATTCCATCTTGTGTAGCTGAGTTCCTAGCTCCCAAATCAGACGAACCCTCAAAGTGGTAGGTTTGATTCGGCGGCCTGACCACTCGTACCCATGCAAATCAAAGGACGACCCTCAATCGCAGGAGTTCCCAACTCACTCAGGATTGAGGTCATGTTACCTATGGTCATCCTAATGAAGTGAAGTCTCTGTCGTGAACAACGTTATATAACGAGACGTTAACACTTCGTAGTCAGGACTTATACAAACTCTTTGTATAGGATGCCCCCGCTCGCATGTCCCCTACACAAATGATTAAGATCAGACCATCTGCGACAAGTCATAACATTTGTAACTATTCCCCAAAGCGGGCCGCATTTATAGCGTTACTAGGATAAAGTTTCCCTCCTATATCCATATATTATAGACCATTTTGGTTATCAATTAAGACATGATCCACTTGTATGTCACACATGCATGTTTAAGTTGCATAAAGACAACCAGGGATTTTAGTTTATTGGTTTGTGGTAAAGCAAATAAAAAATTTAGATGAGCAAAATCAAGAAGTGAAGTAAATATCATATATTATACATCACAAACGTGAAAGAGTTAAATAACATGAAATGAAAGTATCAAGGATCCATAAGCATTCAAATTCACTAATTTTGGCAAAAACTAAAGCATCCTCTTCTAAAAAGTGGGTTTTCAGATCATACATTTGATGAACTCTCCAAGGAAACGTGTGTACAACAGTTTTCTTCACTTGATATCACTGTGAACCACCTCAAAGCCTTCCCTACTATGCTCTTGGAGCTTTAGGCAGAGTTGTAGGACTCAAGAACAACTTGAAAATGTGAAGAACCAAGAAAAACCCACAACAGCCGATAGAAGAATACAGTTTCTTCTCATAGAAAATTTTCTCTAAAAAATTATGCATTAACTTCCCTCAAAAGACTCCAAAATTCTTTATATATAGTAGATGAACATGCAAAGAAATGGAGTGCATGGCTTGTAGCTCATGCTTGGAGAATCAATGTAGAGAGGATAATGGCCTTTGTATGAGCATGAAGATGAAGGTAATGGAGAAAATTGAATCTCCATTTTGTGCAACCATGGCAAACCGATTTTCCATTTTCTTTTAAAACAAAAAATGATTTTAAAGCCATTTTAATACAAAATTATTTTCTTTATTTAATTTCATAAATTAATTTAAAATATTAATTAATTTAATTTCAAATATTAAATTATTTTTGCACAATAATCATCTTCATATATTTAAACCATATTTAAATATATATTCTCTTGTTTCATTTAATTTGAACGTTTCAAATTAATTTCACAAGCTACCCTAAAGCTTATCCATTTACAAGCTAGTAGGGGCACCTCGCGGACCTATAGATCATGGGCTCCAATGATTCGAGATTAATCGGCTAAACTCATTAGTTCAATCTAACCCCCATTTGTTAATTAATGGGACACTCTACTATAGCCCATAGTTGAACTGCCCTCACTACAAATATATTATGTCCACTTAATAACCATAATTAGTAAGTCGATCCTTCATAGGTTGTTCGTAATCACAGCTAGGTCAAAAATACCGTTTTACCCTTGTGACTACATCTTGTTCTTTAAGTTCTTACTGATCCTCTAATGAACAATTCTGATTCATAATCTCTATGAATCAAATCATTTCTCTATCATGAGAAGGCGGGGCCTTGTTAGTTCAAGACCCAGAGTCAATACTTAAGAGAACAACCTATTTGCTAACCCTAAATAGGCCAGGAGTGAATTCCATCTTGCAAGGCTATATCCCCAGCTATTCATCCAGTCTTATCCCCAAAATGGTAAGCTTATTGAGTAGTGATGTTGGACTACTCTCATCGTTTGTAGATCAAAGGATAATCCTGAACAAACAGGAGTTCATAGCTAGCTCAAGATTAAGATCGAGTTAACCTAGGTTATATAATAAATGAAATAGTCAGTTTTAACAGTAAACGGTCGTTATAAAGAAAAGTGACTATTTTCGTGGTCCAGTCTATATGCAAACTCATTGCATAGGATGTCTCCACTCTCATGTCTCAACATGAATGATTTGTGGATCACATCGTTTGTAGCATCTTACAGCTTCTTGCTAATACTTTTAATGATTTACCTTCTCTCAAACAAAAGTTTTATCTTTCCATTTCAATAGTTTACGACACAAACTATTTAATACAAGGTAAAGAATATCTTTACCTGAAAAATATAAAAATTGATGTAACCATTGTATATGTTAGATATGAATAGAAGGTAAAGAAGGAAATGGATGAGTATTAAAACTACTCAGTAAGTAATCCCATTATCAGGGTCAGGTTATGCAAACACATGCATCATGGTACATGCTTTTCTAGGGAGACTTGTTCCTTTCATCTTAGCATAATTAATTTTCCTCTTTAAGGTCTTCATAAGGACAATTACCCCTCCTCCGTTCCTTTGTTCCTCTCCCAACATGGAGATACTATAGAAATCATCTAAAAATCAAGCCCAGCTAACTATATGTTGGCTTTATATTAGTGGGGTCGAGTCTCGCCTACAATATCTTGGGTTTCTCTATTCCTCTCCCACATAGAGATACTTTAGACATCCTTTAGAGACCGAGCCCAACTAACTACATGTTGGCTCCAAATAAGTGGGGTCGAGTCTTGACTACAATATTTCCAACATAGAAATACTATAGACATCCTCTAGAGATCGAGCCCAAGTAACTGTATGTTACTCCAAATTGGAGGGGTCGAGTCTCGTCTACAATATCTCAAGTTCCTCTGAATGTACATCAATTTTCTCAAAGAGGTAATTAACATGAACATGGTTCATAGTTTTCATGAAACATACAAATGCATGAGGTCCCATATTCTTTTTCATGCTCTCATTTAATGCACATATATATCCTCAATAATGGATGAATACAAGAGTTCATGATTCTTTTTGTCATACCCCTCCCAGATTACCTTTTAGACCTACAAGGAGATGTGACCGCAATAGTTACCGACCCTCTTGCTGGTACTTACTACATACTATCCTGCTTAACCTGACTCAGAACCTTGATATGCATATATATATACTCAATCATCAACTTAAAACAAATGACAAACATTAACAGAGGTCTACATTACTCTTCAATAATACAACTTATACAAAACCCAACACACTCAACTAGTCCCTACAAGATAATTGATATAATATATGCGTACTACTTTATACAAAACCCTCACATAAACTTTCTAATATTTTGGTCTTGAGTGGTAGAGCAACAACAGAGTCGTCTTTTTGGGAGTGACTGCTACCTGTGGAGAAGACATTTAAATAGAGTGAGCTAGAAGCCTAGTGAGTGATTAACCTTTGACATGTAAAAGACATATATATCAATCATGCTTAACAAAGAGATCATGAACTGAAAAGCGTAGCTGAAAACTGAGAAATTAGCCACGCAAGTAATTACATAAAACTTCTCTACTAGAATTTAACCATAACATAGGCATCAGCTCTGGGAGGCCCTTAGGCCTCAGCTTCCACATTAAATATCCTTACCAGAGAGCATAACATTACTATGTAACATTATTGTCTTGAGCATAACATTACTGTCTAACTGGCACTTTGATTCTCAAAACTAAACTAAAAAACTTCTTAAAAGTGTTTAAGTGACATTTTGACACTAAAAAAACCTAACAAGTTCCTAAGTACCACTTGGCTTCTAAAACCAACTAAAGAATTCCTAGAAAGTGTATAAGCTAGATAAACAATTTTGTCACTTTATTGTGAATTGTTAGAATTAATAGGTTATTTTTTTTGTTTGATAAAAGTTGAGTTGTGTATACAAAAGCAATTGAAATTTTATTTTGCACATGTGTAGGTGAAAAAGAAATATAATTGGTTTGCGTGATGTAATGATAGCAAGAACTTGTCGAGTGAAGGGGGGGGGGTTAAGATAACGGTAAAAGAAAGAGAGATGTCATGAGATTACTTTGTAGATTAAGAGATTTATGCGCTATTTATGGACTCATTCATTGATTTATCACATGAACATGGTTTATCTAATTTTATATCCCAATCGATTGATTTGGACGTCGGACAGACTCCCCTATTTCAATTATTTAGTCAAAGACAACCTAATTAATTCTAAACTAACCCCAAGTTAGGCATGATAACATTTCATGCTCGTTGGTTAGTCACATTAAGCTTAAAGATTGACTAGTATGACTAATTAGTTTGGTTATATTCAATTTTAACATTTTCCTACTCCGAAGGTCTATTATGTCAAATATAATAAACTTGAAAATGCAAAAAATTCAATCATAACCATCAATCTAATCTATTGATACTCAAAATAACCATGTCTTCGTTACAATTACTTGTGGACTTCATATTGAGTGCGGCACACGTCCTCAAGAGTTTTTCTTTATTTTTCATTAATTTTGTAGTTTTGAGAGGGGATGTTTATAATTCATTGTTGTAAAACGTCTCTTTCTTTGTTTGTAGTTTGATTTTTTTCTTCAAAGTTTGATTCCTCAAATAGATGAATTGAATACCTTTATATAGTCTTTAAAGTGATGAGTATTTGTCAAAATGCATGCCTTAATATTACCATTCTTACTAACTTATCACTACATGGACACGTCTTTTTTAAAAAATAATACTTGATTCTTCAATGAAATAACTTTTAAGTTAAGAAAAACTACACACCATAATGATGTTCATTAATTGCCCGTACAAATAGGTTTCAAAATTTAAGCTTATGGGATTTGGGATCGAAAAAAGAGAAAAGGGTTTCACCGCTGTGTTGGGAGTGCTAGGTTCTCCAGCCCCAGCCGCTGCGTGGGGAGTTTTCGCCGCCAGATGCTGCTTTTGATCTCACTGCCAGTTGTCGTCGACCGTGAAGTGTGCACCAACCGTCGCACTTGGTCGTGAAGCCTCATCGTCATGTAACTCAGATTCGGTGAAGACTCGTCGTCTGTAATCATGAAGCCCTAGCCATCTTCTGCTGATCAGGTTCTCTAGTCATCGTGGATGTCTTTTTCTTGGTGGTTTTGTGTTTTAGGTTTTTGGTTTGAGTTTGAAGAGGGTTGAATTGCTGTGATTGGTTACTTGATTCATTGGTGAAGCATCTGGATCTGGTGGTTTAGTTTGGGTGTTGGTGTCTGGATCTGGTGTGTTCGGTTGGATCTGGAGTTTTGTTTGCAGGATGTCTGTGTTTGGGTTTCAGATTTGTTTTGTGTGCTGAATCAATGATACGTAAATGGTCACCGTTAAGGTTGAAGAAGAAGAATGGTTCATGAGTGTTGAGGCAGCCATACCGTGTTATAAAGCCTGAGAGTGATCGATTGTTGTTGAGAAGGTTGGGTTGTGCTCGAAGATGGAGGGTTCGGAGTCCCCTATAGAGCAACCAGATCATTTGAAGAAGGGTAAGTTTGGTGGAACTGGTGCCAGAGATAGGGGTTCGGTGGAGGTTAGTTCTAAGGAAGGTGGGGTGGCGGCCGTGGGGTTGAAGACTAGGTGACATCAACCCTAGAATTGATGGGTGAAAACCGGGTTTGGGGTGAACTTGGTAGGTTTGGTTTTGAGGCTGGGGTTGTTTGGGAACTGGGCTGGGTGTGCTAAAGAGTGGGTTGGGCTCAGGTGAGGTTAATGGGCTTTTGCTAGAGGCCCACTTGGAGGAGGGGGACTTTCTGGGTCTGGTGGAGTAGGGGGCAAGAGTAGGGTAGATGGGGAAGGTAGGCAGCATCGTGGACTAGAGAGAAGATTTGGGTCGTGAGGGGAAGGTTCTGTCGGGGTTGGGCTTGAGGGGAAGGTTCTATCGGGGTTGGGTTTGAGGAGGTGGAGATTGGTGAGAGGCTGGTGGTGGGAAGTTTGGGTTCGAAGAGTGGGTCGAGTTGTGGGCATGTTGGTAGGCGGGTTAGGTTGGGAGGTTTGATAGATGCACAGGGTGGGCTGAAGGGTTGTGAGCCTGAGGAAGGTTGGCGGGCTGGGCTGGGAGAGGTGGAAAGGGCCGAGGCTAATGTGGGTCGGGTTGCGCCTGTCATTCCAGTTCGCTCGATAGGGGAGACTTCTTCCAGTTCAGCTGGGTCGGATTCTCAGTTTGGTAGAAAGTAGGCCAATTTGGGTGAGGGAAATTTTGGTCTGATGTGGAGGAAACCGTGGTCGTCCCTATTTGGCTCGAATTTAAAGGGGAACTTCGAATTTACTCCTCCATTAGTTGAGGATGATAGAGTTGTTGTTGAACCTTGTGAGTATGTTCTTGATGCGGGAATTAGTATGTAGGACAAATCCTTAGTGGGTTAGTTTGTGGATGTAAGACTACTGTATTCCATGATTTGTTAGATTATTCAGAGGATTTGGGGATGTGTGGAGATGTCCACCATTACTTTGCTGGACAATGGCCTAGTTATTTTTAAATTCCTCAAATCTGAGTCTCGGGACTGGGTGTTTGATAATGGTTCATGGCACTTGGGTGGCAAACCCATCTTACTGCGATAATGGTCACCAGGTATCATCCCTAAAACCTTTGTCTTTGATTCTGTTCCAATCTTGATTAAATTAGAATGTGTTCCCTTGGAGTTATGTACGGATAAGGGTTTAACAGTGTTGTCTAGTGCTGTGGGTAGGCCTATTTCTCTTGATATTGCAACTAGAGAGAGGCGTAGGTTATCGTACGCTAGAGTTTGTGTAGAGGTGAATGGGGAATCATTGATGCGCCTTACACTTACTATTCGTATGCGGAGTCAGGAGTTTATTGTTCCAGTGACGTATGAGTGGAAACCACATAAGTTTGGATGTTGTAGATCGTTTGGACATACTGCTGCTACAGTGTGTCAAAGGTTCAGGATTTAAGTATTGTGGTGGTTAATGAGGGTGGTTCGGGGGAGTTGGTTGGAAAGGGTGGTGATACTTGTAGAAATACAAGTTATTTATACAGTTTTATTTAGATATTGCAGCAAAAAGAAAGAAAAGTTGCGTTGATAGTATAAAAATTGGCTAAGAAATGCGAGAATTATAAAATGTCGTCGATACACCCACTAACACCATTGTGATGGTAGAATAGAGTATTTTAATTTCTGTTTTGCAGGAAATCAATCACCTAATGCGTTAATGGCTCAAAGATAAAAGAAACAACACATCTACATCGCATTGCACCCATCATTCAGGAATGAAGAGATGATCAACGCAATGACGGCACATGCGACAATCGATCAACGCAATTTCAACCGCATGCGGTAATAAAAAATAACACTGCATGCGGCGATCATCGAGGATGTAAAGAACAACGCATTTGTGGAGGATTCTGGCAAATGTACAGCTTTCGATTGTTCATTTCTGACGGGTTGATTGCGTAACAGAAGGAATATTCACTCCGCCATTTCAAGAATTACCATAACTATAAAGTGGGGACTACGAAGTCAAAGAGTCGAGCTTCACCTATAAATAGCTTCTACAAATTCACTAAAAGATATACTTGAATACATAGAGACGTGTATATACTGATCTAAGAGAGAGACTAGTTTGAAGCAATTTCCAGAGTAGATCTAGGATAATCAAGAGACAAGGCCGAGAGGTAAGCTCCGGGCAAAGAATCCTTCCGATCCCCCATCGTAGAAGCTCTATACGAAAGTCACTTCTACCAGAAGAGCAAGCCTGAGAGGGAAGCTCTCCTCTCTATTCCTACCACATGCCGACAAGCAAAACCTCTGTCCAGGATCTGTGTCAAGACGTTGACACTTTTCTGTATTTGTTTCTAATCTCTATTTCATCACTTGTATTCATCTTCTTAATCTTTCATTCACACCATGTATCGAACGCTTAATCTTAGTATTAAATGTTATAATCATTTCCATTGTCATCTCTCTGTCTATTTCCATTCATCCATAATCCATTTTCTCCATGATGTTTTCCTAATTCCCGAGGTAAATAGCAAGAATTAAGCAAGTAAATTAATTTGTGTTAAGGAAATAATTAAGTTTAGCTAAAGCATGCTCGACGGCATCTTCACTTATGAGAGTAGAAGTGAAAATGTTATTCTGCCTATCGAGAGAGGGTTGGAAGAATGCGTTAACTAAAGCGAGAAGTACTTCCAGAGATGGAAGCAACCTTGCGTTCATCACGTTCATCCCTGTTTCGCCATAGAGATTTGGGAAAGCGGCCGATCATCGAGAGGTGTACGCCAAGGGAAAGCGGAACCTTAGTTGCATCTTTAACGTGATTAACAAACTTGCGATGTTTTTACTATTTATTCTTTCTCTTTCTGATTCATCCATAAAGACTTGCCATCACATATCACGATCCTTTGTATAACTTCACAGTCAGTCTCGAACTCAGTATCATGTATCATGTTTCTTGTATCTTGTATTATATTAGTTTAGGATTTTATTTTCAATGCAATTTATTTTATCAATGCAATTTTATTTTCATCGCACTTTAGATTCTTGTATAAACCAATTCTTTATTAATTATAAAAACCGGTCGCATGATCACAAAAGTAATGCATTAATGAAAACAATCCCTGTGTTCAACCTCGGATTATTCTGAGAAACTTTCGTTGGAATTATACTTGGTTTCAGTGTAAGGAAACTTGTGACACGCATTACTCGATCGCATACTACAAGCCTATCATTAACAACGCATATTTAAAAATAGTGTGCATAAGCAATAACACAACATGACATTCCATCTACAATCTATTTCTATGTCATCAAGTTTATGGCAACATGAGCTTGCATGATTCATTCATTCACATTCATTTCACATGCTATAAGATAAATACTTACCGTGACAAGTGGCATGGGTAATGGGGGGTTTAGTGGAGCTGATGTAAAGAAGGTTGCTACTTCTATGGTGGTGAATGGTAGTGGAGGGTGTGATGGTGAGTTCAAATTGGTTAGTCATAGGCGGCATGAGAGGGGAGTTGTTGGGAGTAGAGGTGGTAGTGGATCTCTGGGTTCGTCGTCCTTGGGTAATAGAATAGTTCGTGGTTCCCCTTGGATTACAAGGTTCGTGAAGCATGTTGATGAGCGTAATCAGTTTGACATTTTAAGTGATGAGGGCGGTGATTCGCTAACGCTGGCTATAGTGCAGTCGAACCCTGATCCATTGTTTGTTATGGATGGGATTTTTGGGAGTACAGGTAAGAACCCTGTGGGAGGTAGTAGGTGTGCTTCCTTGCCATTATCATGAACTAGTGTTCATGGAATGTTAGAAGGTTGAATGACCCTGTCAAATGTAGGGTTGTGGTGGATTTTCTTCATTTTTCTTCTGTTAGTTTCTGTTGTTTGCTTGAGACTCGGGTTAGGCAGGAGAACTTTGATGCAGTGTTTAGTAGGTTTGGGGAGATTTGGGGTTGTGTGTGTAACTACAGGTTGAATGGAGTTGGGAGGATTTGGGTGTTGTGGCGGAGGAGTGTTTTTTATGTCATCTCGGATGTCAGTGGGGATCAAGTTATTTTTGGGTCCTTGGTGGATATAGCATCTAATGTTCGTGTGCATGTAGGTGTGATCTATGCTTCTAATTTGGTAAGGGATAGATATAACTTGTGGTGTAGTTTGGTTGATGTATGCTCTACTTAGAAGTGTCCTGGAACTGTTATGGGTGATTTTAATGTTATTCGTAATAGTTTGGAGGCTTATGGTGGTTGTCCTAGTTTGGGAGAGATGGAGGAGTTTGATAGGGCTTTGTTGGACACGGATCTGGTTAAGCTGGGTATGCTGGGGAACTAGTTCACTTGGACTATTAAAGTTCAGGGGAATGGTCCCTTACGTCGTTTGGATCGTTGTGTGGTTAATGAGGCTTGGATGGTGGCTTATCCTTACTTGGAGGTTAAAGTTAGTTTGTGGGGGATTTCTAACCATGTCCACTTCTAGTTTCGAGAGGTGGGGTGAGGTGAGGAGTCGTCCTTTGCCCTCGTTATGTTATTTTAACCATTGGGCAAACGATGGTTTTATGGATACTGTTTCAGCTGTGTGGAGAAGGCGTCTAGAGGTTTCCCCTGTGGTAAGTTTCTTGAGGAATCTGAGGGCTTTGAAGCCAGTTTTGCATGTTTCTTTTGAAAGGCGTCTCTCTTTGTTGTCTGATGAGGTGCATGTGGCTAGATAGGTTATGGAGGCTGCTCAGGCAGTATTTGAGAAGGATCCCTCCTTAGAGTCATTATGTTCGGAGGCTGCCTGGGCCACTGAGGTATTCTGGTCGGCGGATAGATTGGAGGAGGCGTCTCTTAGGCAGAAATCCCGGGTGAGATGGTTGGAGTTAGGTGATCAAAATTCGACGTTTTTCATCTCTCCATTCGTTCTTGGCGTAGTAGGAGTGGTTTGTTTTCTATTGTTGATTCTGAGGGTGTTCGACAGTCTTCTCATGAGCGAATGGCGAGAGTGGCTGTAGATTTTTTTCCATGGTAGTTTGGGGTCTCAGTCTGTAAGGTATAGGGATCTTACTTCTCAGATTTGGGATATTGTGTAGTTCAACTGGCCTGGGGAGTGTGTAGAGGCTCTTGGTCGTCCAGTGATTATGGAGGACGTTCAAAGAGCTTTATTTTCTATGAAGTTTAGGAAGGCCCCGAGCTTTGATGGGTTCTCAGTGGATTTTTATAAATCTGCGTGGAGTGTAGTTGGTGATAACTTTTGTGATGCAGTTATGAATTTTTTTTTAGTCATGTTACCTTCCTTGTGGAGTTAATGCCACTGTTATCACATTTATTCCTAAGCGAACTGGTGCTGAGCGTGTGGACGACTTTTGTCCTATCTTTTGTTGTAATGTGGTGTGTAAGTTATTTCGAAAGTTCTGGCAGAAAGGTTATGGGTTTGGCTTCCAACTTTCATTAGTGGTAACCAGTCTACTTTTGTGTCTGGCAAGTCCATTACTCATAACATTCTTTTGTGTCAGGAGCTTGTGGGAGGTTATCGGTTAAATAGGGGGAAACTGCAGTGTGTGATGAAGGTGAATCTCCAAAAGGCTTATGATTCAGTGAATTGGGAATTTCTGTTTGGAGTGCTTCTGGATATTGGACCATTGGTACTCTTGTACAGTATGTTGGTTGGGTGCGGGCTTATGTCACATCTCCTTCTTTCTCTGTGATTATCAATGGATCTTTTGGGGGTTATTTCCTGGGTAGGAAGGGATTGAGACAAGGTGATCTGTTATCTTCTTTTCTGTTCGTGATGGTAATGGAAGTTCTTTTGAGGTTGCTAAATAAGCTCCTGTGTGGTTTGGGTTCCATGACCGTTGTGAGCCTATTAGCTTGACTCATTTGGCCTTTTCTGATGATCTCAAGATTTTTTGTGCGGCTGACCAGGGTTCTTTGGATTTATTCAGGAGGGTTCTGATGGATTTTGTGGAGATGTCGGGGTTAGTTGCAAATGCGGAGAAGAGCTCTATGTTTTGTTGTGGGAGTGGATTCTATTGAGGCTGAGTAGCTTCCTACTTTTATGGGGTTTGCTCTTGGTTCTCTGCTTGTCAAGTGTCTGGGGTTACCGTTGTTGGTTGGTCGTCTTAAGGCTGTGGATTGCGGTCCGTTGATCTAAAGGATTACTAATCGTATTAGGAGTTGGGCGGCCCATTCACTTTCATTTGCTGGGAGGTTGCAGTTAATGAAGTCCATCCTCCAGTCATATCAAGTGTTCTGGTCCAACATCTTTGTTTTGCCTGCTTGTGTCTCTAATGAGGTTGATCGACTTTTACGGGCTTATTTATGGAGAAGCAGGGTAGAAGGTCATGGTGGTGCATGGGTTGCTTGGGATGAGGTTTGCTTATTGAAGGGTGGGCGGTGGGAGGGGGGCAGGGGTTGGGCATTAAGCATGTGGAGTCGTGAACCAAGCGACTATTATGAATCTTCTTTGGCTTCTGTTGGTTAAGTTCGGCTCTTTGTGGGCGGCGTGGATGGATGAGTATGTTTTGAGGGGGCGATCTTTATGGGCGATTCGGTGTGAGGCTGGGAGATCCTGGTGCTTGAGGGCTCTCCTTCGTTGTCGGGATAAATTCAAGTAGTTGGTTTGTTTGAAGGTAGGTGATGGGAAGAGGTGTTTTGTGTGGTGGGATCTGGGGTCGCCTGGCGGTGCACTTTTGGATACGTATGGTCCTATGGTGGTGTTTGATGCGGCGACTAGTAGGGAGGCGCGATTATCGGATTTTCTGATAGAGAAGAGGGTTGTAGGTGGCCTTCTGTTTCATGTGAGTTGCGTGAGATTTGGGGTTTGATTCAGGTAGCGAGGCCTAGGGTGAGTGGTGAGGATTATTGGGTGTGGGTGCCGAGTGCTAATGGTCAATTTTCTATTGCGAATGCATGGGAGAGTTTGCATCATCGTCGTCCTAGGGTGTCTTAGGCGCGACTTCTATGGTCTCGGGGTGGTATTCCTCGACACTTTTTTGTGCGTGGCTGGCTGTGTAAGATAGGTTGGGTACTCGGGATTGGGTTAGGAGGTGGAATATCTCGTCTGATGGTACGTGTCTCTTGTGTGTGGGGGTTTGGGAGTCTTGGGATCATTTATTCTTTGAGCGTGGGTTTGGGAGAGAGGTATGGTCGAGCATGTTGTGTCTGGTGGGGTCGTATCATCGGGTGGCAGGGTGGGATGTCGAGCTGAGTTGGGTTTGTTGCGTGAAGGCGGGTAAGGGGGTACGAAGTAAGTTGTTTCGAGTCTTCTGGTGTGCTTCTATTTATTATATCTAGTAGGAGAGGAATCGTCGGTTTCATGGAGGTTGCCCAAGGATGGTGTCTGCTTTATTCCATCTTATTGTCTCTATGGTTCGTGCTGTTTCCTAGCGGGTTGATCTTCTTGGTCTTCTCTAGTTTTTATCAATGTTCTTTCTTCATTATTGTGTTTGGTCTTTTGTTTTCTTTGGATGTTGCCCTCGGTTTGTGGGGTTTGTTTTGTTTCGTGACTGTTTCTCTGGACGGTTATTCTATTTTCTTTTGCTATGGCTTTTGATCTCTGGTTCTATTAAGAGCTCGGTCTTTGTTGTTGCTTTGTTTGTTGTGGTGCCTTGATCCTGGGCTGTGGGATCCTCCTATTGTTGTATAATAATATTACCTATTCAAAAAAAAAAAAAAAATGTAAGCCTATGAAAAAAGGTCAACAATTGATTACAATTAGAGTTTTTTTTTTACCTTCATTTCTAATTCCAACCCAAAAATATATAATCGAAATCAAGATAATAAATAGAAACCAATGTCTCTTCTGAACAACACCTTGTATGAAAATTGTTGAAATATTTTATCTGAGATGAGTCACAATATTCACCGTAAATTTCTTGACTTGGCTAGTTAGTTAATAGAATCTATCAAGGGTTTAACCACATCCCATTATTATATAACATATTATTAACTTAATCTCTTGATTTAGAAAAACACAAGATTTTTTACAAGTTACAACAACCTTTGGACGTCCTAAAAGGGTGTATATAATGATTTATTTTGCTATCTTTTCCATAAGACATTAGAAAGACGAACAAAAGATACCAATCCCTAAGGATCCTAAATGGGAAGAACATTACAAGTCATTGTATGCTTAATGCTGATATTTATGTTTTCATCCCTTTCGACTTATTCCTTATCTTTATCAACTCGAGGAAGATGAATCCTTGATTCTCAAACATGATGTCGAGTTAAGCTAGTATGTGTGAATTGACCTTCCCATACCTAAAGCATGTTGGTCGAAGGCCTAAACCATCGACCATTAAAAGAACTTGCTAACGAGGCAATCAAGTTGAAGTTTAATTTTGTGCGTCTCACATATGCAACACACATATTTACTGTTATGCTAATAGGACAATTGAAGAGAACTTTGACCTTTTAGATTCTAAATAAGCCAAAGTTGGATTAGCTCAATGTGACCCCTTTGTGTTGAACAAGACCATTGTCAAAGCCTATGAAGTTATTGTTGATGTATGCTTGGGGCGAGCGGTTTAATGGTGATAGCTGACAACTATATTAGCCAACCAAGGTGGTGGTGTTCTCTTGATGATAGCAATGATTATTTAGAAATCATAATTTTGACCCTCAAGAATGGTTACAAGGTTTGAGCTTAGTCACCCAACATTTATCAACAAATCAACGGTATGTAACCTTACAAGATTTTCTCACATTTTTTTTAATAAAAAAATGGACTCTTAGCATTTAAAGACTAGAAAATGTTGCATTATTTCATAACATTGAAACAAGATTCTATGGCATGTATAGGTGATAGCAACGAGCCTACGAAATGAGATACGAAGAACAATGGAAAATGCAAATGATTGGAACAACTATGTAACTCAAAGAGTAACAACAATCCACAACATAAACCCATATATTTTAGTGATTGTTTCAGGCTTAAATTATGACAATGATCTTCGATGTTTAAAAGAGAAGCCCTTGACCATAAAACTTTAGATAATAAGTTGGTTTTTGAGGTACACTTGTATTTTTTTTAGTAGAGATGAAAGTAGGTATGTACAACAACCATTGAGCAATATTTGTGCAAATGTTATCAATAGTTTTGTAGACCATGCAGGATTTGTAATGGAAGGACCAAGTCCATTTCCTTTGTTTGTTAGTGACTATGGTATGATCAAAGAGGGACAAATGATTCTGAAAATCGATACATGAGTTGATTCATAGCTCATCTTGCTAAAAAAGACATGGATTGGGCACTTTGGATTTGGCAGAGTAGTTATTATTATAGGGAAGTTAAAATAGAGCCTATAAAAGTATTTGGAGTCCTCAACGCTAATTACACTCAAATTCAAAACCTTAACTTTACTAAGAAGCTTCAGTTATGAAGCCATGTTGCAAGGTAATTTTATAAATTATTTTAATAATAAATAATAATGGTCCTTGAAATAAAATAGTTTTGTGACATTTTTTTTAAGTACACACAAACCATAAATTATTAAACCAATTTGTAAGTGTAAGATAGAGTTTGCGAATTTTGTGGCATATAGATCCAACCTCCAATGTATCATCTTCTTATGTTACGTATCATCCATAAAGTGGTCAATGTGTCAAAGCTTCAAATGGCAATGCTCAAATATTTTTGAGCAATTGCCCAACCTCAAGTTAGATGGAGTCATGGTGACGATGGGACTTCAATCATGATGACAACAAATGTTTTGTATTTACAAGCTAATGGAGAAGGCATTGGAGTATCTCTCTCAAGTGATTGCTTGGGTCAACAAAGCGTTTGGAGAGAAATTTCTAACAGTTATCTCCATTTGGGCACCATCACTCAAGATGGGAAGTGCCTTTGCTTGTAGGCTATTGAAAGCTCAAATTCTTCCAAACTTTGGACCAACTCTTATATTTGTACTAATGGCAAACCAAATTACCTTCAAGATACCCAGGGGCTGTTTAGGGTGCTGAGATGATATAGGATGGTGGGAGTTCTGATGTCTGGGGAGTTTTGATCGAGTGTGATTGAATATGTTCAAACACTGAGATGATATACGATACACGAAAGGAAAATGACGGTGAAATATTAAAAACGTTCCGAAAATGGGCCCACAAACAATTAAAATCGGTGAGATAGGATAATGAGCCTCCAAACACTGAGATGATATAGGATGTGAGGATATACCATCTCATGTTAGGCCCCCAAACAACCCAAAGTCAATGGTTTGAACTTGTGCAACCAACCCATTGTAATTGACTTTATATTTGTAACATTGATAAAGGAAAATTATTTATTAATTGTTGATTTACTATGGGAATGATTGTACGACCAATGCGACTTTGGGCCAACAAATGCGAGACAGTGTCTTACAATGAGCTGGTTGTTCACCTTCACCTTCACCTCTAAACCATCAACTGAAAAGGTTAAGAACAATGAAGAACTCATATTAGCCGGACAAGAAGAACAGTTTCTTCTCACAATAATTTTTCTCTAAAAAATTATGCATTCCTTCTTCTCAAATGATTCCAATCTTCTTTATATATTGCAGATGAACATGCAAAGAGGTGAAGTGTATGGCTTGCAACTCATGCTTGGAGAATTAATGAAGAGAAGATAATGGCCTTTGTGTGACCATGAAAATGAAGGTAATGGAAAAAATTCATTCTCCATTTTGTACAACATGCAAAAACGATTTTCACTTTTCTTTTAAAAACATAAAATGATTTCAAAACCATTTTAATTCAAAAATGAATTTCTTAAATGAATTTCATAAATTAATTTAATATCAAATATTAAATTAATTTTTGCACAATAATCATCTTCATATATTTAAATCATATTTAAATATATATTCTCTTGTTCCATTTAATTTGAATGTTTCAAATTAATTTCTCAAGCTACCCTAAAGCTTATCCATTTATGAGCTAGTAGGGGGACCTCGCGGACCTACAGATCATGGGCTCTAATGATTCCAGATTAATCGGTTAAATTCATTAGTCCGATCTAACCCCCGTTTGTTAACTAATGGGACACTCCACAATAGCCCATAGTTGAACTCCCCTCACTGTAGATATATTATGTCCACTTAATAACCATAATCAGTAAGTCGATTCTTCACAGGTTGTTTGTAATCACAGCTAGGTCAAAAATACCGTTTTACCCCTGTGAATACATCTTCTTCCTTAAGTTTCTACTAATCCTCTAATGAACAATTCTGATTCATAATCTCTATGAATCAAATCCTTTCTCTATCATGAGAAGGCGGAGCACCGATTGTTCAAGAACAACCTATCTGCTAATCCTAAATAGGGTAGGAGTGAATTCCATCTTGCAAGGCTAAGTCCCCAGCTATTCATCCGGTCTTATCCCCAAAATGGTAAGCTTATTGAGTAGTGTTGTTGGACTACTATCACCGTTTTCAGATCAAAGGATAATCCGGAACAAATATGAGTTCGTAACTAGCTCAGGATTAAGATCGAGTTAACCTAGGTTATAAAATAAATGAAATAGTCAGTTTTAACAGTAAACGGTCGTTATAAAGAAAAGTGACTATTTTCGTGGTCCAGTCTATATGCAAACTCATTGCATAGTGATAACGGGTAGAAATGCACGTTATCATAGTACTAAGTTCTTAAACAATGTTGGATTGCGTTGATGAAATGTGTTAAATTGCGTCTAAATTGTGTCCATTAAGCATAAATTCTATAATATTGTGATCGCATGCCAACACATTAGAGTAGTTGATCTTTACATTTTTGTGCAGAATATGCGATAACGCAATCCAGAGATTGCGATCATAGGAATACATTGGTTGAGCGCAACTTCACCGCAATACTTTGTGTTGATCGTGCTCGCAAACATTCGCCCAAGAAGAATCACCGCAACTTGGTCAGCACAACATGGTGGACAATTAAGAGCGATGGGATAGAAAGCTGACGGCAGTCGGATCCAAATTAAGTTGACAGCCGATAACGGTCACGAAGTACATTCAGCTTTATCGGTGACAATTATCCGACACATCAGTCAGGAATTAAAGTTGTCCCAATCATTCACCAAAATTTAAGGATAAGGCATTTAAGATAGAAAAGTAAGGAAATTAAAGAAAGCATGGAAATTAACGCAAGTGAATTAAATGAGAAATAAATTCATAAAGCATTGAAAGCAAGTTTAAGGAAGTCATAAATAACAAAATTCATGAAGCAATAACTATTAATTAAGAAAGCATGTAAACATAGAATTGAGATATGGACTGGAAGACAATTTTCCATGATGAACGCAATCCACACCTCTGCAGGCGATCAAGCTTGCCTACCCAATGTCTTCAAGGACATTGCTCATTCCCGTGAGATCCTGAGGCTTCGGAATTACTTGGCAGTGTTTCAGGTGTTCTATTATATAGTTCGACTGCCAGCTGCCCAACTTGGATCTCCAAGTTTCTGATTGAAGACGCTTGTGACTGCATAACAACATCGTTTTTCTCAATGTATTGCTTGAGCAGGGACTCCAATGAATTACCAGAGGTATTTGAAGAGGATGGTTGGTTTTGCGGCTGTCTCTGATGCCCTTGATTCTGGTTTTGGTGAAAAGGTAGGGGGTTTCCTCGATTCCCAGAGTTGCTGTTCTGATGGTTACTTGGCCCACCTTGGTTATGATTTCCCCCCCAAACGAAGTTAGGGTGATTCCTCCAACCAGGATTATACGTGTTGTTATATGGATTATTCTGGATAGCGCATACTTGCTGAGGGCTTGATGGGTACATTTCCACCGCATGGCTTCTCCATATTGGATGCAACTTATTGCGGCCACTTGTGCCGGCGCATTGGGTTGCACTGATCCTTGGGAGAGGGCACCTTGATTAAGCGCCATCGACTGGAGGATAG
This sequence comes from Benincasa hispida, assembly GCF_009727055.1. Taxonomy (NCBI): domain Eukaryota; kingdom Viridiplantae; phylum Streptophyta; class Magnoliopsida; order Cucurbitales; family Cucurbitaceae; genus Benincasa; species Benincasa hispida. The sequence continues at coordinate 23,184,340 of NC_052356.1, forward strand.
AGGCTGTCTCTTATACACATCTAGATGTGTATAAGAGACAGGCATGGCCTCCTCCATATTGGATGCAACTTATTGCGGCCACTTGTGCCGGCGCATTGGGTTGCACTGATCCTTGGGAGAGGGCACCTTGATTAAGCGCCATCGACTGGAGGATAGAGGTTACCGTGACCATTTGTGCGGCCAAAGTTGTCATTGTCTCCGCAAGCACAATGACAGTATCATTTCTTCTTCTGTCGGAGCCTATTCCTCCGTACCCGTCATCAACCCAGTCATCCATATTCCATGAGATGCGGTCAAGGATGACCTTGGCTTCAGTGTATGTTTTATCCATAAAACCTCCTGCCGCGGAGGCATCAGCAACAACTTGCATTGATCTATTCAGGCTATTATAGAACGTTTCCATCAGAACGCAATGGGTATCCCGATATGCGGACAATTCTTCACTAATATTCTAAATTGCACCCATGTGGTACTTAGGGTCTCGTTATCCATCTGCTCAAAGTTCAGCACATTCTTTTGTCTTCTTGCGTTGACTGCCAGAGGAAAGAACTTCTTCATAAACTGTTCAATTAACTGGTCCGAGGAAGTTATTTCATTTGGCTTCAGTGAATGAGCCCACCTCTTAGCCTCATCCCTCAAGGTGTAAGGGAAGAGGTAAAGTCTGATACCTTCTGGGGTAACACCAGGTATGGAGAAGTTACCACACATCTCGACAAAACTGGTCAAATGGGCATGTGGGTCTTCACCTTGCAGACCACCAAATTGCCCCGTATTCTAAATCATTTGGAGCATGACCGATTTAATCTCGAATCTTGCATTCTTCTCAACTATCGGACGTGAATTCCAGGCGAGAATTCATACAGATTAGGCTCCGCGTAGTTCCTCATTGGGATGTTGTGGTCAGCAGCAAGGAAAACGGGATCTTGCGCTGGTTGGCCCACCCCTTGATTCACTTCGGGTACCTCATTATTATTGTTTTTTTCTGCCATGTTGGCTCTCTTTCGCCTTGCTCTATTCTGGTGTGCTCTTGCGTGAAATGTACGCTTGATCTCTGGGTCAACTTCGAATTCTGGATCAGTTCCAGTACTCATAAACCGTCAGACTGCTCTTCCCGATAAACAGTCAGTACAAAAAGATCTGTCCTGCAAAATATCACAAACGTACTCAACACTAACCATTACCAATCCCTGGAAATGACGCCATAAACTTGATACGCTTGGAATGGAAATGTGTACTGTGCATGCATGATAATGTGCTACAAGCTCATGTTTCCATAAACTTGTAATGCTATTTTTATATCTTACAACATATGAACAAATATGAATATGAATGAATGAACAAGTGTATGCGTTAAAAACATAAACTTGGTGAAAAAGATGGAATGTTATGCTGTGTTATTGCTCATGCACACTTTATGCGATACTACTTCTAAATATGCGTTGTTAACTATATGCTTGTTATATGCTATAGAGTAATGCGTGTCACAAGTTTTCTTGCGCTGAAACCAAGTATAATTCCAATATAAGTTTCTCAGAATAATCCGAGGTTGAACACAGGGATTGTTTTCGTTAATGTGTTACTTTTGTGATACATGCGACCGATTTTACAATTAATAAAAGATTTGGTTTGTACATGAATTTAAATTGCGATAAACATAAATTGCATTGATAAAATAAAAGTACGTTAAAAAGGTAAATTCTAAACTAACATGATACAAGATACAAGATACATGACACACGATACTGAGTTCGAGACTGACTGTGAAGTTTATACAAAGGATCGTGGTGTGCGATGGCAAGTATTTATGGATGAATCAGAAATAGGAAGAATAAATAGTAAAAACATCGCAAGTTTATCAATTGAGTTAAAGATATAAATAAGGTTCTGCTTTCCCTTGTTGTACACCTCTCGGTGATTGGCCGCGTTCCCATATCTCTATGGTGAAACAGGGATAAACGTGATGAACGCAAGATTGTTTCCATCTCTGGAAGTACTTCTCACTTTAGCTAATGCATTCTTCCAACCCTCCCTTGATAGGCAGAATAACATCTTCACTTCTACTCTCACAGGTGAAGATGCCATCTAGCATACTTTAGCTAAACACAATTATTTCCTTAACACATATTAATTTACTTGCTTAATTCTTACTAATTATCCAGGGAATTAAGAAAATATCATGGAGAAAGTGAATCATGGATGAACGGAAATAGACAGAGAGATGATAATGGAAATGATCATAACAATTAATACTAAGATTAAGCGTCTGATACATGGTGTGAATGATAGAGTAAAGAAGATGAGTACAAGTGATGAAAAAGAAATAGAAACAAATACAGAAGAGTGTCAACATCTTAACACAGATCTGGACGGAGGTTTTGCTTTTCGGCGTGTGGAATGGATGAAGAAGAGAGCTTCTCTCTCAGGCTTGCTCTTATGGTGGAAGTGACCTTTGTATAGAGCTTCAACGGCGGGGATTGAAAGAATTCCTTGCTTGGAGACTCACCTCTCGGCCTTGTCTTTTGATTCTTCCCGGATCTTCTCTGGAAATCACTTCAGACCAGTTTCTCTCTCAGATCAGTATACACGTTTCTATGTATTCCAGTACTCAAGTATCAAGTCTCAAGTCTCAAGTATTCCTATATTCTCGTATATCTTTCAATGGAATTGCAGAAGCTATTTATAGGCGAACCTTTGACTCTTTGCAGTGTGGTCCCCACTTTATTGTTAAGGCAGTTACGGAAATGGTGGACTGAATATTCCTTCTGTTACGCAATCAATCCCATTAGAAATGCACAATTGACAGCTGTACACGCGTCTGAATCCTCTGCAATTGCGTTGCTCTTTTACATCTTCGATCTATCTTCGCATGCGGTGTTTTTTTTTATTACCGCATGCAGTTGAATTTGCGTTGAACGCTAAGCTCTTGATCGATTGTCACATGCACCGTCATTGCGTTGATCGTTTCTCATTCTTGATTGACGGGCGCAATGCGACGTAGATGCGTTGTTCATTTTATCTTTGAGCCATGAACGCATGTGGTGACTTGATTTCCTACAAAACAGACTTGAAACATTCTATTCTACCATCGCAATGGTGTCAGTGGACGTATTGGACAATTTATAATTCTCGCATTTCTTAGCCAATTTTCATACTATCGGCGTATCTTTTCTTCCTTTTAGCCGCAATATCTAAATAAAATAGTATAAATAACTTGTATTTCTACAAGTTATCAGGTAGTCTAAGGACAGGATCTAGACTTGGGAAGGTCAGGTCAGAATCTTGGTTTGGAAGAACCAGATTAGAATGCATAAACGAGAGATAGGCGCTTAGGAATGAGCACTATTTGTTATTAACGCATCGCATGAATCTTAGCAATAAGATATGATTGTATGCGGTCACCTTTCTTTCATGCATTTGGCATCAACACATAGGACAAGAGTAGAGACTTAGGGATAAGCTCTATGGACATTTTGCATTCAACACATGCGTCCTAGACTTAGGAGCATCGCATTTACATGGGGAAATGACTTGCTGTGCATGGTTGTAACATGATCCCAAAGTTTGACGCATTCCCGAGTAATGCTAGCTAAAGATCTTCTCAACCCGTTCATCGCATACTCATTTCATCTATCAACGCAACTCTCTTTCTCAAATCCGCCGCCTTTATTTACTTCTTTTTCATCAACGCAACAACACACCCACACTTTATTTATTACTTGGTTACCACAAAGTTTTCATAAACATTATCAACGCAACTATTTTCACAAGTCCCTGTGTTCGACCCTGGACTTAGTAAGAAACTCAGAGGAATTTACACTTGAATTCCGCTGGGCAAACTTGAGTGCACAATGCAATCCATCAACGCATATACTTCATAAATACGAGCATCAAGTTTTTGGCGCCGTTGTCGGAGACTTTAGCAAAATAGTTGTTAAGGGTAATTTTTGTGATTTCTTTGCAGAACTCTTAATCTCTGGCGAACTACAACCTGGAGATTGAGAGAACATTTCGAAGGAGAACTAACGAGACCGCCAATAGCAACCACAATCCGATAAAGAAGAGATGGCGGAGCAACCTGGAGGAGGAGCACCAAATGATAATAATGTTATGGCGAATCCGATTTCGTTGGCAAACGATCGCAATAGCCCATTAGGGACTATGCATTGCCAAACCTCTATGATTTCTCTTCGGGAATTATGAGGCCTGCTCTCGACGAAAATAGATTCGAGATGAAATCTGTGATGCTACAGATGATCCAGACTGCAGGTCAATTCGAAGGAAGGCGTGGCAAGGATCTGCACGCCCACCTCCAAATTTTATTGAAATCTACAATACTTTTTGTGTTCCCTAACATCTCTATTGAAGAAGTTCGACTAATGTTTTCCCATTCTCTCTCTGTGTCAGGCCAAGAAATGGGCTTGTTCGCTCGAATTAGGAGAGTACTTCTTGGGAGTAGGTAGTGGAGAAATTCATGAAAAATTATTTTCCACCTACCGAGAACGCAAGAGGAAGAAAGCTTATTACTAATTTTGAACAAGATATGGATGAATCGCTCAGCGATGCTTGGGCGAAGTTTAAAAGGTTAGTCCGAAATTGTCCACATAATGGCTACCAGACTGCCTTCAAATGGAAATTTTCTATCACGCGTTGAATCTTGCTTCGTCGACCACTGCCAATGCCGTAGCCGCTGGTGGTCTGCTTGAAAAACTTACAAGAAGGCAAAGAATATTCTGGACCGCATCTGCAAGAACCATGAAGACTGGAGGGAGAGTGACCAGAGAATTGAGACTCAAAAATTCTGACGCAAATAACGGTGCCAATTGTTTCGTTACAAAACCAAATGACCGCAAGACGAATTTGATTCAAGGAATGGCGATCAGCGCACCCAACACCACAAGGTGGGCAAATTAACGCAATAAGTCAAAACCACCAACAAGGTGTTCGACTTGCGGTGATGGGCATGCAATGGAAGATTGCCCGCAAAATGCCATAAACCAATCTGTATATTTTGTAAAGAATAATCCCTTTTCAAACACTTATAACCACGGGTGGAGAAACCATCCCAATTTTGCTTGGAAGAATTAACAACAAAATTTTCAATCTGTGGCGCAAAAGAAAGGGCCACCAGGATTCTTCCAACGCAACAACGGTCAGCAGAGCAACCAAGCAAGTAGCTCACAACAACCAACACAATCTTCTTCTCTAGAGAGCCTATTGAAGCAATATATAGAGAAAAACGAGACAATGCTTCAAAGTCAGGCTACGTTCATCCACAACCTTGAATTGCAAATGGGCCAAATTGCAAATGAGCTGAAGAGTCGGCCGCAAAGGGCGTTGCCAAGTTCTATCGAACTTCCACACAATGCAGGAGGATCAGGTAAGGAGCAATGTCAGGTTGTGACATTGCGCAGTGGAAAGACCGTGGAGGGAGAAAAGAAGGATTAGAGTAGAGCAACTTCCATCGCAACCGAGCCTGAGATTGCGGTAACGAAGGAAGAGGAAAGAGAAAATGAAGCAATAGAACCTGAGGTTGCATCAACCTCAAAGTCAAATGAAATGGGAACCGTGAAAGTCTAGTTACCACATTTCCCTCAGAGGCTAAGAAAGAAGAAAAACAAAGAGGTACAGTACCAACGCTTCTTATCCATGTTAAAGCAATTACATGTTAACATTCCTTTCAGTGAAGCGATTGAGGAAATGCCTGCCTATGCCAAGTTTCTAAAGGACATGGTAACTAAAAAAAGAGGCACTGGAAAATTTGCCACGGTGGCATTAACGCAAAGTTCCAAATCTATTATTTCACCAAAGATGAGCGATCTTGGGAGCTTCACTATTCCTTGCTCTATAGGAGGACTCTATATTGGGCAAGCCTTGTGTGAATTAGAGGCCAGCATAAATTTGATGCCGCTGTCAATCTTTAGACAATTAAATGTGGGGAAACTCGTGCCCACATCAGTGACTCTTCAATTGGTTGACAAATCTCTGGTTCATTCAGAAGGTAAAGCGAAGTATGTGCTAATCACGATTGACAAATTTATTTTGACAGCTGACTTCATCATTCTAGACTATGAGGCCGACAAAGATGTTCCCATCATTTTGGGGTGACCTTTCTTATCAACGAGTCGTACTCAAATTGATGTGCACAAGGGAGAAATCACTTTGAGCATAAACAGACAGAAGCTCAAATTCAACATAATTTGTGACATGAAATTCCCATATGAGGAAGACCTACAAGATTCTGACGATGACCTGAATTTGATTGAAGAAGAAAAGTTTGATGAAGAGTGTGAAGAAGAGGATGCCAACGCATCCGTAGCTACCTACAATGCAATCGTAGCAAAAACAAATAAAGACGAAGAAATGATCGCAACACAAGAAGAAGAGCCAAAAGAAGAAAGAAAAATAACGCAACTTTCCCTGGTGGAACCACCAACACTTTAACTGAAGACCCTACCAACACATTTGAAGTACACATTTCTGGGGCAAAATGAGAAGCTACCAGTGATAATTTCCTCTGCGCTCAACGAAGATCAAGAGAATGCGTTGATGAGCATTCTCAAGAAACATGTGCGAACAATTGGTTGGACGCTCACTGGCATCAGAGGAATTAGCCCTGCGTACTGCATGCACCATATTCGTCTTGAGGAAGACCACAAGGAAACTATTGAAAATCAACGCATACTTAACCCTGCGATGAAGGAGGTCGTAAAAAAGGAGATTATCAAATAGCTGGATGTAGGCATTATCTATCCCATTGCATATAGCACGTGGGTCAGCCCCGTGCAATGTGTGCCGAAGAAGGGCGGAATGACAGTAGTCCCAAATGATTAATACCGCAAAGAACCATCACTGGATGGCGTATATGTATGGACTACCGCAAATTGAATGCAGCCACAAAGAAATATCACTTCCCTCTGCCATTCATTGATCAAATGCTAGACAGACTAGCAGGGAATGATTTTTACTGCTTCTTGGATGGATATGCCGGGTACAATCAAATCATGATAGCTCCTGAAGACCAAGACAAGACCACATTCACCTGCCCATATGGGACATTTACTTTTCGCCACATGCTGTTTGGTCTCTACAATGCACCGAGCACGTTCCAGAGGTGCATGATGGTGATCTTTTCAGATTTTTTTGAAGACTCAGTGGAAATATTTATGGATGACTTCTCCGTTTATGGGAACACTTATGAAGTCTGCCTGGCCAATTTGGAGAAAATTCTGAAAAGATGTGAAGAGACAAAACTGCTGGAAAAAATGTCACTTCATGGTGAAAGAGGGTATAGTGTTAGGACACAAGGTATCCTGAGAAGGGTTGGAGGTAGACAAAGCAAAGATCGACGCAATTGAAAAGCTTCCACCTCCAACCAATGTGAAGGCTGTGCAAGGCTTCTTGGGGCACGCTAGATTTTACAGACGATTCGTTAAGGACTTTTCTAAAATAGCACGACCACTGAGTGCGTTGTTAGAGGCGGACAGAAGGTTTGAATTTGACAACAATTGCCTCAACGCATTCCAAGTTTTAAAAGATGCGCTGATTACCGCGCCCATCTTGATTGCATCGGATTGGACACTGTCGTTCGAAATCATGTGCGATGCAAGTGGGTATGCGATGGGAGCCGCATTAGCGCAAAAGAAGAAACTATTTTGCACCCCATCGCATATGCAAGTAAAACTCTGAACCCTGCTCAAATCAATTATACCACCACTGAAAAAGAACTCCTGGCTGTGATTTTTGCGTTGGAAAATTTCGGGCATATCTATTGGGAACCAAGGTATTCATTCACACTGATCACTCGGCAATCAAATATTTGATGTCATAAAAGGACGCAAAGCCGAGGTTGATCAGATGGGTTCTCTTCCTTCAATAATTTGATATCGAGATAATTGATCAGAATGGGACAGAAAATCAAGTTACGGATCACTTATCCAGATTGGAAAATCCCGAGGTTGACTGCAATGAATTTGAAGTGAGTGTTGTGTTTCTAGATGAGCAGCTGTTTCATATAGAAAAATTGCCCTGGTATGAGGACATCGTTAATTATTTGGTTTGTGAATAATTCTCTGAAGATTACACCTACCATCAACAAAGGAAGCTCAAGCATGAATGCAAACACTATTATTGGGATGAGCCGAATCTGTATAGAAGAGGTGCAGACCAAATTATTCGATTATGCGTACAAAATGCTGCTCAACAACGCATATTTTCACAGTGTCACGATTCGCCATATGGAGGCCACTTTGGAGGGCAACGTACTGCAGCTAAAGTTTTGCAAAGTGGATTCTTTTGGCCTTCATTATTTAAGGTTGCTGTTAACTACGCAACGAAATGTGATCGGTGTCAACGCACTTGCAACATTTCATGGAAGAACGCAATGCCAATGAACATTATCTTGGAGTAGGAATTATTTGACGTCTGGGGGATTGATTTCATAGGACCATTCCCTCCTTCTTATGGCAAGCATTATATCTTATTGGCCGTCGATTATGTTTCCAAGTGGGTAGAGGCAATTGCATGCGTCGCAAGTGATGCGTCGGTAGTTTCCCAGTTCCTCAAGAAAAATACTTTCACTCGTTTTGACACTCCCTGTGCCATCATAAGTGATGAAGGATCACACTTTGTCAACCACAATATAAATGAGCTGCTGTGTAAGTACAATATCCTCCACAAGGTGGCCACCGCATACCATCTACAAACAAATGGCTAGGCTGAAGTGTCCAATCGTAAAATTAAGTTGATACTTGAGAAGGTGTTAAAACCTTCGCGGAAAGATTGGGCGATGAAGCTTGATGATGCGTTGTGGGCATACCAGACCGCATTTAAACTGCCAATAGGTATGTCCCCCTATGTGTTGGTATTTGGTAAGGCGTGTCATTTGCCTTTGGAGCTGAAGTATAAGGCATTGTGAGCGGTCAAGAAACTGAATTTTGATTTGAAGAAAGTAGGGGAAGCGCGAAAACTGTAGCTGGTCGAGCTAGAAGAATGGAGGGTCAATGCATACGAGAATGCGAAGATTTATAAAGAACGCACCAAGCGCTGGTATGACAAACACATATGCGTTAGAAACCTCCAAGTCGGGCAAAAGGTCTTACTCTTCAATTCGAGATTGCGGCTCTTCCCGGGAAAATTAAAATCGCGCTGGTCCAGTCACTTCATCATCAAAGAAATATTTCCACATGGTGCGGTGGAACTGATCATCGAGGATGGCAGTCGAACATTTATAGTTAATGGACAACGGATAAAGGGCATATTGCAGAGGAGATTTCCAGCCAGAAATAGTCTCTGCAAAGTTGGAAAACCCGGACTATCCCTTACTCAACTCTTGAACATTTAACTCTTCGTCATTTTACTATTATCAGCATTTCACTTATTTTTCTCTAAAAAAAAAACTTGTTGTTTTGTTTTAAAATCATTTGACCCTCTCTTTGTCTGTTTACAAGGATTAAGGCACAGGATTGTAAAGAAACAAATGATCTCATTCCATCACCGCAATCCAAAGAAGCAAAGATCGCCGCAAGGATGGATGCATCAATACACAATGCGGACGACAACGCAAAATTTAGGGGTGTACTCTTCCTTATCTTTATTTCAAATTTTGCGTTATCACATTGCATTTTACGTTTTATCACCACATCCTCCTTAATTACAGCAATCATTTGACAAGTAGATAAATTTAGTAGTTCATCGCATGTTGTTTCTTTGCCAAGGATGATTTCAATGATGAAAAATATGCTTCTATGTCTTTCGTATACATTAGAGTCAACTTAATCTTACGATAGTCATCTCAGGAAATATTTTTAGAAGTTCCGGGTTTGCTAGCTTTCTTTCGAACTCTCTTTACCAGCATCTATGACCATCACATGACCTATTTTAATTTCTTTTGGCAATGAGGACATTGCCACATTTTAAATTTGAGGGTGAGGTATTTATTTTCGACCTTGCTATAAAAAAAAATATATGTATATCCTTGAATTTTA
>NC_052356.1:23195231-23229477 GCF_009727055.1 Benincasa hispida
CGCAACATGGTAGACGCATTCGGGTGAAAGGGACAATTAAGAGCGATAGGACAGAAAGCTGAGGGCAGTTGGATCCAAATTAAGTTGACAACCAGATAACGGTCACGAAGTACATTCAGTTTTATCGGTAACAATTATCTGACGCATCAGTCAGGAATTAAAGTTGTCTCATATGTACAACCAGGAATGAGAAGTCGCCTTTCGCCATGAAACTCTATAAATACCAAGTGCATTCTTCAGAGAATGGGTTAAGCAGTCGATTACTTCATCACTTTACAAGTTCACTCTCTGTCCATAGTCTTCTTTCATTTTATGGCGAACGCGAGGAAGAAGGTGTACTGATAGATCGTTCTGGCAAGCTTGGGAAAGCACCGGAAGCTCCAAGATAGAGAGAGGGCCGACGCCTGCAGAAGCGGAAATATTTGTAGATCAGAGTAGAGATTCAGTGTAAAAAGCCTCAGTCAGCAAGAAATTGCTACCAGGCTCTCTACCTTTATTTTCCATTATCAATTTCTACTCAATTCAGCTATAAGAATGGAATGTCTTTCTCTATATTTGTTCACTTTCTTTAATTCACGCATGAGTAGCTAAATTAGTTGAATGGTTTGAGAAGCATTTAACTAACACAACTAGGGCATCCTCATTCTTTGCGATTATCTTGTCTATGCTTCATTCGCCTGTTAGAGATACTCGGGAGGGTAGTCTAAGGATAGGATCTAGACTTGGGAAGGTCAAGTCAGAATCTAGGTTTAGAAGAACCGGATTAGAACGCATAAACGAGAGATAGGCGCTTAGGATGAGCACTATTTGTTATTAACGCATCGCATGCATCTTAGCAATAAAATATGATTGTATGCGGTCACCTTGCTTTCATGCATTTGGCATCAACGCATAGGACAAGAGTAGAGACTTAGGGATAAGCTCTAGGGACATTTTGCATTCAACACATGCATCCTAGACTTAGGAGCATCGCATTTACATTGGGAAATGACTGGTTGTGCATGGTTGTAACATGATCGCAAAGTTTGACGCATTCCCGAGTAATGCTAGCTAAAGATCTTCTCAACCCGTTCATCGCATACTCATTGCATCTATTAACACAACTCTCTTTCTCAAATCCGCCACCTTTATTTACTTCTTTTTTTTCATCGCAACAACACGCCCACACTTTATTTATTACTTGGTTACCACAAAGTTTTCATAAACATTATCAACGCAACTATTTTCACAAGTCCCTGTGTTCGACCCTGGACTTACCAGGAAACTCATAGGAATTTACACTTGAATTCCGCTGGGGAAACTTGAGTGCATAATACAATGCATCAATGCTATCATTCATATTTCCACTTCATAAATACGAGCATCACATAGGATGCCCCCATTCTCATGTCTCAACATGAATTATTTGTGGATCACATCGTTTGTAACACCTTACAACTTCTTGTAACAACTATAGAGTGGGTCGCATGCAATAGTGTTACCAGGATGAGATACCCAATTTCATCCATATACTTATTAGACCATATAGGCTATATACTATCAACTTGATCCTGTTTATTCACTACATAAAGTTACAATATTCAAACTATAGCCAAGGATACGTTTATTGGATTTTCATAATAAGATGCAAAATCAACAAGTCATTATTATTGATAAAATAGACTGTTTAACATGAACTGCAAGTTCTAGTGGATCATGCCTTAAGTAATAACCTAAATGGTCTGTAGTAGATGGATAAAGAAGAGATACCTAATCCTGATGACACTACGGATATGACCCACTTTGTAGATGTTACAAGTGTTATAAAGTGCTACAAATGTTCTGATCCTGACCAATCATGTGGAGACATGCGAGTGGGGGTATCCTATACAAAGAGTTTGCATAAGACCGTACCACGAAATGATTAGTCTCTTTATATAACGTCGTTGATGAAGGAAATCAGAACATGAGGGTTTCCATGAGCAGCAGAAGGATTGTTCCAAATTTCAATCATATACAAACATTAACAATTACAATACACAAATGGAAACAAGAGGCTATGTATAAAACAAAATTACAGCATGTTTTACTAAGATCAAGGGAAGAACAAACATACTTTTGAAGACTCATCTTCAACATCCTTGATCACAAACACTCGAACAATCAGCAACACGACAACACTCGAACGCTCGTACACCACAACCGCTACACTGCATGATCACAACAAACTCGAACAAAGCGATCACCAAGGTCATGAACACTCCGAACACCACGAACGACCTCCACAAAACCTCGACTAGTGTGAAGTTGAGTATGACACCACCAAAAAGGTTACCTTGGTATTCTCGGTGTGAGAATCCAAAGTGTGGGCTCTGTGTGGACTTGGTTAGAGGCAGAGACCAGAGGAGTAGAATCGTGTAAACAATTGAGTAAGTGGGAGATGTCAAAGCCTATCGTATAGGATGATGCCCAATCATTTAACAAAAGCTATGCGATTGTCTAGCTAAAACTATGCGATCGGTTAGCCAATCGTCTAGCTGAGTGTCTATCATATAGGAACACTCCACGATCGTCTAGTCTCTCCAAGCTGTCGTTTAGTAAATCTTATTTACTTGACAACCTTTTCGTGAGAACTTTCCGAGAGTGGAAATCTCAAATCAACATTACTAAATTTAGGAAAACATTTTCCCTTCTATCTCATGGTTACCATGAAACCACTAATAACCTCCCACTCAATTGGTTATTAGAGAAAAAGAGATAATTATCCAATAATTAATATTATTATAAATATAAATGATAACCAACTTACCATACTATATTTATAACCTATAGTTTTTAATATTTCATCTCATGAAACACATAAACCATAACTCTTTTTCTATTCCATGGAACTTAATGTAAATATCATTTACATTAATCCTCTATTAGATGTATCTCATACATCACACCGATCATATCATATATAATTAAATTACCTCTTGTCAATTTGAACACTTCAAATCAACACCAAGAATTGATCCTCAACTTGAATCTATTGAGCTACCAAGGGGACCATATGGACCTGTAGCTCGAAGCTCCAACGGTATGTGAATAACTGACTAAACTCTTTAGTCACAGAATCCACCATCCGTTAACTACCAGACACTCCACTAAAGACCGACAATTGAACTCTCCTTACTATAGATATACTACGTGTCCATCATAATCAATCAACAGTGTGACAACCCTTCACAAATCGTAAGTACAACTCGACAAATAACCGTTATACCCCTGTAGTTATATCGAACTCCTTAAGTACCACTAATTCCTCTAACGAACATAAGTCATAATTCTACTATGACTAAGTCCTCTCTTCCAAAGAGAAGCTGTGGTCACTATGTTCAAGCCCTCAGAATCAGCATTTAAGGGAGCAATCTATCTACTTACCCCTGCTTTAGGGAAGGAGTGAATTCCATCTTGTGTAACTGAGTTCCCAGCTCTCAAATCAGACAAGTCCCCAGAAAGGTAGGCATGTTGAGTTGGCAATCTGGCCACTCTCACCCATACTAATCAAAGGATCGCCCTCAAAGGCAGGAGTTCCCAAAACACTCAGGATTGAGGTCATGTCACCTATGGTCATTAAGGTGAGATGTAAGTCTCCAGTATCAACAACGTTATATACAAAGACGAATCATCTCGTGGTCCGATCTTATACAAATTCTTTGTATAGGACACCCCCACTTTCATGTCTATACACGAATGGTCAGGATCTATCATCTGTAGTAGTTTACAACACTTGTAAACCTCTACAAAGTGAGTCATATCCGTAGTGTCACCAGGATCAAGAATCCCTCCTTAATCCTTATACTACAGAACCATTCAAGTTATCACTTAAGGCATGATCCACTTGTATAACTATGGAGCTTTGTTTATTCGATATGAGTAAATGCCAGACTGAAATAACTCTTATTTTATTCATACACCATGTATATAAATTACAAACAATAAGACTCCGGGAGAATCAGGACACCAATCCCAACAGTTAATAATTGAGACTTACATTTCACTAGAATGACCATGGATGACATGACCTTAATCTTGAGTGAGTTGGGAACTCCTACTTATGAAGGCGATCCTTTGATTTGTATGGATAAGAGTGGCTAGATTGTCAACTCAACAAACCTACCTTTTTGGGAATTTGTCTGATTGGGGAGTTGGGAACTCAGGTACACAAGACGAAATTCACTTCTTCCCCGAAGCAGGGATAAGTAGATAAATTGCTCCCTTAAGGATTGATTTTGGGTCTTGAACATAGTGGAGACACCCTTTCCTAGCCCGAGAGGACTTAGGACTGTGATTTATTATTCATTAGAGGAATCAATGGTACTTAAGAAGTTAGATGTAACTACACGGGCAAAACGGTGAATTTGGCCTAGCTGTACTTACAAGCGATTTGTGAAGGGTCATCGCACTATTAATTGGTCATATGGATACAAAAATATATCTATAGTGCGAAGAGTGCAGCTATCGGTATTTAGTGGAGTGACCAACAGTTAAAAAATGATGAATCTCATGATTAAAGAGTTTAATCAGTTATTCACGTGCTGTTGGAGCTTCAAGCTACAGGTCCATAAAGTCCCCTTGGTAGCTCAATGAGTTCAAGTTGAGAATCAGATTTTGGGCTAGTTTTAAGTGTTCAAATTAACAAGAGAAAATTCAATTACATGTGATATAATTGATATGATGTATTTGATACATTATCATTGGAGGAATTAATATAAATATGATTTATATTAAATACCATAAATAGAAAAAGAACTATGGTTTATATGTTTCATATGATGAAATATTAAGACTATAGGTTATAAATATTATATGATAAGTTGGTTATTATATTTATTTATAACAAATTAATTATTCTTTTTCTTTAATAACCGACTTGAGTGGGAGGTTTTGCACGGTTATGGTAACTGTGAGATAGAAAGGAAAATTATTTTCCAAATCGGTAGGTTGATGTATTCATTCGAATTGATCTCACAAAAAGGCTATCATGTAAAAGTGTTTTACTAAACGATAGCATAGAGAGCATACACGATCGAGTTTCGAGTTTACTATATGATAGTTACTTGTTTACTCGTTGCTACACGATTGAGTAGCAAGTCTATACGATAGGCTTCTCTTACTAAATAATCAAGTATATAGTCTATATGATAAACTTCATCCATCTCCCACTTACTCGATCGTCTACCTCCTTCATTCCTCTATCCAAAGTCACATAGAGCCCACAACTCCTGGATTCTCACACCTAGATTACCAAAGTAACTCTTGTGTTGGTGTTCTAGTTCTGTTTGAGGATCGAGTTTAACTCAATTTTGGTCGAGGTTCATCTAGTCGTTTGTTGAGATCGAGATCTGATCGTTGCATTCGAGTTTATGTTGTTGAACGAGTTGCTGAACAATCGAGGGATAATTGAAGAAAGGTTCTTCAAAGGTTTGCATACTCCATCCCTTGTTTGTTCATGTAAAGAAGCATCTTATAATTTATTGTTTATGCATAATCTGTTCCATTGGACTGTAATGTTTTGAGTTCTTTCTCAATGGGATTTGGAATGATTCGTTTCCACTCACTTGTGCTCTATTTAGAGTTCTTTCAGCTTAGATATAAACAATCGCTTCAATCTTGGTATTAAAGGAAAATGTCGTAAAATTTTATGTGGAATCTTTTTACTTTTTCCAGATTCAGCTTTGCACTGAGATTCACCACATACTGAACACTGTTACAAATCAACAAATTCTTTCCAATATAGGATGCAATCATATTTGCAAGCATGAATACACTTATAACTAAGCCCTAAGTCATGTAATTTCCTTTTAGCTTCATAAAATGAACTAGGTATAGATGCTCCAACGGGAAATGCTTCTTTTAACAATTCAAGTTACAAATCAAACGACTTGTTAGTCCAATTGCTAAGAACTTTAATATGCATCAACTTCACCGAGAACAACAATGTCGAGAAATTTATATAGCTAGGGTACAACTGGTTACGTGCTTCATTCATTAAGTCTTCAAATAAGCTTGAATTGTTATCTCTTTCTTGGGAATTGCTGGGCATTTCATCCTCATTTCTTCTTCATTTACATCAGCAATTTGACACGGTAGATCATTTATAATATTCAAAATTTCATTTTCTTCATCTATAACATTCATCTACGTCGTATTTAATCCATCATCATGTGTCATTGAGATGTGTGACTCTCGTACCCCTAGACAAGTTGACTGGGTCTACATGATATATCCATTGATGATAAGATGGAAAAATTCCATTAATAAATAAATGTCGTTCAACTCCATCTATTGGCTCCCACCTAGCATTCATACATTTTCTGCATGGACATCTTGTTTTTCCCAACTTATTAACATGAAGTTTTGCAACATCAAGGAATCGATATACTCTTTCTACATACTCAGTTGATAACTTGTTCCTAATCTTAACCCACTCTTTATCCATTCTTAATAATATATGCGATAAGTTGAACCTGTATGATTTAGACAATTAGTTATATTAGAACATATAGTTCCAATTTCTCACTTTTAATTTCATTTCATTTACTTTTTGTTCGTGGTTTTGAATGATTAAAAGTACATTTAAGTGTGATTTTGAAAATGATAAAAGTCATTTTAACTATTTTAGAATCACTCCTAAACATATCCTTATTCCTCTTTTGATTTATATACAATTTCCTCTTATAAAAGTAGATCTAAGGGTAGAAAGGCTTGAGATGTTTGGAGATAGTTTCACAATCCTAGTTGAAGTCCTAGAGGTTAAAAACTTAAGCGCCATAATAGTTATATGGTTTTTATTTTTGAAAATTAAGCTTCTCCATTTTTGTATTTATAAGTTTTTTTAAAAAATTATTGTAAAGAAATTAAGAAAACAACATGCACGATTTTAGAAATAACAACCAAATGACTATCAAACGAGGCCTTAACAACTAAAATATCTTCTTCTTGTCTCCTAAGTTTGGGCAGAGTTGGACAAAGCCTCTCGAGATTGGTGAGTCATGAGTGGGTCAAAACATACCAACATAATGCAAAGAATGGAGCTCAATATCATAGTTATAGTTATAGAAAAAGAAAAGATTTAAACCCCGATTTCATACTCACTTGATTTTTAGTTTTAAAAACTTAGGCCTACAAACGTCACTTTCACCTCTAAACTTTTTATTTTTTTAATTGCTTTTTTTACAAATATTTTTATTTTATTTTTGATTTTGAATATTGGCTAAGAATTCAACTCTTTTATCCTAAGAAACGAAAATATTGAAATTCACCATGAATTCCAAAGTATGAGGAAGACTTCATAATCCAACTCTATTTTAGCTAAAACCATAGTTGGGTAATGCCATTCAGAAGCAACAAGCTAAAAAATGAAGACAAAGTAGAAAAACCAGTGAAGGGAAAGAAAAGAGTTACTTGTTTGGAGAGGGGAAACCGAAGACGGCGTGCGGACGAAACTTGAGGGGGACCGGATGACGTGCGGATGAACGAAATCGAGGGGGAAATCAGAGAAATCATAGAAGAACGGGCGTGCGAACGAATGAACGACGAGCTCGAGGGGGAAATTGGAGAAGAACGACATGTAGATGGCGAGCTAGAGAGGGAAATCGGAGAGGGGAATGTTTGGATCGGGAATCGATATCGTTAATTTGACTCCAAACTGAAACAAAAAAAATTTTAAATACTGAACTACTCCTATTACTACTAAAACGTAACAATAGTGGTAAGTCTGAGTCGATCCACAGAGAAGCTTGATTGGTTTCGTTAAGTTAATTTTCTAACTAGAGTGATAAATGGGGTTTTGGTGTGGAAGAGATAATATGTGCGAAATTGAAATAAAAAGGGTAAATGCAATCTAGGATAGGAGTCTATCTAATTTCTAGATCAAGGGAGAGTTCCTATGCAATTTCTTTCATTAGGCATCAATTAATTATGCTGAATCTGTCAATCCCTCAACCTATTAAAAATTCTAATAGGCCAATTAGCCAATTTTGATTAAAAATCCAAACCAACACTAATTCAGTTTAAAACTTTCCTTCTTAGCAACATACAAGTTAAAACTAAAAAGCATTAAGAAAGGGTTCAATTGTTGAGACATACTACAAGCCGAAAGCCATATCTCGTAGCATGATTTATTTGGAAAGATTATATTAGGGCATACATGAGTTTGGCTAGAAAAAGTCTAGACCTCAAAACATGTGATCCTAATACATGCAACTAAATCAATCAATGATGCATATGCTAGAATGATTTTGCAAAAAAGAATTTCAACAAATTAATTTGTCAGAAGAATTTATCAAAAATCCATTAAGATTAAAACAAATCCAACCAAAGAATTCACAATATTGCAGTTAAATTAATTAAGAAATCTTCAAGAAATTAAGCACAGGGCTCTTGCTCAAAGAAATTAGATAGAGATTACCTCTTAATTCATGGACAAATCAAGAAGGAACCTTCAATCCATCGATTACAACCCAAAACAAAAAAGAAAAACTAACCTAAATATATCAAAAATTGAAGTGAATGGATGAAGGAACGAGTTTTACTTCGGCCTCCATCAATTTGGTCTCCCAAATTCGGCATATTTTGACCTAAGGGGAGTATTTATAGGAAAGATTGCAGCATTGCAACGCTGAAAAATAGCGTTGCAACGCTCACTTGCGCGCGCGCTAACCATGTCCGTCCATCAAAGTTCGTAGCATTGCAATGCTGTAAAGCAGCGTTGCAACGCTGCACATTCTGCCTTAGAGCGTCAAGGTAGAACGTTGCAACGCTGTGACAATGCAGTGACAGTTTCCTAATTTTCACTATTTTGAAGCCTGGCTGCTCAAATCACCTTCAAATTGCTTCAAATCAATCCCCTTTGTCTCTGATTTCTTTGTTTTACCTCCTCGGTGCATGATACTAAAAAAATAAGACAATAAACAAATAAAATCCATTAACAAGCCTAAGTTAAGCTAAAAATAATAGCTCTTTTTGAGAGCTAACAAACACCCCTAACTTAATTCTTGCACGTCCCGAGCAAGGCAGAACAAGATATAGGTATGAAACTTATGATGCAAATGAGTTACTTGGATCTTAAGGCTAAAGATAACAAACTCTTCTCAAAGAAAGGGTCATTCAAATGTATGCACTTAATCAAGAAATTTAAAACTAATTCTCTATTCCTCATGTGTGTGTGTGCTTAGATAATCCTATCTAGGTCTCTACTAGCTCGGGAAAGTTTTATTTAGCCCTCAACTCGTTTTCCCCCTACTCTAGCTCAGAGGATCAAACATTAAGCTCCTTAGACCCAAGGTGGCAATGAAACACTTAAGGAAACCAAACTTTTTTTTTTCACTTTTATATACACGAAAAAGGAAACCTTATCTAGACATATCGCCTTCACTTTGGCTTGCCCACACAGGTGTCATGCGAATCATCCAACTACGAGCAATGTCTCCTAACAAGGTGCCGAAACTTACTCATTCCTCAGGGTACTGCTCAGAGGGAAACTACGGGTGTCATACCCGCCCCAGTTTAATCATAACCCAAGAAAGAGAAGTAATCCCCTTCAAAATATCATACAAACTTTCTTTTACTCTACAACATGCTTGCCTTTTAATTAGCATACAACAGGCTTTTACTTTACAACATAAGAGTTTGGAAAAACCTAAGCATGCATTACTAAGTTAAGCTTCAGTTACTTAACAACCCTCACCTAGACCTTTCGGAGTGACAACAAGCGTGGACCAAATAATCCAATCCTAAGCATTCAAAACCACAAATAAGACGACTATGTGCTCAAAATATGCAAGGGAATCAAGAAAAATTTTTAAATTTAGCCCAAAATCATGCATACATTATGTGAACCCTAAACATATCGAAGAGAGAGTTATCTAAATCCTATCATAGAAAGTCATCATCACAATACACGTATCATGAAAATCATATCAATAGTTCAACCACAGAGTCTGACCTCAGGTGCTCAAGGACTTGTCAAACATGCATATATAACTACCACCCGCAACTTTAAAACGATACATTGTCCCAAATGTATCTCTAGTCTAAGCCCAATGAAAATAAAGACAAAGGAACAGAAAACCTCCCCTGAAAACATAGTCACACACGAGATGGTGGTGGTCGTAGGCTCGCCTAAAAAAAAAATGCTCCTCTCCTCTAGGTCATCCCTACAAAACAAAAAAAAAAAAAAAAAACCTAATATACGTGGGTGCTAATAGAAAAATGACACTCCCATGTCCCACCACCTACTATACATTTGTCTTATTCGACATCAAAAATGGTTGTGGTAGTAGGCTCACCTCTAAAAAGGATGCTTTGCTCTTTTTTTCGTCCCTACAAAACAAAAAAAAAAAAAAAGAAACCTAATATAGAAAACAAATAAAGAAAGCAGTAAATTTTGTCACTGGCTCCCTCTAGGAAGGACAAATTTTTAACGTCGATTGCTCGATGTGACCTGTCCCTTGTCAAGGCACAAAGAAATTCTCGTATTTATCTGGTCCCTTCTTGGATGAGTCGATATAACTCGGTAAGGCTACAAGGCTTTTCATCTTTTGAAGAGAATCAAACAAGTCGAATTTGGTATTTTTCATATTAGTAAAAGGAAATAAAATAAAAGACTCAAGGACTGACTCTGTAGAAAATAAAGACTCTAACTCAACTGAGTTGTAAAGTGAAGGTGAGAAAAAAAAAATAAGAGGAATACCGGTACAAAGAACAGGGCGAGGCTTAGGAGCCTCTGACTCTTTTACCTGAAATTCTTCTAAATTAAGCCCATACACATACTTAACCTCACTGACTCGTTCTTGTTGTGGTAGAAGATAAACATCATCGTCCGAATTAGTCCACACATAATCCATCACAAGGTCGAGCTCAGTGCCACAGACGTGGGATGGCTCTAAATCATTTCCTGCGCGCTTAGAAAAATCATTAGTACATTCACACATTAAAGAATCCAACGCCTTACCTTGCTAAAAAATTTGAGGGACCGTCTGTTCTGTGCGATCTTCGAGGCTCATATCTCCGCTGCTCACCTTGGCATCCTCATAGGGTGATTCACAAGACTCCTCCATTTTCCTAACTGATTCAACAATTTGAGCAATCTGGTCACTCAAACTCTGAATTTCAGCTCTGACCTCACGTTCGAAATAGAGGTCCTCCTAATGGAAAATTATGGGCTCTTGATAATGCTAGGGTCGTTCTTGCACAAACTCACTAGAAAGATTAGAAAGTTCCCTAACTATATCCTCTAAAGAAATATCTGTGTGGGAAGACTGATATGGCATTGGCAATGGTGTTTGGCCAGCCAACTACAAAGGAGAATAATATCCGCACTCAGGGTCGTGCAAATTCTGAACCTACATATTTGCCAAAGCTCGCACAACAGAGGTTGGTTCAGAAATTTGATCTCTAAGACCACGAATCTCTCTTACCTCTGGTGATTCCCATTGCTCCGCATATGGAAAACCACACCTGTTGATATTTCTTGCCATAAAAGAATAAATAGACACAAAAAGAAAAAAAATCAAAAGAAAAAGAATACTCTAACTAGACGTTTAACTAACGAAACATCAATGGCTTCCCTTGCAACGGCGCCATTTTTGTTCGAATGGAGAATCGATGTTATTAATTCAACGATGAACGAATCAAAAGAAAATTTATAAATACCGAACTACTCCTATTACTACTAAAATGTAGCAATAGTGGTCAGTCCGAGTCGATCCACAGAGAAGCTTGATTGGTTTCGTTGAGTTAATTTTCTAACTAGAGTGATAAATAGGGGTTTTCGTGTGGAAGAGATAATATGTGCGAAATTGAAATAAAAGAGGTAAATGCAATCTAGGATAGGAGCCTATCTAATTTCTAGACCAAGAGAGAGTTCCTATGCAATTTCTTTCATTAGGCACCAATTAATTATGCTGAATCTGTCAATCCCTCAACCTATTAGAAATTATAATAGCCCAATTAGCCAATTTTGATTAAAAATCCAAACCAACAATAATTCAATTTAAAACTTTTCCTTCTTAGCGATATACAAGTTAAAACTGAAAAGTATTAAGAAAGGGTTCAATTATTGAGACATACTATAAGCCAAAAGCCAAAACATGCGATCCTGATACGTGCAACTAAATCAATCAATGATGTATAGGCTAGAATGATTTTGCAAACAAGAATTTCAACAAATTAATTTGTCAGAAGAATTTATCAAAAATCCATTAAGATTAAAACAAATTCAACCAAAGAATTCACAAGATTGTAGTTAAATTAATTAAGAAACCTTCAAGAAATTAAACACGGGGCTCTTGCTCAAAGAAATTAGATAGAGATTACCTCTCATTTCATAGACAAATCAAGAACGAACCTCGAATCCATCGATTACAACCCAAGACAAAAAAGTGAAACTAACCTAAAGATACCGAAAATTGAAGGGAATGGATGAAGGAACGAGTTTTACTTCGACCTCCATCAATTTGGCCTCCCAAATTTGACATATTTTGACCTAAGGGGAGTATTTATAGGAAAGATTGCAACATCGCAGCACTGAAAATAGCATTGCAATGCTCACTTGCGCGTGTGCTAACTGTGTCCGTTCGTCAAAGTTCGCAGCATCGCGACGCTCTAAAGCAGCATTGCAACACTGCACATTCTGCCTTGAGCATCAGGGTAGAGCGTTGCAACACTATGACGGTGCAGTGCCAGTTTTGTAATTTTCATTATTTTGAAGTCTGGCTGCTCAAATCACCTCCAAATTGTTTCAAATCAGTCCCGTTTGTCTCTGATTTCTTGGTTCTACATCCTCGGTGCATGATACCTACAAAATAAAATAATAAACACATAAAATCCATTAACGAGACTAAATTAAGCTAAGAATAATAGCTCTTTTTGAGAGCTAACAGGGAAGAAGAATTAGGGAAGATAGAGACGGCGAGCTCAAAGCATGATTTACATCGAACTTTTGCTGACGGTCATCTGCCAGACCATCGGGATAAAGTTAATAATTGTCGATAGTCAGCCACTAACTGTCGATAGAATTTCGCACTCCTGATGGTGTTCTGACACACTGTCGGCCAAAGTTCCCCAAATTCCCAAAAGAATCTTTTTATATTTATATTGGAACTTAGAATGCCCGACGGTTGACTGAAAACCGTCGGGATTTTAACATTCGACCGACGGTTAGAATTGACTATCATCACTTATTAACTTTATCCCGATGTTCCTCGTCAAACCGTTGACTAAAGTTCCCCAAATTTCCAAAAAAATATTTTTATATTTATTAGAACCCCCGATGGTTGACTAAAAACCATAGGGATTTCTATGTTCAACCGATGGTTAGTGCTGACCATCGGCAGTTATCAATCATCCTGATGGTCCTCATCTAACTGTCGGCTAAAGTTCCCCAAATTCCCAAAAGAATCTTTTTATATTTATATTATAACTTAGAATACCCAATGGTTACGCGAAACTGTCAGGCATTATTATAAAATCTCGATGGTTCAACGCCCACTGTCATGCTAACTTTACGAATTCCAATAGATGGTTTATCCCGACGGTCAGTGAAAATCGTCGAGAGTTCTTATTTAAGCCCAACGGTGGTCAATCAATTGTCAGGATATGTTTTTATCCCGACCCCTGATTCCCATTGTCGGGATAGGTTGAATCCGCCAACGCTTTTTTTGGGCGTCAAGAGAAATATCGTCTGGAACAACCAAAATTCTTGTAGTTTAGGGACAACAAATGGATCAAAGAGTTATCATGTTTGCTATATTAAAGAAACTTTGTGACATCCATTTCCTTGAGTTTGATACTTGAAATATTTCTTACTTACTACTTGTTTGAAAATGTGTACTTACACTAACACTAAAGATTAGCCTCACGACTATGTCACATACATAAGAGCAATAAAAGAAAACAAAATAACATAATTTGAAATTAACTATTTTGTTGACAATATAAGAAAAATAATAAATGTCAATTCTGGCAACCGTTTAAAAGATTTGATGTGCACATGTCAAATTATTATATAGTTTAAAATGGTGAGAGATCGAGTGTCATCCATAGGAGATTGAATATAAAATTTTACTAAGCCATCACGACAATTGATAGCTCTCTAAAAGAGATTTTTGGGCATAGATAATTCTTGAAAATTTAATGTTTAAATGTGCTTATATAAAAGATATTGAGCTTAGGAGACTCTTGGGATGATTCAGATGCAAAAATGGCTAAATTGGAGTATTTAGGGGTCAACCAAAGCAATCGAGATCAAAGGACAAATAAATTACGAAAATCCCCTTTAAAAGTTGCCACCACAGTGCCATAAGCAATACATATAATTTGGACAACACTGTAGTGTTAACTTGTGGAAGGTGGAAACAAGAGAAAGAAATATTGCATGGAGAATCAAGTGTTTTAATTGATTTTATTGTCCACTGAAGTGGTAACATTACAAGTATTTATAGGCAAATAAGAAACTATCTACTAATGCACTATCCTTAAATTTCTACCACTGAACTTGAAATTCTTGTTTAATTAAGGGTTGTTTCCGAATGTAGTAAAATGAACCAAAATATTTATAAATGTAACAAAATTTCACTGCCTATCCATGATAAACCGCAATTGACAATTATCTATGTCTATCTTTGTCATGATAGATACAGATAGTAGTTTACCGCAGTCTACAGTAGATATACTGTGATATCTTGCTATGATTTGTAAATATTTTTAGCAATTTTGTCATTTTAAATAATTTCTTTTTAATTAATTTCAATAAGCCATTAGTGTAAAACCTGAATTCTATTTTTCCTACTTAAGCGAGTAATTAGGGTGATAAACGAGGTATAAGTTAATTTTATGTTGAAGGAAGAAGAAAATTCTAAGTGTTGAAATAGGACTCTCGGGTGGCTTTGTGTTGGCCTTAGCAAGTGAAAAATTGGCTAAGTATAGAAGCCAAATAGTAGGCATGTGTTGGTGTTAGGAAGCATTGACGCATGAGGCATTGCATGCATGGCGACCAAAGCTTGTAGAGGTTGTGTGAGGCTAAGTGTTGAAGCCAAGGACAAACTATGCATTGGAGCTAGGGCATAGGCGCATGAGTTGGTGGATTTCCATGATGCATTGGTGTAAGGCCAGGCCATGATAGACGCGTGGTGTGGGTTGGCCGAGCGATGACATGAAGGGGTCATCCAAGCGTGGACAAGGGACATGTCAAACGACCATGCGTTAACAAGAGGCTTGGGTGATCGAGGAAGGACCATCGTGATGGAGTAAACTAACATGCAGCAAAAAAAATCAGAATCAACAAGCACTCTAATTGCACTTAATTTTAGTTTAAAATATGCTTTAGAAAAACTATTTCATAAGAAGGTTTGCTAAACACAATACCTTTTATGAAACTCCTTCACAACCAGCTGTGCTCCATGAAAAGATGCTTCAATCTATAAGTAGACCACCACAAAGATCTTTTCTACTATTCTCTTGCAAGGATTGTGTGGTAGAAACACTAAATTGAGCTGGTTTTGATTAAGACTGAAAAGGGTTTGGAGAGGGTTTCGATTTTTATAGAATTATTGTAGAAATTTTGAATGCTTGACTAATGATTCAGCCCAACACTCTCTTTTAAAAAGCTTTCATCATGCAATCTCAAAGCTTGCATGAAGGCCAGCTTGTTCTTCATGAATTGAGTAGAATTGGATGAATAAGGTGCTTGTACCCATATTGGAGATTTCCAACTTTTGGAAATTTCCATTTTGTTTTTCAAAATTGATTTCTAAAATCAATTTAACAAATAAACTAGTTTATTTGTTTATTAGTTTTGTAAAAATTAAATCAATTAATTAATTTTAAATAAAACTAATTAATTAAACCTTTTAATTAATTTTGTTAATTTAATATCTAATATTAAATCAATAAAATACCAATTTCACTACAATGAATTTAATTTCATATAATTAATATTTAAATCATAATTTAAACATTAATTGATTCTCCAATTTTGTTTAATTTTGATAAAATTAAACATTTCAATTTTATCAAATACAATGGATAGAAACCCTAATTGAATTTGAATATTTCATATTCTAAACCCTAATTTCAAATCTCATCAAGATTACTCAATTTACTAATCAAAATTACGAGCTTGTAGAGGGACCTTATGGACCTATAGATCATGAGCTCCAATGATGTGTAATTAATTGGTTAAACTCTTTAAATCGAGTTAATCATTATTCGTTAACTACCAAGACATTCCACTATAGCTCGATAGTTGCACTCTCTTTACTGTAGATATATTTTTGTCCATTTTAACCATAATCGATAAGTCAATCCGTCACAGGTCGTTTGTATTTACAATTGGGTCAAAGATTACCGTTTTACCTCTGTAAATACATCTTGCTCCTTAAGCTCCCATTGATCCTCCATTGAACAATTGATTTATAGTCCAACTTATAAACCATAACCCTCTCTTTCATGAGAGGGCGGGGCCTTGTTATTCAAGACAAGGTATCAACGCTTAAGAGAACAACCTATCTGCTAACCCTAAGTCAGGTAGAGTGAATTTCATATTGCAAAACTATGTCCCTAACTATCTATCTAGTCTTATTCCCAAAATGGAAGGCTTATTGAGCTGTGTTGTTGGACTACTCTTACCTATGCAATCAAATGATAATCGATAAATAGAGGTTCAAAGTTAGCTCAGAATTAAGATCGAGTTACCCTAAGTCATTGAGTTTGAGATAATTAGTTTTAACAGTAAATGCTTGTTATAAAAGAAAGTGACTATTTCGAGGTCTGGTCTTATGCAAACTCATTGCACAGGATGACCCCACTCACATGTCTCCACATGAATGATTTTTGGAACACATCATTTGTATCAATATACAAAATGGGCCGCATCCAATAGTGTCACCAGGATGAGGTACTCAATCTCATCCATATACTTATAGACCATTTTGGCTACATACTAAAACTTGATCCTCTTTTATGTTGCCACATAAAGTTAAAGTATTCATGTTATAGAAATGGATTTGTTTATTGGATTGTCATAAAAAAATGCAATATAAATAATAATTTATTAAATAAATTACTCAACAAAAATTTTATTGATAAATAAAATATGTTTAAAACATTTACGAACTGCGAGTTTAGGACATTTCTAACACATCGTGCAATGAGTATGGGCCAGACGCGAGCAAAGAAGTGCTTGATTGCATGTAAGTGAGGGCGCTGGACGTTGGGACGTTGCACGAGGGGTGATTGCATAGTTGCACGCAGGGCTACATGATGAGTGTAAGACAATGAGCGCATGGCATTGGGCATGCGATGTGTGTTGGAGCGTGCGACTGATGGGCATACGATGTGCACTGGGGCTATCTAATGCATAGGCAGGGCGATAAGGTTAGGGCTATGCGATGAAGCTAGGCAACGTGTAATGAGGTATGTGATGGTCTTAGGCAAGCAACCAAGGAGTGAAGCGGTGGCAAGGTCATGCGTTGAGAGTATTATGCGATGGCCAATGAGGGATGTGCGAATTATAAGGCTAAACATGGAAAAGAGAATGTGGTCATTTGGACTATGCATTGGCCTTGAGAAGCCAGTTGGACACATATGACTAGGCAAAGCATGAGAGACATGTTGGATGCACGGAGTTCTTGGCCAAGAGTGTGGTGGCCTAGACTAGCTATGCATTGAAGAGCCCTAGTCATACGTTAATAGGCCTTGCTATGCAGTGTCCTATGCGTGGATGTTGAAGTTTGATTATGCGCCAAGGTCACTCAAGGTTAGAAAGGGCTTATGAGTGAATAGGACAAGGTTGGTTAGGCGTGGAGTTGGTGGCATGCAATGAAGGAGATGCGTTGGTCTTGATGGATGCATGCACCAAAGGTAAGTCGTGTAAAAGGATATGCGGCCAAAGATATGTGATGGTATTGAGGTTAGTGTGGTGCATGGGAGGTGATGCGTTGGCCAAGCCATGCGTTCAAGCAAACATGCGGCCATGAAGGAGTTATGCGATGACAAGGGGAAACTTGGAGAGCAAGGTGGAGTTGCTAACTCATTCGGACATGTGGCTAACTAAGGGATGTCTTGGATTTCTTGCAAGTTGAGGTGGGCGTTTGAGAGGACATGCAAGTGAAGCATATGTGTTGGCTAAGGGAGAGAAGGCACTTCAGAGCCAATGTGGCAAAGGGTTGGCGTTGGTAGCATGAGAAAAGGGCACATTGACATGTAACCAAGCTGGAGGTGTCACACCCCGCCCCAGACTACCCTCTGAGCCTGAGAAAGGGCATGACTGCAGCAGTTATCAACCCTTTCGTTGACACTTACTACCTAATAACTCTTGCAGAAATAACTATGATACCAATGAACAAATTTAACAAATCAACTGATTAAGTAGGCCCATTTTATTACAACAATGTATCATTTATACAACTTCAAGACTTAAATATAAAGTTTACAACAACAGCTGTAAAACCCTCCGGAAGTGTAACTATGGCTTGTGGTAGACCATGACCTTAGCAGCACTCTGGAACTTCTCACCTTTCGCTACCTGGGGGGGGATAAAACATAAAACATGGAAAACATGAGCTATAAAGCCCAGTGAGTGGTGCCTTTAGGTAAACAAATAACTTTGTCAATAGAAATATACTTTTGGGAAAGCAATGCATAGTCAACAAGAACATTACCACAAGTTCAATATTATTTTCTAGCCAAACCACTGGACAATCCCCAGCTCGACCACTGGTTAAAACAATCAATCCCCAGCTTGACCGCTGGTTATCACATAATAAAAACATCCCCAGTTTTACCATTGGTTATCCCTGTCATGATCCTACATTTTCCCCAGTACTTTCACGTATACTAAGACAACAACAATTCCTGTGGAAACTTTCCCTGTACCTAATTATCCCGCCAATGTGCACATCGACTATTTTCCCTCTAGCTATACTTAGGTAACTTGACTATATTTCCTGTCGGTTGTCACTGACTATCATTTCCCGTTGACCAAAGTCGACTATATTTCCCCGCCAAGTACCCTTTTCAAGCATGCTAACTATACATCCCGGGTACAATTTTAGTTTCTAAATCAACCATACAAGCAATATCTTAACAACCATAGTAATCAAATAAACATATATCCCTAATCATGCCATATTTACCTATATATAGAAATTATATTAACAATACAACAACACAATAACCACTCACCTTGGTTGGTTAGGAACTTTCCTTTCGGAAGTTCCTTAGGTTTCCTTGGTTTCCCTTTTGAACCCTAAATTCCAAATTCAAATATCAGCTTAGATTACTCATAGTTTCATACCTTATTTTAAGATACTTCCTTCAGCAAACATGT
The DNA here is from genome assembly GCF_009727055.1 of Benincasa hispida. Taxonomy (NCBI): domain Eukaryota; kingdom Viridiplantae; phylum Streptophyta; class Magnoliopsida; order Cucurbitales; family Cucurbitaceae; genus Benincasa; species Benincasa hispida. The sequence goes on from NC_052356.1 coordinate 23,214,589, forward strand.
TCTAAAATGTCGCAGGAAGATTACCATACAATCTTAGCTCAGAACTCCTTGTGGTTTGGCCGGATTCTCAAAATATTCAAGACTGGCTCAAGCTTATCCGACAGCTTGACCCTTCTGTCTGTTTCTCAATTTCCAGCTTGATCCCTTGGAGCTTCTTCTCCAGCTACCTACCTTGAAAACTAAACTCTCCTAGCTTTCAGATGGCTTTGAAATCACTCCAAACGCACGAGTATTCTGGGATAAATCCTCGTTCCAAGTTGATGCTACTTCCTGTCTTTTCTGCCCGACAACATCTCCCCTATTGGAACTTCTTGACCAACGTATGGTTTTACTACCAACGCATTTGTTCTTCCATCGACGTATAGTATTCTCCCAATTAGTCCTCACACACTCTCCCTTATGTCCTTTGAAGAGAATTTAAGTTCTCATCTGAAGTCCCTGGCCCTATTTATAGGCGTCCAAGATTGCTCCACGGCCGACACCTCCTACTTGACTGCATGTCCAAGTGTCATTTTCTTCACACCATCAATGCATTCTTACATCAGAAAAAGCCAAGGTGTCTTCTTCTCCTTTCACCAACGCATAGCCTTCATCCTTTACATGTCTTCTTATGCATCCACCTAATTTACTTAAGGTTTAAGAATTCCTCTTAACAAGCCATAAGTTAGGATGACAACCTTGCATGCGTCTATCAACTCTCATATGCGTTAATCACAATTGCGCCCATCCATTGCCGCAACCTACCTATGTCCGGACACCATCAACCAACACATGCATCCACAAACCCTTGGATGACCAACGCATAGCACATCACCAATGCATAGTGCATCACCAACGCATAGTGCTACCGCATCCATCGCATCCAACGCATCCATCATCCAATGCATCCAACGTATCCAACGCATCCAACGCATCCAACAAGCCTATGAATTGGTCAAACCTCTAAGGCATGTGTCACTCTTGACTCTACTTCAAATTTTCCCTTTGCCCAAGTAATCTCTCCAAGATCTTATGGCCAACACATAGCAATGCCTAGTCCAATACTTAGCCAATTTTTCATCAATTAAAGCTTAACTCAAAACTACTCAAGGAAAATCTATTCAACACCTAGAAATTTCCTTCACTTCAACATAGAATTTAACTTCCACCTACTTAAGTAGGAAAAATGGAAATCTGGGTTTCACAGGAGGTGTTAAGCTGGGAAAAGTTTTGGACGCCTATAAATAAGGCATGTTGGGGCAATCAACTCTCACAATCCACTCATGCCATTTGAGTGAAATCAGTGTGAAAGTACTCAGCAAGAAGTGTAGTGAGGAGCCCCAAGCTACCGTTGTAATTAGAGTTCCGAAAAAGGAGAAGGTTGCGTTGAAATTCGGATGGCACAGCTAGTCGCATAGGCCTATCGCCCAGCATTGCTGCATGTCCTCGCCGGCACGAGCGCTCCCGCACGCGCCCTCTCCAGACGTGCATCCAGACAAACGTATCCTAGCACACGACTGTGCGCATTTCACCGCTCAGTGCTACCCTGTGCGGAGTCTGCTGCCCATCTGCATGCGTCCCAGCCCATCTGCACGCACAGACAGCCACAAGCTTGCCAAAATAACCTCTAAAGGGGTTGTTTTCAAGACTTAAGCCTATATGGTTATTTTTAAGAGGGTAAACTGGTTATTCCAATTTTTAAGGTTATTTAGAGAATAATTTAGAATTATTGAAATAATTATAAAATAATTTGGGTTTCCTTTGGAAAGAGGAGAATTTCAAGGAAATAGGGTTAGAAGTTGATTGAGGAATTTCCTGAAAAAATCTAAATGCTTTCTAAATATTTTATGAATATTTTAGTTGTGATACTTAACAATAGGATCCAATATAGCTCCATGTACACATAAGACAAGTTCAAAGGTTAGGATAAAAGGGTTGAGCAAAAGGGACTCTCCTTTAGACAAGGCTAGGATAAAGGGTTGAGCAAAAGAGACTCACCCTTAAAAGAAGAATAGTGTGAAAGGTTAAGCAAAAGGGTCTCTCCCTCAAATATTGATAAGTAAAAAGTTGATGGCAAAAGGGTCCACACCTTAATATAGATTATGTTTAGGAGTTGAGCAAGTGGGTCTCTCTCTCAACTAATAATATGTTTAGATATGATATATTGTATGAAAGCTAGGTTAACAAAGGGAGACGAAAATCAGAAAATCAAAATCAGTGTATCCTATAAGAATCAAATACTTAGGTCCATACACAAGCATATAGTTCCTCGTTCTCTTGAGATACTTGAGGATGTTTTTTACAACTGTCCAATGACTGTGTCCGGGGTTAGATTGGAACCTGTTGACAATTCCAACTGTAAAGCACATATCAGGACGTGTACACAACATAGCGTACATCAGAATCCTAACTGCTGATGCATATGGAATTCTTTTAATTTCCTCAATTTCTTGAGGAGTCTTAGGACACTGTTCCTTTGATAGATGAATTCCATGTCTAATAGGTAACATACCCTTTTTGGAATTTTTCATATTATATCTCGACAACATTTTGTCAATATAAGATGTCTAAGATAGTGTTAGGTTCTGTTCTTTCGATTTCAAAAAATATGAATCTTAAGAACAGATTGAGGATTTCCCAAATCTTTCATTTGGAACTGTGATGCTAACCTTCTCTTTACATCATCAGGGAAACTTGTCTCATTCCCAATGAGCAAGATATCATCAACATAAAGTACCAAGAAAGCTACAGTTTTGTTGACTATTTTCTTATATACACAAGGTTTGTCAACATTATATTCAAAGCCATAAGATTTGATCGCAGTTTCAAACTTTATATTCCAGGATCTAGAAGCTTGCTTCAACCATAAATGGATTTCTTAAGCTTACAAACCTTTTGTTCTTGATCTTGTTCAATGAACCCTTCTGGTTGAGACATAAAAATACTTTCATCAAGATGGTCATTCAAAAAGGCTATCTTGACATCCATTTTCAATATTTCATATAATATGCAACAATGAATAAGAGTATTCTTATTGATTTTATCATGGCAACAGGAGAGAAAGTTTTTTCATAGTCAACCTCCTCCCTTTGGGTAAAACCTTTTGCCACGAGTCTAGCTTTATAGGTTTTCACCTTGCCAGTTTAGCCTCTTTTCCTCTTGTAGATCCATTTACAATCTATAGGTTTAACCTTATGTGGTTGATCTACAAGTTCCCAGACAGAATTGAAGTATATTGACTCCAGTTCTATGTCTTGGCTTTTATTCATTGTTCCTTATCAACGTCTCCCATTGCCTATTTAAAGGTTAATGGATCGTCTAGACCATCATCAGGTGATGTATTGAGTTTATCTATTTACAATCTATAGGTTTAACCTTATGTGGTTGATCTACAAGTTCCTAGACAGAATTGAATTATATTGACTCCATTTCTATGTCCATGGCTTTTATCCATTGTTCCCTATCAACGTCTCCCATTGCCTGTTTAAAGGTCAATGGATCGTCTAACCATCATCAGGTATGATGTCTGTTAAACCCATGTAGCATTCAGGTTGATTAACAACCCTCCCACTACGTCGAGGCATTCTCATCTCTTGAGAAGAATGTGATGGGGTAACAACTGTTGTCGATGGACCAACTTGATCAACAACTTTTGTTTATTTGTCTATAGTATCTTTGGTCATTTGTTTCAAATATTAGTTTACTATGAGGTTGATGAATTCTAATGAGATTTTCTTCCAAGAATGTAGCATTTTTCGAAACAAATATTTTATCTTCTTGGAGATCATAGAACAATCCACCTTTTGTTTCTTTAGGGTACCCAACAAAGAGGCATAATTTTGAACGTCTTCACAATTTCTTAGGGTTTTGTACCAACACGTGTGCTGGACATCCCCAGACCCGAAAGTAATGTAAACTACCTTTACGTCCTTTCCACAACTCATACGGTGTTTTAGAAACACTTTTTGAGGGAACCATGTTCATAATATATACCGTAGTCTGTACTGCATACCCCCAAATGACTAAGGTAACTGAGCAAAACTCATCATTGATTAAACCATGTCTAACAAGGTTCGGTTTCTCCTTTCTGCAACAATATTTTATTGTGATGTTCTAGGTGCTATGAGTTGGGATTGAATTCCCTGGTCTACCAAATAATTCTGGAATTGTAAATCCATATACTCACCACCTCGATCTGATCGAAGTGTTTTAATTCTTTTACCTAATAAGTTTTCTGTTTCGGTCTTGAATTCCCTGGACTTTTCGAGAGTTTCAGACTTGTGACTTATTAAGTAAATATAGTCATATCTAGAATAGTCATCAACAAAACTGACAAAATATTCATATCCACCTCGTGCTCTTACATTCATCGGACCACAAAGGTCTGAGTGTACAAGTTCGAGGGGTTCTTTGGCATGAAGACCTTTTTCAGAAAAAGATCTTTTAGTCATTTTTCCTTCAAGACATGACTCACGAGGAGGTAAAGAACTGTCTTCTAACTGATTTAGATTACCGTTTTTAACTAATCTCTCAATCTTGTTGAGATTTATGTGACCAAGTCTGAGATGCCAAAGAAAAGCATTAAGGAGAAATTTTTCACTTTTTATTTTGAGTTTTTGCCATTTTAAACATCTCTATATTTAAAATGAATTTGCTTCAGTTGGTTTTTAACACATACAAGTTATTTTCAAGTCTAGGAGAACAAATATGAACACCTCTTGAGAAAACGAGCACTTCAATAACTTCAAAAGATACTTTATACATATTTTCAAGTAAACAGGAAATGTAGATTAAGTTTCTTTTCATCTTTGGTACATAATATACATTTCTTAACAAGATAAAAGAATCTCCAAAAAATAACTTGACATCTCCCACTGCTTCTGCTGAAATGACTTCCCCCCTTCCTACCTTGAAAGTCATTTGATACTTTAAGAGTTGTTTCCAAGAACTAGTTTCCTGTAGAAAAGTGCAAACATGGTTAGCGGCTCCTGAATCTAACATCCAGGTCGAGTGAGAATTTTCTACTATACATGTTTCAAATACAAGTAATCTGATTTACCTTGGTTTGCCTTTTCCGCTTTCTTCTCAGCCAAATACTTCGGGCAGTTCCGTTTCAATGCCTGTCTTCTCCACAATGAAAACATTTTCCTTTGGGAGCCTTGTTTTTCTTTGCAGTGGTTTATTTATTCCCTTTTCCCTTTTTCTTCATTTGTACATTTTTTTTTCTTTAGATGAAGAAGGAACAAACTTCTTTTTTTAGCGCGTTTTGTTCTTGACGAAGAACCCTTTAGAAATTTCTTTTATCGTGAAACAACATTTGCTTCACTCTCTTTCAATTCCATCATTGACTGATAAGTCTGTAGTTCGCTTAATAAAGTAGTCAAATTGTAACTTATCTTATTCATTATGGCATTAGTACAAAAAGTTAGGTAGCTTTTCAAAAGAGACTCTAATATCATACTAACTTGACTAGTTTCGTCTATGGTAGCTCCGTGAGCTTCAGCGACATTAAAATGAACCATCATGTCTAGAACATATTCCCTGACATTGGTTCCATCTTTCATTTTCGAGTAAACATACTTTATAGCCTCATGTCGAACATAAGATGACGATTGCCTGAACATATCCTATAATGACGCCATAATTTCATGAGTTGTGGGCATGGGTTCATGTTTCTTGTTGAGCACATCGGATATGCTCGCTAAGATATAGGCCCTAGCCTTTTCATTCGCCCTTAATCATCTATCATATGCATCCCAAATGCTTCGATTTGCCATCGAACTGGGAATAGGAGGAAATTCCTCCGTTAACACAAATGTCAGATCATCAACTACTAATATCGTGTTTAATTTTGACTTGCAGTTGGAATAACCCTCTCCGTTAAATTTTTTAGAAGCTAGAAGTTGTATTATTGAGTTTGACATGCTAAAAAAATAAACAAATTCTATTATTAAAGTGCATCTAAATCCAATTTTTAGCAAACTAATGAAGTACCCATAGATCTTTATTTATTTGCAATGATACTATAGTGAGTTAGAATAAGTGTTACCTGAGGCAGTCAAATATTCCTTCACTAAAGCAAGACATTCTTGACTAAATACTATCTCCAAAATAACTCATATTCTGACAGTCATTTAGCTATCGTTTTTCGGTCAAGAACATACTAACACTTAGTAATTCTATAAGTGTGACCTGCCATTTTTAGAGCTTATAGAACGGTATAAACATGCCCCTGAATTGGAAGACAATGTGTAAGACGAAACTATAAGACCCTATTCATTTCTGAAGCTTGGGTTGTTCCAAATCCTATGTTACAACCCTCCGAAGGGATCGCCACTATTTAACGATTAGCTAGTGCTGCCTAAAAACGATAGCAGACGCAACATAGGAATCTCACGTTTCAAACTAATAGAGAGACCGTAGGATACATTGACACATTTCCTTCACCCACTTACTATGAACTACTTCTCTCCTTTACCTTGTTATTGACCCAAGCAAACACTTTTCAAATATAACAGTCGAGGTAAACTCGATGCGAAGCCGAGAATGGATCTCACGATGTGAACTCTTAAGGACGTGAGAGTTAAAAACGATATATCATATATATTGTTAATCTTCCACTGAAGTGTTCTAAATTTTTGGGTATTCGTTAACTTAGGTTTGTTACAGCTAATTTTAAATAACCTAAGTCTATGTGTTTATTATCCAAGTATAACGATTATATTTGGATTTAACCTAAGATGTCTAGGTTAAAACTAATTTTAAACCATACACCGCTCACGCATGCTCATGAAACTAGTTATCAATTCTCGTTATTTCAGTCATAATTCCTAGGTAGGAGGTGTTATGTAAACCGTCAACTTAAGTACCCCCAGCCTTAGACAGGATTGTGAATTAATTGAGTTTGTAACCAAATTTTATAAGATAACGACCTATTTTAACTATTAAAACAAGTTGTTAACCTAAGTAAGCATGCTTTTTATCTTTGTTATGGATTTTAATGTCTAATTCGATTTTATAACAACTTACAAAAAATAGACATGTTAAACATCCATAACATACATCAAAGGCATTCAACTTTTAACATAACATTTCTTTTAAACAATTGAAACCCTATACATGCATATTATACATTATAACCATTTTATAACATACTTTAATGCATGTAACATGCTTTCTATGGTGGGATTTTTAATTCTACATGGCATACTTTATGTATATACAAAATTTATTTAATTATAACATACATCAAATGCATAAATAATTAAACACAAAACTGATATGGTTTTGGTTTTGGCATTTCAAAGAAAATAAAAGCCTAGCTATTACATAAATTAGCAAAATCGTCAAAAAACTTTTGGACTACTCAAACCGCCTTGATCTGGGCAAAACCCATCGAGTATCAGCAAGCAACCAGCATCGAGTATGACATCAAGCATCATCTAACATCAAATATTTCACAAAAATACCATCAAGTAGACACCATCGACCATCGAGTAGGGCATCATGCATCGAGTATCGAGTATTTCATGAAATCGAGTAAATGCATCGATTACCATCGAGTATGGCGTCGAGAATCGAGTATTTCATGAAATATCATCAAGTAAACACATCGAGTACCATCGAGTATGCTATTGAGTATTCCATCGAGTATGCCATTGTGCATCGAGTATTTCATGAAATATCATCGAGTATGCCATTGAGTACTCCATCGAGCATTGAGTATTTGGCAGAAATTTGAATTTCCAACTCTGGCTGCTTCGACCTTATTTACTTCTTTCTTCAATTACGTCCTAATTGCAACTCTAATGACTCCAAACAAATTACAGACACTTAAACACACATTAAAGCCTATCAAACAAGAGCCAATTACAAGAGCTACAACATAATTGAAAATATTCAAATGCCAAAACATTGAAAAACCATATCAGTCCACCATTCATACAGCTTATGAAAAACACCCACCAAACTTAAATTAACAATAATTGAGTACTTAAATCATGCTCTAATACCAATTGGTAGAGTATATTAACATGCAACGAAGAAAATCAGAATCAATAAGTACTTTAATTATACTTAATTTGAGTTTATAACATGCTCAAAGTAACTATTACAGAAGAGGGTTTGTTGAACACAATACCTTTGATGAATCCACTTCAATACCAGCTAAGTTTCACGTAAAAGTACTTCAATCTACAAGTTAGACCACCATGAAAATCTTCTCTACCATTCTCTTGCAAGGATTATGTGGTGGAAACACTAAATTGAACTGGATATTATGAAGATATGAAGAGGATTTTGGTTTGTGTAGAGTTCTTCAAAAAGTTCTTGAAAGCTTGAATCAATTATTCAGCCTAGCACTTCAATTTATAAGGCTTTCATCATGAAAATTCATAGGTTGCATGAAGGCCACTCCTATTTCATGGAGAAAATGGAATTGGATGAATAAGGTGCCTTGCACCATAGTAGAGATTTTTAACTTTTTGAAATCTCCACTTTGAGTTATTTTTTAAATAAACTAATTTAATTAGTTTTATATATATAAATTAATTCAATTAATTAATTTTTAAATAAAACTAATTTAATTAAACCTTTTAATTAATTTTTTTGATTTAATATCTAATATTAAATTAAAAAAAACAATTCCATTATAATGAAATTCATTTTATACAATTAATATTTAAATTGTATTTTAAACATTAATTGTTTCTCCAATTTCGTTTAATTTCGATAAACTTAAACATTTTAATTGTATTGAATACAATGAATAGAAATCTTAAATGAATTTGAACATTTCAAATTCTAAACCCTAATTTCAAATCTTATCAAGATTACTCAATTTACTAATCCAAATTACGAGCTAGTAGAGGGACCTTACGAACCTACAGATCATGAATTCCGACGACTTGTAATTAATTGGTTAAACTCTTTAAACTGAATTTAATCACTATTCATTAACTACCAAGACATTCCACTATAACTCGATAGTTGCACTCTCCTCACTATAGATATATTTCTGCCATTTCAACCATAATCAGTAAGTCAGTCCTTCACAAGTCGTTCGTATTTACAGTTGGGTCAAAGATTACCGTTTTATCCCTGTAAATACATCTTGCTCCTTAAGCTCCTACTGATCCTCCATTAAACAATTGATTTATAGTCAAACTTATAAATCGTAACCCTCTTTTCCATGAGAAGGCGAGGCCCCATTGTTCAAGACAAGGCATCGGCGTTTAAGAGAACAACTCATCTGCTAATCCTAAATCGGGTAGGAGTGAATTTCATATTGCAAAGCTATGTCCCCAGCTATCTATCCAGTCTTAGTCCCAAAATGGGAAGCTTATTAAGCAGTGATGTTAGACTACTCTCACATATGCAGATCAAAGGATAATCTCGAATAAACAGGAGTTCATAGTTAGCTCAGGACTAAGATCGAGTTACTCTAGGTTATTGAGTTTCAGATAGTCAGTTTTAACAATAAATGGTTGTTATAAAGAAAAACGACTATTTCGAGGTCCGGTCTTATGCAAACTCATTGTACAAAATACCCCCACTCACATGTCTCTACATGACTGATTTTTGGATCACATCATTTGTATCAATATACAAAATGGGTCGCATCCAATACTGTCACCAGGATGAGGTACCCAATCTCATCCGTATACTTATAGATCATTTTGGCTACATACTAAAACTTGATCCATTTTTATGTCGCCACATAAAGTTAAAGTATTCATGTTATAGCCATGGATTCGTTTATTGAATTTTCATAAAAGGATGCAATATCAATAGTAATTTATTGAATAAAAACTCAACAACATTTTTATTGATAAATAGAATATGTTAACAACATTTACAAACTACGAGTTTAGGACATTCCCAACATTATTAACTTTCTTTGCAAAAATAGCAAAAACAACTCTGTAAAAGCTCATGAAAATGGTTCAAAACAGCTAAAACCAACGTAAAGTAGTTAAATCATGTGTTTTTACCCATTTTACTCATTTTAGGCCATTTTGGGGTCAAAATATCATATGAATTCCTTTTGCTAGAGAAAAGTAGTAAAATATATAGAGAAAACATACACTTTTTTACATTTATCAATTTTCCAGCTAGTTTGCCTATTAAAACTAAATATAGAGATCTCTAGTCAACTAGATTTGGGTACCACCAAATAACTTGTTTTATTGGCTTTAGCCCTATTTTCCTCGATGTATACGTCACTTGCTCTCTTGACAATCCTTTCGTAAAAGGATCTGCAATATTTTCTTTTGATTTTACATAATCCATGAAAATTATTCCATTAGAAAGAAATTGCATTATTGAATTATGCTTGTGTCTATATGTTGTAACTTATCATTATAGACATTATTTTTTGCTCTCATAGAAGTTGCTAAATTGTCACAATAAATACATATTTCACTTGTTGGCTTTGGCCACAATGTAATATCTTCAAGAAAATTTTGAAGTCATTGAGCTTCTTTTCCTACTTTATCAAGAGCTATAAATCTTGCTTCTATAGTAGAATGCATTATACACATCTATTTTGAAAATTTCCATGATACAGCTGCTCCACCAAAGGTAAACATATACTCACTAGTCGATTTAGTCTCCATGATATCTAAATTCCAATTAACATCATTAAGAGCCAACTTAATTTTGACTAAGAAAAAATTCATTTTCATGTAAAGACATTTGATAAAACTGTTTAGAACTATGATTCATACTTATCAGACCTCGTGGTCGAACTCCGAAAATTTTTTTTATACTTTCGTTTATACTTATTTTGGTTAAATAAAAATACTTACGTGTTTAGCAACTTTTTTCAAAGATGTTTTTATATATAGCTTGTTTAGTTTGTTATATACTAAAAATATTATTTCTTAATATCAAATTACTATAAATGACGATTATATAATACTATGAACTAATGATTTAAAATAGTGGCAACCTAAATTGGTCGTTTGGGGTGGTCGCCAGTGGTAACTTTAGAAGTGGCTACCAAAGTAGGCTGGAAGTGGCGATCGGAGGTTGTGTCGATGGAGTGGCAGCTAAAGTTCGTGTTCATAGATGGCAACTGAAGTTTTCTTCAACTTATAATCAAATGAAGTATCAATCGGATCTCAATATGATCAAATTTTCTCAACATTTTTATTTATTGTGAGATTGAGAAAGTATGTATTCACTTGAATTTTTTGTTATTTGAATTCTAAGTACAACATTAGCAAGACCAAGGTCTTTCATATCAATGTTGGATTTCAGTATCTTTTTAGTGGAATCATTGACACTTCTATTTGTGCTCATTATTAACATGTTATCCATATACAAGCAAAAAATGACACACTCTTGCTTTATGGTTTTAACAGACACATTTATCACTCATTTATCTTAAATCCATTTGATAACATAGTGTGACCAAACTATTCATGTCATTATTTGGGTGCTTGTTTCAACCCATAATGAGACTTAACAAGTTTACGAAACTTTGTCTTCAAGTCCTCTAACAATAAATCCTTCAATTCATTCCATATACATTTTTTCATCTAAATCTGCATTTAAGAATTCAGTTTACATCTATTTGGTTTATTCCTAAATTTTGAAAATATGCTATTACAATTAACATCTTTATAGATGTAATCATCATCACTAGAGAATAAGTATCAAATAAATTTAGTCCTTTTTTTTTGTGAAAGCTCTTTAGCTACTAAGTGGCTTTGTACTTATCAATGTTATAGTCAACCTTTGGCTTTCTTTTAAAAATCCATTTAGACTTCTGATTGTTTTACTTCTAGGAGGTACATCAACCAATACCCAAGTATTGTTCTGTAAAATGGATTCTAGCTCACTAGTGATAGCTTCCTTCCAATAAGGTGTATCAGGAGATGATACAACTTGCTGAAAAGTTTGAGGCTCACTTTCTATCATATAAGTTATGAAATCAACTCCAACAGAAGGAGCTTATCTTAGCTCTTTTACTTCTTCTAGATTTAAAAGTATTTTGGTCATCTTGACCTTTTCGAAGAGTTTACCTTAATTTCTTTTGGGGTCATTAATTTAGTGTCTTTCCTCCTTTAAGGAAACTATATCCATAAAGATTTAAGCTTCAATAAATTCCATGATGGTATTGTTATTAGTATCAAATATTTCAGATTCAGTCACCATAAATCTATAAGCAGTGTTGTACATTACATAGCTTACGAAGACACAATCAATTTTCATAGGTCAAAGAGTTTGGTTTTTTTTTTTTTTTTCTTGGTAAAAGAACTTGTATCTTTGCCAACCACCCCCAATTTTAGCATTTTATATGAGAAAAAATTTTTATTCAACACTTCATAAGGTGACTTATTAGTCTTCTAATGTAGAATTCTATTTAGTATAAAATTTGTTGTAAGCAAAGCTTCCCCCCACAATTTACGAGGTAAACCTAAAGTTTAATACACAATTAATCATATCCTTTAAAGCTCGATTCTTTCTTTCATCTGCATCATTTTCTTGTGGTGTATAAGGTGTTCTAGTTTGATGTTACTATTAACTTCACCCAATTCATAAAGGGATGATCACCACCTTTATCTGATCTAAGCACCTTTACTTTCTTTTCAAGTTAATTTTCAACTTCTCCCTTATATGTTTAAAAGTATTAAATGTTTCATCTTTACTATGAAATAAATATACATAGCAATATTTACTTTAATCATCAATGAATGTGACAAAATATCTCTTATCAACTCTTGTGGGAGTATTTTTAATGTTACATACACATCACTGTGGATTAAATCAAGTAACTCATTACTTCTTTTCACAAATGAAAACTATATAGTAATCTTTGAATCAACACAAACTTGACATTTGTGTCTACTATCAATGTTAAAATTAGATAATAGTCCTAAACTTACCATTCTATTTAAAGAACAATAAATGGCATGCCCTAACTCAGAATGTTATACATCACACAACTAAACAATATAAGCCGAAGAGTTATTATTATTTTTCTTTGGTATTTGTGCCAGTAAATTCAGTTCGAACATGTCATCACTTAAACATCATTTTTCCACATACATACCCCATGTAAACCCTACAACTTATGTTCCTAAATGCCTATACTTAGAAGTTTATAATGTTATTTAGTGTCTTAAAGCATGGTAAGTAACTTAGTTTTAATTGTTAAGTTTGAAACTAGTAGGTAAGTTAGTGAAGGAGAAATCCTTCTAAATGTTCAAACTCAAAAAAGGAACCAACTAAGTTTTAAGTTGAAAAAATATTCTAACTACAAAAAGAGGAGCTCTCGAGTGGAATCGAGCAATTCCCATACTTAGTAAAAATTTGAGGAATGTTTGAGGAAGAGCAGGCTAGGCATGGAAATGTATGGCTTAGAAAGTGTATTAGAGGCTTTTGGCAGCAAACTAAAGGGAGGTTAGGTGTTGGCAACCTTAAGGCGATGACCTTGGGGGGAAAGACATAAGAGGCTTGCCAAGAGGCGAGGAATCTTACAAAGAGGGCTTAGGCGATGAAGAGGAAAGGGGTAATTTGGTGCAGAGAAATGGAAGTTTGAAGTGATGACAAGGGAGTAGCTTGGGCAATGAGATGAGCTTATGGTCGAGAGTCTTGAGAATGTGAAGGCTATTCCACTGTATGTGTTGACATGCTAAAGGAAACAATTTATTTAGCCTAATTAGTGGGCTAAGTGGCATAATTAGAAGTTTAATACAAAAGTTAGTGGCATGAGGTGTCACTTAATTGGGCAAAGTAGCCATGTAAGTGTTGGGTTTTATGTCCTAAAACTCGCAGTTTGTAAAATGATAAACATTTTCTATACTCAATATACTTGTTATTGATTTCATAAATTGTACAAAAGTCTAAATCCAATAAACTAATACCCATGACTATTGTATGAGTACTTTATGTGGAGACATAAGAGTGGATCAAGTTCGAGTAAATAGTATAAATGATCTATGGTACATGAATAAGGATGGGTACCTTATTCTGGTAACACTTTTAGATGCGGCCTACTCTATAGTTGTTACAAAGAGTTGTAAAGTGCTACATACGATGTGATCCTAATTCATACATATTATGACATGAGGAGTGGGGGCGTCCTATGCAATGAGTTTGCATAAGATCAGGGCCAAGAAATAAGTCACTCTTACTTTATAATATTGTTTACTGTATAAGATTGACTATTTCACCTAGATGACCTAGGTAACTCGATCTTAATCCTAAGCTAACTATGAACTCCTGTTTATGCGGGATTACCCTTAGATTTGCATAGTTGAGGGTTGGCTCAACAGCGCCGACTCAATAAGACTCCCATTTTAGGGGTAAGACCGGATAGATAATTGGGGACATAGGGTGCAAGACGAAGTTCACACCTACCCGATTTAGGGATAGGAGAAAGGATGTTCTCTGAAGTACTAAATCCAGGTCTTGAACAAGGGGCTCCACCCTCTCACTGGGTTGAGAGAGTTTGGTTTATTGATTTGATCACAAACCAGTTGTTCAGTAGAGGATCAGTAGGGACTTAGGAATAAGACGTAATCTCAGTGGTAAAACAGATATTTGACCCAGCCATTATTACGAACAACCTGTGAAGGGTCAACTTGCTAATTATGATTAAATAATGTGGACATAATATATCTACAGCGAGGGGAGTGCAACTATGGACTTTAGTGAAGTGACCCATTAGTTAACGAATGGAGATTAATTTGATCTAATGAGTTTAGCCAATTAATCTCGAATCATTGGAGCCCATGATCTGTAGGTCTGTGAGGTCTCTATACTAGCTCGTAACGGACTAGCTCTAGAATAGCGTGATAAGTTAATTTGAAATGTTCAAATTAGAATTAAAGGAATTAGTAATTATATGAGATATAATTACATGTTTAATTTGAGAATTAAACGGAATAGGAGAATTTA
>NC_052356.1:23229497-23318548 GCF_009727055.1 Benincasa hispida
AATATATAAAGATGGATATGTGTTAAATTAATTTAATATTTGATATTAAATTAATTAAATTTTATTTAATAATTAATTTATCAAATTAATTAAAATTTTCATTTTTAAAATCAAAATAGATTTTATACAATCAAATTTGATTTTTGAGATAAAATTTGAAAATTAGAAAACAAAACACTTAAATGAAAAATGAAGATTATCCATTATCCATCTTTAAAGTAGCTCACACATAATGCATCTTCTTTTGGCCTTGTCTTCTCCAAGCATGAGCTGCAACTCATGCAAGTCTCTCCTTTGCATGTTGATCTACAATATAATGAAGAGATTGGAGTGAAAATTGGGCATGCAATCTATAGAGAATTTAAGAGAAAATTCGGTTTGAAAAAAGAGTTCTTCAACTAGATTTCTGCAGTGAGCATTTCTCCTTCATCCCTTGATTCAAGCTTGTTTTAAGTCTCACAACTCAATCTAAAGTACCAAGAGAATAATGGGGAAAATATTGAGGTGATCTACAACAAGATTTGGAAAAGATAGCGGCTGGAGAATGAGCTTTGAAGAAGTTCTACAAGAGGTATGTCTTGAAACTTACTTGTTTACAGCAATAGCATGCTTAATATTTTGTCCAAATTAGTGAATTTGAATGCTTAGATTATCCTTGTGCTTCCATTGTAGCTGATACAATCCTACAATTGGTATCAGAGCATCAAATAAGCATTCAATTCGGTTTAATTTTGGTCTGTTTGGTGGTTTATATGAGAAATATGAAACTGGTGTACTAATATGGTTTTTTGAGCTTTGGTTGTTTAATTCTCTTTAATTTCTCATTTAAATTTGTAATTGGCTCTTGTTTGATGAGCTTTTATGTGTTAGCAAGAGTCTGTAATTTATTTGGCATCATTAGAGTCGAAATTAAGATGTAATTGAAGAAACAAGTGAAGGAGGCCGAGCTGCTGTTCCAGTTTTCAACTTCTACTCAAAATCATTGTTGAGGTTCCAGTTGCTAAGTGATCATCTAGTTCCAGACACTACATGATGTGAAGAAAAGCTAGACAATCGTATAGCAATGGGTGCTGGTCATTGTAATGTTGAACACTAAACGATCGTGTATCTGTAGGAGCTAAACGATCGTGTACCTGCAGGAACTAAACGATGCGTTCAATTTGCTATACGATAGCCTTAAGCGATCGTTTAGCTTTTGGCATGGGAACTAAACGATACGTTGAATTTACTATACGATGGTACTACACGATCATTTAGCAACGATGCGCACTAAGAAATGCGATGAAGTGCTATGCGATAGCGCTGAGTGATCGTTT
The DNA here is from genome assembly GCF_009727055.1 of Benincasa hispida. Classification (NCBI taxonomy): domain Eukaryota; kingdom Viridiplantae; phylum Streptophyta; class Magnoliopsida; order Cucurbitales; family Cucurbitaceae; genus Benincasa; species Benincasa hispida. Next base: position 23,230,814 of record NC_052356.1, read on the forward strand.
AGATGCGGAGCTAAGCGATCGTGTAGACGAAGTGCTAAGCGATGCGTTGAAGTTTCTATGCGATGGAACTAAACGATCGCTTACCTATGAAATGCTAAGGGACACGATGATGTTCTATACGATGGAGCTAAGCGATCGTTTAGCTATGGCAGATACTAAACAATGACATGAAAGTGTTAGGCGATGGTGTTAAGCGATCATTTAGATCTATGTGATAGAAATAAGCGATAGCTAAGTGATAGTTATGCGATAGCTAAGCGATGGAGTTGAACGATCATGTAGTTCTATACGAAAGAACTAAGCGATCATTTAGCTTCAGCAAACACTAATCGATCGTGTAGTTTTATGCAATAGAGCTAAACGATCGTTTAGTTGAGGCAAACACTAAGTGATTATGTAGTTCTTCACAACACAAGGCGATAAAGCTAGATGATAGTCTTCAACGCTACACGATCGGTCTTTGCAAGACTTTGAGATTGGACCGACAGCAGCTGGTTTGATCGGTTTTCTCAAGGTTCAATCCGATTCAGCCTCAAAGTGTTTTTGGCTGGTTCGGTTCAGACTTATCTAGTCCGGTTCAAGATGTTTGGGTTCTGTTTGGAGCGGTTCGAGCGGTTCAAAGATGGTTTTGAAGCTGATTGTAATAGTTAGGCTTCTGTTTGCTTGTTTTTGTCAAAACTAAAACCATATCAGTCTATGTTTAATTATTTATGTATTTGATGTAAGTTATAATTAAATAAATCTTGTATGTGCATGTAATATGCCATTTATATTTAAAATCCCACCATAGAAAGCATGTTACATGCATTGAAAGTATGTTATAATTGTTATAATATATAGTATGCATGTTAAGGTTTCTTGTATTTAATATAAATGTTGCATTAAATGTTGAATGCCTCATGTACGTTTTGGATGTTTAGCATGTCTAAAGTTTTATAAGTTGTTATAAAATTGGGTTAGACATTTAAAATCCATAAACAACAGATGCATGAGGATAACGGGCAGAAATGCACGTTATTACTATGCTAAGTGTCACACCCCGCCCCCAAACCACCTTCTCAGCCTGGAAGAGGGATACGATTCCAGCAGTTATCAACCCTTGAGCTGACACTTACTGCCTAATGATTCTTGTGGAATAACTCTGATACCATACTATAACTTATACACAGCGGAATGATTAAGTCAAGGAGATAAACTAAAACAGATTAAGTAGGCTCATCTTTTATTACGACAGTGATAAACGTTTATACAACTTAAGGACTTAACAACAAAGTTTACAACGACAACCGTAGAAACCCTCCGAAAGTGTAATTGGGGCATGTGGCAGACCTTGACCTTAGCAGCACCCTGGAACTCCTCATCTTCCGTTACCTGGGGGGGATTAAGAAAACATTTTGAAGAGTGTGAGCTACTAAGCCCAGTGAGTGGTTCTTTTAAAGATGAAAATCATTTTGAAAATCATCATTTTTGGAAAATAAATCACATGCCAACACTCGCATTATAACTCATGCACAGTCAAAGATATAGTCATGCAACCAATAATCTTTATCCCAAAAGCTACACGTAGCATGCATATCATATCATCAAACAATACAATCATCTATGGAAACCTTCCTGTGACCCCAATTCCCACCAATGTGCACATCGACCATTTTATTTATCCCGCTAGTCATGCTTAGGTACTTGACCATATTTCCCATCGGTCGTCACCGACTATTATTTCCCACCGACCGAAGCCGACCATTATTTCCCGCCAAGCACCCTTTTGTTTAAGATGCTAACCACATCCCGCGCATAATCGCAATTTCCATAGTCACACACAAACAATATCATGGCATCATCCTATCACCAAAAGTATGTATTTTGTATCTACAGATGCATATATTTCCAATTTCATAGATATAAGTAAATGATACTCACAATATGCATTACTATCAAAAGCAACCTAACACTCACGATATATCGAACCTATAACGCTATAACACTCACACTATGTGTTAATTATCAAGCTATAACACTCACCTTAGTTGCTTAGGAGCCTTTTTAATAGTTCCCTTTTCTACCTCGGGCTCCCTTTTTTACCCTAGAATCTAGATCCAACTTACAGCTTAGATTACTCATAGTTCTATACCTTATTTTAAGATACTTCCTTCTACAAAAACTATTCTAAAATGTCTCAAGAAGCTTACCATTAAACTCTTAGCTCATAACTCTTCATGGTTTAGCCAAGATCAATCCAAATATTCAAGACTGGCTTAGCTTACCAGATAGCTCGACCCTCTGTCTTTTTCTCGTTCTCCAGCCCAATTCCTTAGAGCTTCTTCTCTGGCAGCCTCACCATGAAACTTAGACTCTCTTATATTTTAGATGGCTTTGGAATTACATCAAAGCTCGAGTAGATTGGAGATCTCCTCGTCTAGGTTGATGCATTCCCTCCACCCTCACTGTCCAATGCACTCTATTCTCCCCCTCTTTTTACGAATTTTATGATTTATGATTTGAAAATAAATCCCAACGGCTCTATTTATAGGCGTCCAAACCTCCTATTGGTGTTGCGACACCACCTACTCGGCTGCATGGCAAATGTTTAATCCTCCTTTATCACGTAGCTGACTTCACCTTGGTTCAATGTGTTCTTCCTAAACGCATCCAACACAATATTCTTAAGGTTTAAGAATTTCTCTAATCGAACACCTAAATTTTAATTGACATTTTGCCCTTACGTCTTCAAGCTTTGTTTGTATTCAATTTAGGGTTTTCAATGCTAAATCTTAAGATCGTGGCCAAATTCAACACATAAATGCCCAACGTTCGATGCACAGGCGTTTCTTCGATCGCGTGGGCATGATGTTCGAATGGGGCGTTCAGGCTGCTCGCGCTCTCTCCCACTTTCTCGCTAGTCTCACTCTTTCCACTCTCGCTCTCTCCCACTTTTCTCACTCACAATCTCGCTCTCTCCATCTCGCTCTCTCCACTTTCTCCGCTCAAAACTCTCGCTTTCTCCACTCTCGCTAAGGATCTCGCTCTCTCCAGCCTTCTCGCTAGCTTGGATCTCGGCAGTGTCGCTCTCTCCCATTCTCTCGCTTGGCTAGTCTCGCTCTCTCCCATTCTCTCGCTCAACCATTCTCGCTCCCTCCCATTCTCTCTCTCAACTAGTCTCACTCTTTCCCATTCTCTTGCTCAAATCTCGCTCTCGCTCTCTCCATTCTTTCCAACTTCCTCCAATCTCGCTAGCTACTGAGAATATGGTTTATCTCCGTGCAACTTCCACACGAATTTTCCTAAATAATTTTCTATATTTGCCTCAGTTCTTCAATCCTTTCCTCACTATTCAGGATTTACGTCTTCAAGGTTTTATCTTCTTTTTATCCTTTTAGGGTTCTCTCTACTCGTACTCCAGAATCAAATATGGTTATCATACCTATAATACCTAACCATTATAGTTTACATTCACTCTTACTAATTGTTGATCCACAGAAGGTGACAATTATTACAGTTATTATGACAATTGTAAAATTATTAGATTATTTACATAACATAGGATTTAACTTTCTCCTAATTAACCCCTTAATCACTTATTTAAGTAGGAAAATGGAGATCCGGGTTTCACACTAAGTTATAAAACAATGTAGGTTTGCATTGATAAAAATATACAAGATTGTGTCCAAAAAGCATTAAGTTCACAATATTGCAGTCGCATGCATCCATCGCATTAAAACAGTTAACTTATGTATTTTTGTGCAAAATATGCGTTGACGTAAGGCGAAAAATGCGATCCAAAGAAATAAATGGCCGAGCGCATCAAAAGATTACATTACCGCAAGGCTATGCGGTGATGTGCGCTCGCAAATATCTACTCAAGAAGGTTTCCATATAGAGCTGACATAACTTAGTGGGCGCATCTGGTTGAAAAGCGCAATAAATCACGATGGGACAAAAAGTTGATGACGGTCGATTCCGAATTAAGTTGACAAGCCGTTAACGAACTACTGTAGCAAGTACACTCAACTTTTCGGTGACAAATATTCGGCACATCAGACAGAGAATTAATGTCATCCCATCAGTGCAATCATAAGAGAGAAGAAGCCTTTCATCCTAAAGCTCTATAAATACCAGAGACCACTTTCAGTAAAGAGAGTTCGTCAAGTTCGACAGTTAGATAATTTTCCCTTAGATAGAAGTAGCCTTGTTCATAGTTTTTCTTTTACTTAGAAGGCAGAGCGAGAGAAGGGAAGAGACGCCGGAAGATCGCTCTGGTCAGCTAGAGAGAGAACCAAGAAAGCATGGAAAAGCAGATAGAGGGTCGACTCTCGCGAGAGCGAGATTATCTTTTGAGCAGAGTAGAGAAGAACAGTGTAAAAGCCTTGAGAAGCAAGAGATTGCTACCAGGCTCTTTATTCTTATTCCGCATTGTTATTTTGTATTTCAATTATATATCTATAAAATGGAGCTTGCTTATCTACATTTGTTCACTCTCTTACAAGCACGCATGAGTAGCTAAATCTATCGAATGGGTTGAGAAAAACTTAGCTAACATGACCTAAGATCATCGTTGCATGCGATTATCTTGTCTTATGTTGCGCCTAACCCCTTTAAAGCTACTCGGGAGAGAGTCTAATGAAAGAATCTAAGACTTGAGAAAGTTAGGTTAGAATCTAGACTCGAGAGAGCGAGATCAAATCTGCATAAGCGAGAGATAGGGACTTAGAGATAAGCTCTGTTTGTCAACATGCATCGAATGCACCCTAGAGATAGGTTATGGTATTATGCGGTCACGCTTGTATATGTGTATGTCATTCGTCATCGCATAAACAAGAATAGAGGCTTATGTGTAGGTCCTATAGACTTTATCACATATACCGCATGCATTCTAAAACTAGAAGCCGTAGCATTTGCATTGATTGTATATGCGTTGCATGATCACATAACATGAACGCAATCCTAGGAAGTGTTAGTTGAACCCCTTCTCAACCCGTTCCCGTATATTCATTGCATCTTTTGTATTATCAACTCTTGTCTTAACTTCGCCGCATACTTTTTTTCACCACAAACAACAAACCAGCTAATCATTAATTTATTTGTTACCACAAAGTTATCTTAAGAATTTCCACCGCATATCGTTTTCCTTAGTCCCTGAGTTTGACCCTGGACTTACCAAGAAACTCAGTAGGATTTATACTTAGATTCTGCTGAGAAAACTTGTTACACAATGCATTTTCCATCACCGCAATACCTTTCATTATTTCACCACATAAAATAACGCATCACATGATCACGTATGTTGACCACCTGTTTTAATTGTTAAAACTTATAAAACCTAGGTTACAAACTCAACCGGTATATAATCCTTTCTAAGGTGGGGGTACTTAAGTTGACAGTTTATGAAACACCTCCTACCTGGGGATTATGGCCGAATTATTGAGTGTTGGTAACTGGTTTTATGAGCATATGTGAGTGATGTGAGGTAATAAAATGGTTTATCACCTAGACATCATAGGTCAAAATCCAATTATAAGAGTTATACTTAGATAAACCACATAGACTTAGGGTTGTTTTATTAGCCGAAAAGAACCTAAGTATAAATATACCCAATAGAACACTTTAGTGGCAGTTTAATAACTTCTATATAATAGATTTATTAGAAAATTTCAATGGGAGATTAATAACATATACGATACATTATTTTTAGCTCTCACGTCTCTAAGAGTTCATAATCTAGATTTAAACGGTACTTCGTGTCACCCTAGGAGTGACCTCCCTTCGGAAAGTATTTTTTAGCTTAAATCTAGATTTCGGTGAATAAGAGGAAGTTGTTCAAATATAAGTCTATTATATGATAAATAGATTTCAACTACCACGTCTACACATATTTACACCGTGAGATTCATATGACACTTCGTGTCACCTTGGGAGTGACCTCCCTTCGAAGAGTATTTTGTATGAGTCAATATCAAGATAAAAGGAGGAAGTAGTTCATAGAAATAAGGTGAAGGATATGTGTCAATATATCCTACGGTCTCCTTCGTTAGTCTAAACCATGAGATTCCTATGTTACGCCTGCTAGTTAGCATTAAGCGGCCCTTTGCTAGTCATTTAGCGATGGTTAATCCCCCACGGAGGGTTGTAACATAGGATTCGGAACAACCCAGGCTTTAGTAAAATGAATAGGTTTTTATAGTTCCGTTTTGGATGTTGTCTTCAATTTCGGAGGCAAGTTCATACCGTCCTATAAGATCTGAAAATGGCGGGTCACACTTACAAGAATTACTAAGTTGTTAGTAAAGATCTTGACCAAAAATAATAACTAAACGACTATAGGAATAAGAGTTATTTCAGGGATAGTGTTTGGTCAAAATGGTTTGCTTCAGTGAAGGAGTATCTGACTACCCTACAACAACACATATTCTGACTCACTAAAGTATCGTTGTAAATAAATAATGGTTATGGGTACATTATTACTTTTTGCTAAAACTTGATTTTGGATTTAGTTACAATTTGCTAATTAGAATTTGTTTGAATTTTATCAAAATGTCGAATTCTAGAATACTCACTTCTGATGTACATAACAGAAAAATCAAATCAACAAACAAATTACTAGTAGTTGATTACACCAAAAGAGATTTAACAAAGGATTGTCCTCTATCTTCTAACTCATCTGAAATTATGAATTATGTAGATGATAATGCTAAATTCGAACAACAAAATAAATATGATTTACTTGTTATCGAAGATAAATATGATTTACTTATTATCGAATCATGTTTAGTGGAAAATGATAAAATCTGGATAATTGGTTCAGGTGCCGCTAATCATGTCTGTACTATCTTACAGGAAACAAGTTCCTGGAGATAGTTGACAGAAGGTGAAACAGTCTTTAAGATAGGGACCGGGGAGATTGTTTCAGCCAAAGCAGTGGGAGATATGAAGTTATTTATAGGAGATAAGTACATTTATTTGAAAAATGTATATTATATTTCTTTTATGAAAAGGAATCTAATATCTGTCTCTTATTTGGTAGAACAAAATTATAAAGTTTATTTCGAAAATGGTGAAGTGTTCATCAAAATGGGAAATAAACATATTTGCTCTACAAAATTAGAAAATAACTTGTACATGTTAAAACCAACTGAGGTCAAAGTTGTTTTGAACATAGAGATGTTTAAAACTGCTGGGACTCATTAGAAAAGGAAGATTTTTCCAAATGCCTATCTTTGGCAGTTGAGACTGGGTCACATAAATCTCAATAGGATTGAGAGATTGGTTAAGAATGGTCTTCTAAATAAGTTGAAAAACGGTCCATTACCACCTTGTGAGTCTTGTCTCAAGGGTAAAATGTCAAAAAGATCTTTTTCTGGAAAAGGTTTTAGAGCCAAAGAACCCCTAAAGCTGATTCACCCAGACCTTTGTGAGCTTCTAAATGTTAGAGCAAGAGGAGGATATGAATATTTCATCAGTTTTGTAGATGATTATTCAAGGTATGGGCATGTTTACTTAATGCACCAAAATTCTGAAACTTTGGAAAAGTTCAGAGAGTATAAGGCTGAGGTTAAGAACTAATTAGGTAAAAAGATTAAAACACTTCGATCGGATCGAGGTGGTGAGTATATGGACACAGAATTCCAGAACTATTTGATAAAACATGGAATTTAGTCTCAACTCACAGTCCTTGGCACACCTCAATAGAACGGTGTGGCAGAGAGGAGAAATAGAACCTTGTTGAACATGGTTCGTTCCATGATGAGTTACGCTCAGTTACCAAATTCTTTTTAGGGATATGCAGTTGAGAATGCAGTGTATATTTTGAACATGGTTCCCTCAAAAAGTGTTTCTGAAACACCTTACAAGCTCTGAAGAGGACGTAGAGGAGATCTATATTACTTCAGGATTTGGGGTTGTCCAGCACATGTGTTGGTGCAAAATCCTAGAAAGTTGGAACACCGTTCAAAAGTGTGCCTATTTGTAGGCTACCCAAAGGAAACAAGAGGTGGTCTCTTTTATGATCCTCAGGAAGATAAAGTATTTGTATCGATAAATGCAACCTTCTTGGAGGAAGACTATGTAAAGAATCATCAACCTCACAGTAAGCTAGTAATAGAAGAAATGTCCAGAGAAACGACAAATACATCAACAAGAGTTGTTGATAAAGCAGGTCCTTCAATAAGAGTTGTTGATAAAGCAGGTCCGTCAACAAGAGTTGTTGATGAAACTGATACTTCACATCCTTCTCAAGAGTTGAGAACGCCTCGTCATAGTGGGAGGGTTGTGCAACAGCCTAACTGGTACATAGGTTTAACTGAAACTCAAGTCATCATACCAGATGATGGTTTAGAGGATTCGTTGTCTTTTAATCAAGCAATGAACGATGTGGACAAAAACCAATGGATTAAAGCCATGGACCTTGAAATGGAATCTATGTATTCAATTCTGTCTAGGACCTTGTAGATCAACCAGAAGGGATAAAACCTATTGGTTGCAAATGGATCTACAAGAGAAAACAAGACTAAGCTGGTAAGGTACAGATCTACAAAGCTAGACTTGTGGCAAAAGGGTTTACCCAAAGAGAGGGGTTAGATTTTGAAGAAACCTTCTCTCCAGTTGCTATGATAAAGTCTATTAGAATACTCTTGTCCATAGCCACATTTTATGATTATGAAATATGGCAAATGGATGTCAAGATAGCTTTTCTAAATGACTATCTTGAAGAGAGTATCTATATATCTCAACCAAAAGGGTTTATACAGCAGGGACAAGAGCAAAAAGTTTACAAGCTTAATCAATCCATTTATGGATTAAAACAAGCTTCTAGATCTTGGAATATGAGATTTGACGTTGCAATCAAATCTTATGGCTTTGAACAAAATGTTGATGAACCCTGTGTATACAAGAAAATCGTCAACAAAATTGTCATTTTTCTGGTGTTGTATGTTGATGATATTCTACTAATTGGAATGAGGTAGAATATCTAGATGACGTTAAGAGATAGCTGGCTTTAGAATTCCAAATGAAATATTTGGGAGAAGCACAATATGTTCTTGGAATCCAAATAGTTTAGAATTGCAAGAACAGAACATTGGCATTATCTCAAGCATCTTATATAGACAAGATGTTATCTAGATATAAAATGCAAAATTCTAAGAAAGGATCTTTACCTTTCAGGCATGGAATTCACTTGTATAAGGAACAAAGTCCTAAGACACTTCAAGAGGTTGAGAAGATGAATCGAATTCCACATGCATCTGCAGTTGAGAGTTTGATGTATGCAATGTTGTGTACTCGTCCTGATATATGCTATGTTGTGGGAATTGTCAGCCGATTTCAGTCCAATCCTAGTCATGACCATTGGACTACTGTTAAAAACATTCTCAAGTATCTTCAGAGAACAAGAGATTATATGCTCGTGTATGGTCCTAAGGATCTGATCCTTACTAGATACACTGATTCTAACTTTCAGACCAATATTGATTCGAGGAAATCAACTTCGGGGTTAGTATTCACTCTTAACGAAAGAGTAGTGGTGTGGAGAAGCATCAAGCAAAGTTGTATTACATACTCCACAATGGAAGCTGAGTATGTAGCTGCAAGCGAAGCAGCAAAACAAGTAGTATGGCTCAGAAAGTTCGATATGGAAGTAGTTTCTAATATGCACCTGTCTGTCACTCTCTATTGTGACAATGGTGGAGCAGTTGCAAATTCAAAGGAACCACGAAGCCAAAAAAGGGGAAAACATATCGAATGGAAGTACCATCTCATCAGGAAGATAGTACACAGAGGAGACATTATTGTCATTCATATTGCTTCCCAAGACAACTTAGTTGATCCATTTACGAAGGCCCTCTTGGCTGAAGTGCTCGAGGGTCACATAGTAGGAATAGGTCAACAAGTTTTGTATCACTAGGGCCAGTGGGAGAATTTGTGGGTATTTTAATGCCCTAGTTTATTGTATTTGTATGTTTTATTCTCTCCATGTAAACTCAACGTTGTATATATTTGTATATATTGATCCAATGGAGTTTTAGTCCAAGTGGGAGTATTGTTGGGTTTTATGTCCTAAAACTCGCAGTTTGTAAAATGATAAACATTTTCTATAATCAATATACTTGTTATTGACTTCATAAATTGTACAAAAGTCTAAATCCAATAAACTAAGACCCATAACTATTGTATGAGTACTTGAACTTTATGTGGAGATATAAGAGTGGATTAGGTTCGAGTAAATAGTCAAAATGATCTATGGTACATCAACAAGGATGGGTATCTTATTCTGGTAACACCATTGGATGCGGCCTACTTTGTAGTTGTTATAAAAAGTTGTAAGTGCTACATACGATGTGATCCTAATTCATACATGTTATGACATGAGGAGTGGAGGCGTCTTATGCAATGAGTTTGCATAAGATCAGGGCCAAGAAATAAGTCACTCTTACTTTATAACGTTGTTTACTGTATAAGACTGACTAGTTCACCTAGATGACCTAGGTAACTCGATCTTAATCCTGAGCTAACTATGAACTCCTGTTTATTCGGGATTGCCCTTAGATTTGCATAGTTGAGGGTTGGCTCAACAGCGCCGACTCGATAAGACTCCCATTTCAGGGGTAAGACCAGATAGATAGTTGGGGACATAGGGTGCAAGACGGAGTTCATGCCTACCCGATTTAGGGATAGAAGAAAGGTTGTTCTCTCAAGTACTAAATCCAAGTCTTGAACAAGGGGCCCCACCCTCTCACTGGGTTGAGAGAGTTTGGTTTATTGATTTGATCACAAACCAGTTGTTCATTAGAGGATCAGTAGGGACTTGAGGAATAAGATGTAATCTCGATGGTAAAATAGATATTTGACCCACCCATTATTACGAACAACCTATGAAGGGTCGACTTGCTGATTATGATTAAATCATGTGGACATAATATATCTACAGTGAGGGGAATGCAACTATGGGCTTTAGTGAAGTGACCCATTAGTTAACAAATGGAGATTAATTTGATCTAATGAGTTTAGCCAATTAATCTCGGATCGTTGGAGCCCATGATCTGTAGGTCCGTGAGGTCTCCCTACTAGCTCGTAATGGACTAGCTCTAGAATAGCTTGATAGGTTAATTTGAAACATTCAAATTAGAATTAAGGGAATTAGTAATTATATGAGATATAATTGCATGTTTAATTTGAGAATTAAACGGAATAGGAGAATTTATATATATTTAAATATGATTTAAATATATAAAGATGGATATGTGTTAAATTAATTTAATATGTGATATTAAATTAATTAAGTTTTATTTAATGATTAATTTATGAAATTATTTAAAATTTTCATTTTTAAAGTCAAAATAGATTTTATAAAATCAAATTTTGATTTTTAAGATTTGAAAATTAGAAAATAAAACACTTAAATGGAAAATGAAGATTTTCCATTATCCATCTTTGAAGTAGCTCACACATAATGCATTTTCTTTTAGCCTTGTCTTCTCCAAGCATGAGTTGCAACTCATGCAAGTCTGTCCTTTGCATGTTGATCTGCAATATATTGAAGAGATTTGAGTGAAAATCGGGCATGCAATCTATAGAGAATTTGAGAAAATTCGGTTTGAAAAAAGAATTCTTCAACTAGATTTCTGCAGTGAGCATTTCTCGTTCATCCCTTGATTCAAGCTTGTTTTGAGTCCCACAACTCAATCTAGAGTACTAAGAGAATAATGGGGAAGATCTTGAGGTGGTATGCAACAAGATTTGGAAAAGATAGCAACTGGATAAGGAGCTTTGAAGAAGTTCTACAAAAGGTATGTCTTGAAACTTACTTGTTTACAGCAAGAGCATGCTTAATATTTTGCCAAAATTAGTGAATTTAAAGAATTCTGCAGTGAGCATTTCTCCTTCATCCCTTTATTCAAGCTTGTTTTGAGTCTCACAACTCAATCTAGAGCACCAAGAGAATAGTAGGGAAGATCTTGAGGTGGTCTGCAACAAGATTTGGAGAAGATAGCAGCTGCAGAAGAAGCTTTGAAGAAGTTTTACAAGAGGTATGTCTTGAAACTTACTTGTTTACAGCAAGAGCATGCTTAATATTTTGTCAAAATTAGTGAATTTAAATGCTTAGATGATCCTTGTGCTTCTGCTGTAGCCGATACAATCCTATAGTAAGAGCAAGTATAAACAGAGACTGAAAATATGAAGTCGGTTTTGTGATTTCTCTCATGCCAAAGAAGAAATTATGCAACCAAAGTGAAGCTTGACTAGCGAAGAAGATGATCTAGGGCTGTTGTGAAGAAATTCCCACAGATTGGTGTTAAAATCTTGAAGAAATTGAAGAGTGTTCTAATTTCTGGATCACCCTAAGCAAGCTGAGAAGATCGGTGGATTTTGAGCTCTCTAAGAAGAATTAGAAGCTTCAAATGTGAGGTAAGGTGCTTAAAGAATATGTAAGAAGTTCATAGATGGAAGTTTTGAGTTGATAAATAGATTTTAAGTTATAAGTTTTGGAAGTTGAATATGAAATTTGTTGTTGAATAAGCAGGTAGCTAGCCGAAGGTTAGGAGGTTGGCAATTGAGAAGGACTGTTGGTAGATTGCATCTCGCGTGCTCTATTGCATGGCCCGCACCCATCAGGCAAGCAACCGTGCCCAATTAGGTGACAAGGTCTACCCATCACCCAGTCCATCAGCTGCCCATCGCCTAAATCTATGTGTGTCTTGACACCTAGAAAGCGCACGTTGTTATTGAGCATGCCACTTACCCGAGCACCTGTGCGCATGATTTCCAACCACGAGGGGCTACTTGACTGTCTTATGTGCACAATCTGAAGGCCAGTGTGCATGTCCTAACACCCATCAAGCCTATTGGTGCGCTTAAGTTGTCGTAGGCTTGGCATTGACATAGTTCTGAAGTTTTAGTGTTGGCAAGCTATTGTTGAGTCCATTAAGAAGTAGAATGAATAAGTGTAGACTCAAGAAAGAATATAAAGTTCAACTTAAGTTAAAGGAAAAATGACCTAAAAGGCTAAGCTAGTTGAAGTCATTTAAGCTCCAAGGTGAGCAAGTGTCATTGACCAAGGATTATTCGTTTATGTGACAGGCCAAATAGAGGTTGGAAAGGCTTATAACCCATTGGGAGCTAGCTAGTAACAGTGAGTGACAAGTTTTATGAATTCTATTCTTAACATGCTTTTTATGCATATGTTTTATAAACGCTTTACTTAAGATGTTTCCAATGCCTAGTTCAACTCAAGCATGATTTATGTTGAACATGTGATTTATTTAGTAAAAAACAATGCTTCTAAAGTATGTCAAAGCATGTATTAGATAAGCTTTATGCTCCAATGTTCTTAAAGGATGATTATTTCCTTAGTGAGCTAGTTACTCCAATGATTCAAAGCATGTTAAAGCATGAATTTCTTCTAAAAGAAAGCTATATGCTATGTTTTCATGTGATGTTTCAAGTATGATTTCAATGATGCAAAGAATTCATAATGTGTTTATACCATGTTACCTATCTTTAAATGTCATGTTTTCTAAAGAATGATGAATGAGTGTAAGTGCAGTGTATGTTTTATTTTAAAGTATGATTCCAATACCCTAGTTATGATTTTCCGATATTGAAGGAGATGAAGATATCCAAGGACTACATTATGCACATATTATGAAAGGTCTTTAGGACTCACTTTAGCACACATGAAGACTTTGGGTCGTGTGTTAGGGTGCTATTAGCCTTTGGAAAATATCTACGTACATGTATGAGTATTATCGACGCTGGTGGTGATGTGATAATTCCACCACAACTAAGGCTATTAACGTTAGGAGTATGAGCAAAAGGTCTCTACCTCAACTAAGGCATAAGGGTACAAATTTAGGTATAAATAGTTTATGTGATTTACAAAAGATATGATATCTTTTCAGGGTTCTTCAATATCCCTATGAACTTTTCTAATGTTTTAAAGTTCATAAGTTTTAAGCAAAGCATGCTACAACCATGAATCAATGAAAGCACGTCCATTGAGGTGTTACTTTCTAATTTCTTCAGTATGATTATGTTTATGAATGTTTATTTTAAAATAGTCACTCACTGGATATTCCAGCTTACTTTTTCAAATGTTTTCCTCCTCAGGTAGCGTTCGAGGTTCCGGAGCCTAACTTACAACTATCATTATGCCACAAGATTGTAGATCACTAATAGACCAGTTGTTTAGGTCTTATTTATGTCTTTAGTGGTTCTGAGCTCATGTACATATAGTGGGGAAAGTGAAGAACTCCAAGTTTGTGATTATATTATGTACTCTATTTTGTGAACTTTTGTTTTAAATATGTATATAAGTTGGTGATGTGTTAACCCCACTTATTATGGAAGAGTTCTAGTTACTTTAGAAGCTTGAGATGGAATGCATGAAACTAGACCTATAGTTATACTTGTCTATCAGGTGATACAGGAGCGAGGAAATAGGTTATAAATCTCAGTTGGACAGTAGGTGTCATAAGAGGGTTAACATCTGCTGTCTCATATCTCTTTCTAGGTTAAGAGGGTAGCTTGGGAGGGGGTGTGACACAGCCTCCCCCCAGTCAAATTAAAGGACCATTAGCAGGATACAAAAATTATATTCATTAGAATAGCAACCTCGAACTACTCAGATCTAGTAGGACTCTTGAATATTCACTCTCAACTCGATTAAGATTAAAAAAATATAAACAATGAAAGAAATGAGACAAGAACTCTTCAAATGGAATGAGATACCACAAATATGAAGAAACAAAGTTGTTATTTAGGCTAGAAACTTAGTAACTCTCCAAGATTTAAAAAAACAAATAAATAAATGAAAATTTGTTAAATTTAACTCAGTTGAGTTGATACTTGATCAAAATCTAATATTACTCGTTCAAATGAAAGAAACTACAAAGTTAAATTTGTAAATAAAACATCAATTGATGTTTCAATCCAATTTTAAAGGTTCACAGATGAAGAAATTAGAAGTAACACATAATCATACTTCTTTCACAACATTTATAAATATCAGAAACATATCATTGCTGTAATTTTGGCTAAAATTCTGCCCTTCACATTGATGTTGATTATCACTGTTGACAAGTTTGAATACAACCATGCAAAATTACTTCCAAATTTCTTATTTCTGTATTGTATTTCTCATTTTGATCTTATTGCCTTGGAAAAAGGTATACCATAATATTTCATTCAATTTCAAAGTTTTTTTTTTTTTTTTTTTTTTTGATGTTCTTATCCAAGGTGGAATCATTTTCATTTTTTTTGTTTTTTTTTTTGTTTTTTTTTTGTTTTTTTTTTCAAGGGCTTTATATGATCTCATTATTCTTCTTTCTAATACCATAAGTGCTATGTTTGTGGCAAGGAACAAATTTTTATAGGGCTTTCAAGAATTTAATTTCTTGTGGTGACATATAGAGTCCGTAAAAAAATCATTCTTTCAATTAGGATACGGAAGATAAAGTTGTTTAAAACTATCTTGAATGCATTAGTTGAACGACTCAAGCGATGGTTCACATGGTATAGATTCAAACATTAACTCGATTCTAGATTTATTCCATTATTAGATTGGTAATGACTATTAAAGTTGTTTGTTTTGTACATAAAATCGTTTAGGATAAAAAAAAAAATTCTTACAGTGGTTATTAACCACAAATTAATTGGTTGGTTAACTGTTGACAACTAAAGAGGCATTTTGACCCACAAAATATTTTGGTTGGTGGTTGCATCATTTTAAACCATAGATGTGGTAATGGAGAGTTTTTAGGTATTTGAGAGTTTTAACCCATTAATAGATATTGGTTATTTTAAACTTCTTAAGAATCCAACAAGAAGGAGAAATTTAGGGAGCCTTTGCCTCCCAATGGTGTTTTCACCAAAGTTGTTAAAAGAGTTGTTTTTGTTGATTCCCAATTATTTATAATGAGTTTCTTATTGTAACAAGGTGTTATCTACACCTACATTGAGAATCTAAACCACATATTGAAAGCTTAAGAGTGTTCTTTTGATTAAAAAAAAAAAAAAACACTAAGAATGGATTGAGCAACGGACAGAAGAAGATCACTATAAATATTGGTGAGATTTTTCTTCTCTATCATGAATAATTTTCCATACTTTATAAATTGATGTTCTAAATATTCCTTATCATTACTTTTGTTAGGATAGGATTGGTGAAATGATTTTACAGGTTACGAGATCTCAAAAAGGGTAAATATAGATATAGATATAGATATAAAAATAAAAGAATGGCAAACATTCGTATAAAAGATCCACAGAAAGGGTCGCCAAAGGCGGAGGTCGGAGAGATAGACACAAGAGCACCATTTCAATCTGTGAAAGCTGCTGTTAGTTTGTTTGGAGAAGTTGCTGTCTCTTCCAAGGACAAACGCACCATTAAAAGAACCAAACAACTTTCTTCTGAGGTATTTTTAATTTTTTTTTTCTTTCTTTCTAAATTTGGTGGAATAACTATTTCATTTTTAGTTTTATGTTTTTTTATATATATAAAAAAGAAATACAAAATAGGTTTTTAGAATAGGAAGAAGAAAGCATTGATTCCAAGATGGAACCTTGAAAGATTTCTTTTTTTTTTTTTTCTCATCATTCAAACAGAATGTATTGGAAAAGGAAACACAGCTTTTGTTGGCTCAGAAAGAGCTCAGCAAGATCAAGCAACAGCTCCAGAGTTCTGAATCCACGAAATCCAGAGCACTTTCTGAGCTCGAGAAGGCCAAACAGACGCAGGAAGATCTCACAGCCAAGCTCTGCTCTGTCAATCAGTCCATGAAATCTGCTATGGATGCTGCTGAGGTTGTCAAGGTCCAAGCCAAGAAGCTTGAGGTTGCCAAATCAGAGGAGATCAGTGGAGGTGGTGGTTGCGCTTGGAAACAGGAGCTTGACTACGCAAGAAATGAGTACACGATCACTGTCGCCGAACTTGATGCTTCCAAGCAGGAGTTAACGAAGATCCGACAAGATTTCGATGCAGCATTGGAGGCAAAATTGGCTGCATTCCAGCTTGCTGCCGAGGCGCAACGATCAGCGAATCTCAACGGCGACCGGTTGGTTGAACTATCGAAGCAAATTGCTGCAATGCATCAGTCGATTGAACAACTTAAGCATGTTTCCATGGAGGCACAACAGGAGCAGGTTAAGATTCTGGCAGAGAAAGAAGCACGTTTCAATGAGTACAAGACTGCCAAGGAAGAGGCAGAGAGGAATTTGGCGATTCTTCAGAAAGAAATCGATCCCGAGCTGACCATTTCTCTTGAGGAAAAGCTTAAAGAAACGACTGCAGAGATCGAGGTTTTGCAAGAAAAGATGAAGGAGGTTCATGCTTCTGAAATGGATACTGTGAGAGCTCTTACTGTTGAGCTCAACGAAGCTACAAGGACTTTGCAGAAAATTTCTGAAGAAGAAAGCTCCCTAAGGATCTTAGTTAGTTCATTGAGACTGGAAGTGGAGAATGTGAAGAGGGAGAGAGAGGAACTGAATATAAAACTTGATGAAGAAGAGAAGTTGTTAGATGCCAAAAGAGAGCAGATTTTGAAGCTCCAACAACTTCAAGCTGAAGCTGAAGCTTCAAGGCAAGAAGCTGAACAGATGAAGGGAGAAGCCGCCAAGCTTAAGCGAGATGCTGAAGCTAGCAGAAGCTTCATAGAGGAAGCAGAGATCAAACTGCAGATTGTACAGAAAGAGGCTGAAGAAGCAAAAGAAGCAGAGAAGAAAGCCCTTGAGGAAATGAAGAGTATGTCTGGAAAACATAAAGATGATTCTGGTGAAGGTTCAGAGCCTACTTCGCAAATCAAACTGACAGTAGACGAGTTCGAATCATTGAGTAGAAAGGTCAGAGAATCCAAAATGCTAGCAGAAAAGGAGGAGGCAAACAGCATTGCCGAGGTGGAGGTAATCAATGCTAGGCAAAGTGAAGTAACGAAGAAGCTAGAGGCCAACTTAAAAGCAATTGAGGAGATCAAGATAGCAACAGAAATGGCATTAAAGGGTGCAGAGATGGCAGAGACAGCAAAAATTGTGGTCGAAGGTGAACTCCGGCGATGGCGTCAGGAGGAAGAGAAGGTGGCACCTCAAGTTACTTCTGGACATATTTACTTTTAGATTTCGAAACCAAAAGTACTACAGAAGTAGGATTAGAACTCTAAAAGGGGTCAAAGTTGCTTCAGAATCTAAAGCTAAACCAGATAATCAGAGCATCTTGTTGGATGATCTAAAACGTTGGGTTCTTCTTGGAATGGAAGCCAGTCACATTTTGCCATCATTAAAATGGGTGGCATAGATTTAAGCATTAAACCTCAACTTTTATCTCTCGATAAGCTTGAGCAACTATGTACATTCAGACATCAATCAATGGCTGTAAAACGAAAGAACATTGCAGGTGCAAATTTAAGCAAATTATATTCTCGATTCTAAAGGGGTGGGGAGAAAGAAAGAGAACCCATCAAAGAAAAATGAAGCTTCATGTTCTACTCAAGTTGCAAACAACTGAATTTATGCCCAATAACACAATGGGGGACAATTACAGTAAAATATCTTATTTTGATGCGAAAACTGTTAAAAAAATGTACTTCATGTAAATAAAAGCTATTGATAATAAGAAAATATTTATTATATTATTAGATACCTAGAAATTTAGTAGGCAATAGCATTTCAGTAAATATGAAATGGCTTGTGCAGCAAGAAGTTAACTAAAGAACAGTGACTAGAGGACAAGTACATTGCCTTATCTAGCTAGGAAGGAACTTGACTGCTTAGCTAGCCTATATGTAAAATTACATACAATATATTTTCTTATATGTGGATTTCTTGGGAACTATTGCCAACTGCAAATGAGTAGTGCATTAGTCATTTTGTGTAATACCATTAGCAGGGCTTCCAATATGAACTTTCAGCTCAGCAGCCTTCAATATCTTGACGAAATGAAGAGTGAGCTTATGTTGCTTCAAGCTGAAGGCATCATCATCTCTATAACCTCACTCTTCAAATTTTCAGGCTACCTAGCGAGTTCGATAATCCGTTCGCATTCCCGTTCCCGTTCCCGTACTTGTGCAACTCTAACTCAATGGTTTTGACGATTTCAGTTCCTTCTGCACCTGGTTCAGGTAGACTCACATGAACAGATCCTTGTTTGATCGGTCTTGAAGATTCCTGAACAGCTTGCTCCTTGATATGGTTGTAGAGTTGTTGATGAAAGGGATGGTCCAAAGAGTAGCAATTTTCAGCTCCATCAGATGAATGACGCGATGATCCAGAGCCTTCTCTTTTGCAGAAGTGTGGTACTGATGAATAATCCATTATCTACATGAAGCATAAAAGTCGACCTTGTCATTGAACAAGAATTAATCAAAGACATCGAATCACACAGGTGGTATATAATTCGAACTCAGTTCACTTTCATAAAAACTAAATCCATCTTACATAAGTTACAAGCTGAGTAGAATTGTAGCTTGGTTTGCTAGCTTTTGTTGGTAGATGAGATTACTTATGGTAGTTTCAACTATTTACGACCATTTACAAGTGTTCAAATTTAAACTATGTACTTGGGTGAATCAAATAACCTTAAAGTTTAAATCTTATTAATGATGTCAATCTCTTAGAGTTTAAGGTACCTAACATTATTCCAAAAGTTAATAATCTTCCACCCTAATTGTTGAACTCAAAAAAATCAATCTCTCTTGGTTTGAGTTGCTGCTATTTAGGAGATTTGTGGTTTTGGTGGCAAGGAGACCATTAATGGTTGTGTTTATGTTTTGGAGTTGTCTTAGAGCACTTTGTTAGTCGTTTGATTACCTGGTTAGCTCCATTTGGCTATTAAATTTTAGGTATTTTGTTGGTTGAATTTTCAGTTATATATTAGTTAAATTTTAGACATTCTTCTAGATTGGTTTTTGAAGAGGATATTATATTTATTTCATCATTGATCAAGTTTGGATTCAATTTATACCTAATGCTTTCGGGACAAATAATCAAAATCAACTTACCTTCAGCAGTTCATCTCTTCCACTACCTGATAAAACTTGAATTTTTTTCCTGGTCCTTTCCTGCAACAGAGGCTTAACAACCTGCAGGGGTTACAAATTAAAGGCAAACATGAGATACCTTTTGTGTTTAACAGGATATAGAAATATCTTCAAGTTATCAATTCAGAGAAGTTCTGTTAAAAACTTAGAAGTATAATTTTTGGGATTATACATATATATATATATACACATCTACACTTACCTTCCAACAAGATGAAAATATGTAAGGGACATTTACTATGAAATATGTATTCGTCTTCTCTGGATAGTTCAAGTCGTCAATGGTTGATATGATTGTCAACAACTGCAAAACACAAGTACAAATAGAGCTGAATATGGAAGAACTCACAAGTTCCACCAAAAAATAAAGGAAAGAATCAGGTAGTCAAAAAGAGTTATGTTCGAACTCTGAATCATCATTTCGAATAAGAAATTAAACTCTGTTAGATGTTAAGATGTTTTTACCTTGATTTGGCTCAGCGCTGACAGTTTTAAACCAGTCATGTCTAATACCTTCACACAAGTCGTAATAGGTCGCCCATACTTTTTTGATGCAGAAGGCTACAGAGAGTTAAAAGGTCAACACAGTGCCTAAGGAAACAAAGATGAGAAACATGGGTCCATAACTCTAAAGCTCACCAAGATTACGCGATCCCGATATTCATTGATTTGAATGTGTGACTGCACATAGTAATTAACCTGTAACAGAAGCAAGAGGAATAAAAACTTAAAATGACAATTCATAAATGTGGAGAAGATCATTTTCCACAACAGTACTCACAGATGCTTTATCAAATGTGCTGAGTCCCACACCAATGGCAAAGACTGGTAGGCCCTGGTCGAAAGAAAACAGGTATTGATATGGAAAGGAAAAGAAAGAAAGAGCAAGGACAAAATGTGCTAGATTGTATAAAGTTTCCCTCATAGTCGGTTTGGTCGTTTTCACTACTTTTAAATAAATTGAACATGTAGCTCTTACTCTTAGCAAGATCTTGAAGGAATGCAACAATAAGTAAGTTTCCAGAACCAAAACCTAAATTCCACCACTTTGAAGGATATACATAGTACACACCTCTCTTGAATAACCCGAAAGTCCTATGAGCTGAGAATCACGAACCGCTCTGTAAACATCGACAGGAATGATAGGTTTCTGTATAGAAAGAGCAATGAATAGATACAACAAGAACTCAGGGGACAATTGACCATGCAGAAAGCTTGAGGGCTAAGCAGAATAAATACTTACCGTTAACATCATATCGATTTCATTGTCTACTCGCCATTTTAAACAATCTACCAACTGCAACATCAGATAGGATACATCAAGATAAGCATGACATATGGATCAGTACTTTAAGAATATTAGTAAATCATGTCCAACCATTTTGTGCGCTTTGCTAACGTTCCATTCCCGCGCCTTAAGAAATCGCTCCAAAGTTTCGGTTAGATAGCCTTGATGAACATTCTGCAACCATACATAGAGATCATCAAGAGCTGTTGGTACTGAATAAAAATAGCTAAATAAGCACACAGTAGTCAACCTGAGAAATGAATAAATATGAGAGGAGAAGAACAGGCTAATCACATACTAAATCCACTTAAAACTGGATAAGTTCAGACTCGTTAACAGGTTGTGTTCAATCCCATAATTCACCCAAACCTAATTTCCCTAGAATCTTTCACATGAATGACTTAAATAGTTCCACATAGCAAAATTCACTTCTAATTGCATTAAGCTGCTCACCAACTGAGCAAAGCTCAACTGGTGTAGGCATAGACTTTCGACCAAGAGGTCAGAGCTTCTTACGCCCACCCTCAAATATTGTTGCACCCCAAAAAGATAGCGTTAAACTACTCAGAATCAACTGGGAAGAGATCAACTAATCTCATGAGTAGCCAAAACAATCCCAAATCAAATGTCAACAAGGTCAGCAAATTGCTGATTAGACCTAGCCGACAAGTCTCCTCCCCACAATATAGCTTCAAACTTCTTAAATATCAGAAAATTAGCTTATTGGATTCATTTCTACAAAGAACCCTTCAAATAATTTCCAACTTTTAACTCACCGATCCCTCAAAACAATAAATCCCAACCAATGAAGATTGTAACTTGGGGTCAACAAACAGAGTCCAGAAAATGAACATTTGACCTTCCCTTTCTTAAAATACATGGAATTAGGGGAAAAAACAGAAACCCACTTCAAGAACAATAAACAAACTCAAAAGAATAAGAAACAAAGAAACAATGAAGCAGTTGAAAGTTGAAATTGGTAGAAAACACACAGATCGGACACAAAAACAGAGGACAAAGAGAATGCGAACCTGAAAAGCCCACTTCAATCGCTCCTCAACTGGCATTAAACAAAATACCAAAGAGAAAAAGGGGGGGAAAGAGAGAGGAAGAGAGAGAAAAATCAAACAGGTGCTTAAAAAAGCAGAAGCTAAAAGAGTAGAGAAGAAGAAAGAAAAATTAGAAGCTAACCCTGATCCATCAAAGCTCGGAGCTGCCGGATCGCCTCCTCAGAACCGATCCCCATTTGTTGTTGTTCTTCGGTAGGAAAAATCAAGGAGGAAAATCAGAATGCTATATACTACCCACCAAATAAAAGAATTAAAAACAAAAACAAAAACTTGGTTTTTTGTTCTTCACTCGAATTTCATTAAAAATAATTATTTCCAGTAAAAAAAAAATGAAATTTATGTTGCGAGTCTGTGAGGCCTTCTTACATGATTTTAAATACAGAGGACAAATACCGTCGTTTGGTTTTAAAGGCAGACACAGAAAGAGAAAGGGAAGGGGAAGGAAGGCGAGTGGTCAACACCAGGAGCAGGACCCACCGTCTACTTCAACTGGTCTCTCTCTATTTAGGGTCAAAGGAGAGAAAAAATAAATAAATAAAAGGGCTTTTTCTTTTTCTATTTCTTTTTTTTTTTCTTTCTTTAATTCTATTTACAAAATGTAATTAAATTTTGAGGAGCGATATATACACTAAGCCAACCTAACACGTTTTCCTTATTAAGTATTTTCTTTATTATTATTAACGAATAATATATTTTTTTCCCTAAATTTTTATTCTAATTTCTATTTAATTCCTACATTTTAAAATATTACACATTTAGTTCTTAAGTTTTGAATTTTGTTTTAATTTAGAGTTTTGAATTTTATTTTAATTTAGTCCCTAAATTTCAAAGTGTTACAATTTTACTTTTGAGATTTGAGTTTTGTTTTAATTTGGTTCATGGATTTCAAAATTTTACATTTTTAACCTCAATTTGATATTTACTTTCCATTATTGACATCAATTTCTATTAATTAATTAAAATTAATTAGAAGTGAAATTTTAAATTTAATTTTAAAATTGATAAAAATAGTGAAACTCAATTAATTATATTTCTTCTAATGATTTTCATTTATTAACATAAATTAACTCCAAAAGAGAGAAAATGAGTATTTAGTGATAAGTTGAGGTTAAAAGTGTAAAATGCGAGACATAGGGATCAAATTGAAGCAAAATTCAAATGTCTAGCATTTTGAAACCTAAGGACTAAATTAAAATCAAACTCAAAACTTAAGAACTAAATATGTAATATTTTGAAATTGGGAGACTAAACGAAAATTAGACCTAAAATTTAGGGACAAAAAAGGATTTTTTTTAATTATTATTATTTTTTCCACAAACAAGCAATAAAGAAAACATAATAATTATAATCTAGCCTCCTCATCAAGGATGATAAGAAGTGTTAATACAAAAATCTAGACTGAAAAACGCACTCAACCTTTACCTGACCCAATGATTAATCTATATCATACTAAAATGCTAGATCTTTGAAAAATATTTGTAGACTACTTTATCCAGTGAATTACAAATATGCCATTACAATATTTATCTTAATTCTAAATATATGACAAAACTAATTAATTTATTTTGTAAAACTAATGAATGCCAAAAAGGACGTATATAATACTTTAAATCATGTAGTTCGGTTATAAAGAATAAAAAAATTAAATAAAATCATGTACTAAGTTATTTTATTATTATTTTAAAACAGTTACAATTTTATTACTTACAATTCTTAAAAGTTAAACCGTTACCATTCTTTTAAAATTCAAATAATACCAAATTTAATTTTTATAATAATGACTTTGAACTAAAACGTCCGTTTGTTCAAATTCTAATTCATGAAATGTAATAACTGATGAACGTTGCCGTACACTATTCAAATTCCTCATCCCAATTTAGAGGTGTTCATAGGTTGGGTTAGGGATGTTCAAAAAACTAGATGATCCGAAAAAACCGATCAATCCAATCCAATTCGTGCGGTTTGAGTTAGGTTGGATTCAAATAAATGAAAATTTTATGGGTTGAGTTGGTTCACCTAATATAACCCAAACCAATCCGAATCCACCCGAATTTATTATTAATTTTAAAATATATTTTTTTTTGTTACTCATAACACAATTATTTATACATATATTGATTTTAATTTTATTTAATTTCATTTTTAAAATAATTTATTCTTCAACAGTGGTTTCTTTGCACTTCGGAAAGAAAATTTTCACTATATAAATTGAAGTTGAGTAGTTAATCTTAATTCAATATATGAAGATAATTAAATTAGATTTTTACATATTTACATTTTGTTTCTTTTTAAAATAAAATTTTAAATATGACCCGATTAACCCGAACCAACCCAACCCAAATATTTCATGGTTGGGTTGGGTTGGGTTCATTTTTTAATAAGGGTTATTTAGGTTGAAGAAATTTACCACCCGAACAATTGGGTTGGGTTTAAAAAGTCTTTCTACCCAACCCAACTCAACCCAACCCATGAATACCCCTAGGTTGGGTTGAGTTGGGTTGAAAGACTTTTTAGATTCGACGATTTGTAAATTTCTTCAACCCAAATAACCCTTATTAACAAATGAACTCAACCCAACCCAACCATGAAATATTTGGGTTGGGTTGGTTCGGGTTAATCGGGTCATATTTAAAATTTTATTTTAAAAAGAAACAAAATGTAAATATGTAAAAATCTAATTTAATCATTTTCATTTATTGAATTAAGATCAACAACTCAATTTCAATTTATATAGTGAAAATTTTATTTCTAACGTACAAAGAAACTACTTTTAAAAGTTGTTGAAGAATAAATTATTCAAAAAAATATTTGAATTAAATAAAATTAAAATCAATATATGTATAAATAATTGTATTATAAATAACAAAAAAAATATCTTTTAAAGTTAATAATAAATTCGAATTGGTTCGAGTTGGTTTGGGTTATATTAGGTGAACCCATGAACCAACCCAACCCATAAAATTTTCATTTATTTGAACCCAATCCAACCCAAATTATACGATTTGGGTTGGGTTGATCGGTTTTTTCGGGTTATTGGGTTTTTTGAACATCCCTACTCCAACCTTTTTCTGACATCATTAGCATATTGTTGGCGACATTCTCTAAAACAAAAGTACTCACTAGCTCCTCAACCGCCATAAACCCTATCCAAGAACAATTAGTTCATGCGCTAGCGCGATTAACACACGAGAAAGTTCAAGGGATACTTCTTTTTTAGTACATTATTACTATGACAAATAGAAACATATTGAGTATATGACGGTTATAAACATGAAAAAAGAATGAACATCGTTAACATACATGAAAGGAGATATCAACGTTATATTTTTTAAGACTAACACAAGGTTTTAATTCTCTTAAAATTCTCCCTATTTTAAGAGATTCTTAATTTTAGATTTATAACATCTGTATACAATAATTTTGTGAGTTCTCTATATATGATGAGTCCAGATACAAAGATCCAAAGTGAAAGATTAACTAACACATCCAACGCTATTAAATCATGTAAAATAT
This sequence comes from Benincasa hispida, assembly GCF_009727055.1. Classification (NCBI taxonomy): domain Eukaryota; kingdom Viridiplantae; phylum Streptophyta; class Magnoliopsida; order Cucurbitales; family Cucurbitaceae; genus Benincasa; species Benincasa hispida. The sequence continues at coordinate 23,256,700 of NC_052356.1, forward strand.
TTAATATTTTACATTATTCTCACATTTGTACCGGGAGCGATACAACTTTAATAACACTTTCAAATCTAATTCTAGTACTTTTTCGACTCAATTTTTTTCTAATTTTTTGTTATTTTCTATAACTTCTTCGTTATGGTCAAATTTAGAATTATTTTGATTCCTTCTATCAAATATTTTCTATATCAAATTATATTTATCAAATGAACCCTCTTTCTTCTTTTAGATGGATTATTGTAATGTTTATATTTAAATTGGTACAATTTTCTTATTTGCTTTGTTGCTATAGAAAATTTGTGAGAACTTAAGTCTCAATTATCTTCTGGTAAAAGTAATTAATTCACCCGTTTAAGCGTGGATATGAGAAATCTTTCTCAAACATATTGAATTGAGTTAATTGAAAATTGGTAGAGGAAATTGATTTAATAGTTTCATTGTTTATTGTAAAATCGATATTAAAGAGAGATTCTAAAATTAAAACAAATTTTAATTATGGTTTATAAAAAAAAAAAAAAGGGTTAAATTATACAAATATTTCTAAACTTTGTACATTGTGTCAAAAGTGTTGGGTTGATGCCCTAAAGCCTCGTGTCCTGTAGTTTGTAAACAGTTTGTACGAATACTTATGTTGTTAATATATAATATTTACTTCACATCTTGATTTTTTGCTCATTTACTTATTTTATTTGTTTTACCATAAACCAATAAACATAAAATCCCTGGTTATCTGTATGTGACTCAAGCATGTATGTGGTGACATACAAGTAGATCATGTCTTGAGCGATAACCAAAATGGTTTGTAGTATATGAATAAAGGAGAGTAACGTACGGACGCAACCCGTTTTGTGGAATGGTCACAAGTGTTGTGACTTGTCACAGATAGTTTGATCCTGATTATTCGAGACATGCAAGCGGTGACGTCCTATACAAAGAGTTTGTATAAAACTTGACCACGAAATGTTAACGTCTTGTTATATAACACCGTTCATGACAGATACTTCACTTCACTATGATGACCATAGGTAACATACCTCAATCCTGAGTGAGTTGGGAACTCTTGCCATTGAGGGCGGTCCTTTGATTTGTATGAGTGCGAGTGGCCAAGTCGCCGATTCAAACCTACCATTTTGGGGATTCGTCTGATTTGGGAGTTAGGAACTCAGCTACACAAGATGGAATTCACTTCTTCCCCGAGGCAGGGGTAAGTAGATAGATGGCTCCCCTAAGAGCTGATTCCAGGGCTTGAACGATGTGGCACCACACACCTTCTCCTGGCCCGAGAGGTGTTTACACATAGTTGGACTATGTTGTATTGTTCATTAGAGGAATCAGTGGTATTTAAGGAGTGAGATGTAACTACAGGGGCATAATGGTAATTGTCCCAACTGTATTGATGAGCATCTATGAAGGTTATCGTACTCATGATTGGTTATATCCGATGGATACAAAAATATATCTATGGTAAGAAGAGTTCAACTGTTGGTCTTTAGTGGAATGCCTGACAGTTAATAGATGGTGGATCTCGTGGCTAAAGAGTTTAGTCAACTATTCACGTACTATTGGAGCTTCGAGCCACAGGTCCATTAGGTCCCCTAGTAGCTTGGATAAAGTCGAGAAACCAGTATTTGGGTTAATTTGAAATGTTCAAATTGATAAGAGGAAGTTCGATTATATATGATATAATTGGACTGGTTAAATTATATATGATATAATTGGCTAAATGTATGAGATACATTATTATGGAGGAAATTAGATATAAATATGATCTATGTCAAGTAGAGGAGAAAATACTATAGTAGATATATGATATCAAACTATAGAATATAAATATAATATGATTATATTGTTTTATCGGTAGGATATCATTATCAATAAAAAAATTCATTTCAAGTATAACATTAGTGTATAATTAGTATGTCAATACTTCTTAAAAATATGTTTGTTCTAGTGTATTAGTAGTAGATAACCACCCGTTCAAAATTCAATTTCAAGTGCAATATTAGTGTATCAATAGATTATCAACATACATTCAAAATAGTTACCAATATGATGATTTGGACCGTTATAAGTGGATGATGATGTACCAGAAAAAAATACTTTGAAACCAAATTAATAAGAATTCAAATAATAATACATTTATGACCACTTGTTGATTGCTAAAATTGGTATAATGAATGATAAATTTGATATATCAATTGTATAACTGACCAATCTAACAAATATAAAATATATCACTTGACTATTATACTAATTATATAAAGTATATTAGTTAACTGATATACACGGAAATTAGATCTAAGAATTTTTTTTTTCTATATTTGTATCTTTTTTTTTAAAAAAAAAAAAAAACCATTTTCTTCGATGAAGCATGAATTCTACAAAAACGGAAGTTCATTGGCATATCAATGTTCCATTCATAAAAAAACGTTCTAATATTATTACATTATTATATATCGTAATCTATTATTTTAGTTAATATGATTATATACGTTATGATACTATTTCTTTATTAATTAATATTAGTACTATTTATAGAATAAATTTGGACTAAATGATATAAATAACATTCGGCAAACCAGAACTTGAACTAGTGAAAGACAAGATCCGAGTTAAAGCCATATCCCAAGACCTATATGGGCATAAGGAAGAGAGATGACCAAAATTCATATGCTCGACCTCTATTAGGTTAAGGCCTCCTATTTGCTGAATATGGAGCATGCTAAATGCATGTCTTGGTCCGAGAGATCTAGGGGTCAATCTGATCCAATTTCAAAACTTATTTTTTTTTAGCCTAAATCAAGCTCTCTATATAAAATAAGCTTAATTTTTATTCCCAACGATTATTGTTACAATCAAAAGCCTCTTATTGATTTCAGTATGTGACAATTATCACATCGACACCTAGAATATTCTTTTTGCAGGTTACATATTTTCCTTGAATAACAAATTCACTATTGAGCACATAGAGATTAAGGAAAATCTTCTCTATCCAATCATGCGTCAACAAATATTTTTTAAGAAAAACATTCGAGAAATATATATTTATTTATTAGGTATCGCGATAGTTCTACAATGATGGTTTTCTTTCATAAGACGAGTTGAAGAATATATCCAAAGATTCTACACAATTTTACCTAAATATTAATTTGGGTAAATACCAATTTATACTCTTAAACTTTGGGGATTGCATCAATAATTTAACCCTAAGCTAATAACTGTATCAATTTAAATATTAAACTTTGAGGGTTGTATCAATTTGAACCTTGAACTTTGGGATTTGTATCAATTTAAGCCCAAAACTAATAATTATATCAATCTAAACCATGAACTTTCATAAATGTATCTAAATAAAACACAATGGAGAGTTTTGTACAATTATGAAAGTTTAAGGTTTAAATTGATACACTTATAAAACTTCAGGGTTCAAATTGATACAGTTATTAGTTTGAGATTTAAATTGATATAATCCCCAAAGTTCAAAATTTAAATGGATACAATTATTAGTTTAATGTTTAAATTGATACAACACCCAAAGTTTAGGATTATAAATTGATATTTGTCCAATCAATTTTTATTATAAAAGCGAAAATCCAAAATAGATATTAAGCATTTTGTTTTAATATTTTATTAAAATTCAATCGAATTTTTTTCTAATATATAGAATCTTAAATTATAATTTTAAAACAAAAATTTCAACCTTCAATCAAACTCTTAACACTAGATAATATTTATAACAAAAACTTTAAAATGTCAATTTAATAAATTTTCAAATATTTCTTTCTTTCTACGTGTAATTTAATTATAATAAATTTAATAAAAAATGATTGTTTAGTTGGAAGAGGCTTAAGGACGATCAAGGTGGGTATGTAGATAGGAATTACCCAACAAAAATTAGATCATTTGTAATTATAAAATAGAAATCAAATCATCAACTTTTGAAATAATAATAGACGTCTTTATCTTATCATTATTTTAAATATTTTTTATAACATTAAGAAAATTTCAAAAAAATAAAATTATTCTCACTGCGTAATTTTCTGTTTGATTTATTTTATTTTAGTTGTTCTATTTTAAATATTCTGTTTTAGTTCTAATTGCAAGTCAAAGAAAAAATAAAAAAGAATCATTTTACTTTCAAATATTTTTTTTGAAAAACAATTATTGGTTAAAATCCCATTTTTCAATTCTTGGACATTATACTTTATTTTATAAGTCTTGAAAGATTCTATTCTCATCTTTTGAATTCTCTGCCTAACTAGTCATTTTAATTATTCATTCTAACTTCAGAAAAAATTATGTAACAAAAACAAAAAAATAAACACAATTTTTATTCACTCACTTAATCAGTATATGTGTAAATTAATATTTAAAACATACCAATATAGACTTGATGTCAATTTTTTAAATAGATCTGGATTCTTGTTAAATAATCTGTATACAATTATTATAAATGATTAAATTATATTTTATAAGGATATACAGTTGGATTGGATTGAGAGTATTTTTTAGACCGATCTATAAATTCTGGTGGTTGGGTTGACAACCCAAATAAAATCTTCAACCCTAGGGATGTTCAAATAACCTGACAACCCAAACAATCCGGACTACCCATCCCAAAATGAAGGGTTGGGTTGAGTTAGTTTTGTTCTTGGGTTGGGTTGGGTTGAATTTTTCTATTTTTATTGGGTTGGATTGGGTTGTGCGTTAGCTAAAAAAAATCTGGGTTGATCCAACTCAGCCCAAATTTTGTATATATATATATTTCTCTTTGTTTAAAGTTTGATTTCTTTATATTGATTAATTTTTTAATTTTTAATATTTTTCTTTTAAAATTTTTATAGTACTTGTCTTTGTTTAAAGTTTACAATAAATATCATAGATATTTGGTATTTAGCATCTTAATTTTATGAGATTTTAGTTATTAGTCATGTGTTGTATATAAATTTACATATTTTTTTTATTAAAAATAAAAAATAAATTATAACCCGACAATCCAACCTAACCCAACCCGAATTTTAATTATTGGGTTGGGTTGAAAACTTTATTTGGGTCATTTGGGTTCCAATCAAACGAACTAGAATTTTTGGATTGGTCCAAAAAAAAAACTTTCAACCCAACCCAATTCAACCCATGTACACCCCTATTCAACCTAACCCAATCAAATCTTTTAAATTTGGATTAGGTTGGGTTGTCAGATTATAATTTATTGTTTCTTTTTAATTAAAAATATGTAAATTTATCTCTAACATATGATTAATAACTAAAATCTCATAAAATTCAAATGCTAAATATCAAATATTTATGATACTTATTACAAATTTTAAACAAAAACAAATATCATAACAATTTTGAAAGAAAAATATTAAAAATTCTCAAACTAATCAATAAAAAGTAATAAAACTTTAAAAAAGATATATATATATATATATATAATTCGGATTGAGTTGGGTCAACCCAAATTTTTCTTTACCAACCTGCAACCCAACTCAACAACAATAGAAAAAGTTCAATCCAACCTAACCCAAAAACAAAACTAACCCAACCTAACCATTATATTTTGGATTGAGTAGTCCAGATTGTTCGGGTTGTCGGGTTATTTGAACACTTCTAATAGTTTATATAACAACTAAAAATTAAAATAGAATATTTAGCAGTAATATTGAAATTATTAAAATCATTATTGTCATATTCAAAATTAATTTGAAGCATGCTTTAAATCACTTTAAATTAGTTTAAAATTTTATTTTACTCTTTTAAATGCGATTTTCATATTATCAAAATTAGTTTTGGATGAGTAAGGGTGTGTTTGGGAGTGATTTTGGCATGACCAAAATCACTTTTTTCCTCATCAAAATCATTTTCCTACATAAACTTGATGTTTGGCAATCATACAAAATCTAAAATCATTAGAAATTGATTTGTGATGTATCACTTGATTGGTGATTTCGTGGGAGTGATTACTAGGGAATCACCCCATTGTATATATATATATGTAAATGTAAACTACTTTAGGCTACTGTTATGTTTTGTTTTGTTTTGTTTTTTATTTTTTCTTTTAATTTCATTTCATAATACAATTAACTTTTAACTTTTATTAAATTTTAAAATAAAGAAATGCCAAAATATTCTTTTCTTATTAATTTGAATAAACAAAACAATAATAATACCAATTTGTTACCTAAAAAGTGTATCATTTCAATATAAATATAAAAATTTATTGATTTTCAATAAAAATTATTAAAAATAAAAAATAAAAGACGGAAAATTTTTCCTCACAGGAACATGATCCTCGAACGGGGATTCTCCGACTCCTCAAAACGTTGGATGGGGTGGGGATGGGGAGTGCATCCTCTACCCCATCCCGTCCTGTTGCCAACCTTAGAATCTTCTAAGATGTAAAACAAGTTAGATCATTTGTATGATGTTATCGAGTACAGGAAGAGATTTGTCGAGTTGCAATATTTTTCTTACATCATATCTCAATTATGCATATAATAATTTAACAATAAAACAAACAAAAATTAAATATTTATTATAAAATATAAAATACACTTTTTTAGTATTTGGTAATTTTAAAATCACTTTTAGAACAAAACATAATAATTTAAAATCACTTCTATATATTTGAAAATCACTTTTAAAAGTTTGGAACCAAACATAAATTTGATTGTTTAAAAATCAAATTTACAAAATCATTTGTCCCAATATCTATTTTTCTCAAACCACTACTCCAACAATCACTCCCAAACACACCCTAAAATCATGTTTTAGAATGAATTTGAAAACAATAAGAGTAACTTTAACCACTTCATAATCACTCCCGACTTAGAGTACAAAGAAAAAAAAAAAGAAAATAAGTACACAACTTTATATACTATAATGAAATTTTAAACTATAATAGTCAATAGTAATTTGACACAATATGTTCATTTATGTCGTAAGTAAATATTTATATTTACAAGTTAAAAAAAAAAAAGAAATCAATTGACGGTTAACCTAAATATAACTTAGTAAAGAAAAGTACATATTGTATTTACTTTTTCAAAAGTAAAGTTCAATTTTTCACTTTGTAATTTTTTTACTATAATATATAAGATAGGAAGATCGAACTTCAGATCTCAAAATTAATAGTACAAATTTATACAGGTTGAGCTATGCTTATGACAACTTTTACTAACAATATTGTGCTAACTAGTATACATACATAATTGTTTGTGTTAGATTAATGTTTAAATAACTAAATAATATTTAAAAGAAAAAGTTAGGATATACTAAAAAAGAATAAGATATTTTTATCCTTCTACATATTCCAATTTAATACAAAAGGTCAAAAAAGTAAAAAGAGAAAAAGAAAAATAAAAGAAGAGTGTAGATATTATGACTTTATCATCTTTTAAAAGGAATCATAATCAAGATTGCCAAACAATAAAAAAAGAGAATTTAAGGGGTCATGGTCTTGTGGGCCTCACTTGCCACGTGGACTTCAAACTCCCATGTTTTCTTTTGCCCTTTTATCACAACAATATATGGATGAGAAATGAGGATTTTGCACAATCTATACATCAACATTTTCTTCATTAAAAAAAAAAATAATAATAAAGAAAAGAAAAGAAAAGAAAAAAACAACATTTTCAAAAGAGGTGCAACAATTTACAATACTCACCCTCCCTTTTACACGTAAAAAATATTTTTAAAAAAATAATAGTATACATATCACGTTTTCATTAAGTGGTAGTTGAGTTGCACAAAAAATGGATGCAGTTCGACTGCACATTTTTTCTCTTTTCAAAATGCAAAGTTTAGTAGTTAAAATATTCACTTATTTCCATTAAAATTTTAAAATTTCAATCTATAAATATTTATTATAAAATTATATATTGTTTTATACATTTGATAATATAAATGGAGCTTAATGGATTAGTTTATTATCATAAAAAAAAGTCTTTCTATAGCCTCTAAGTTTTAACAATTATATATCATATTAGTTTTTCTCTCTCTCTCTTTTTAAGTTCTATGATTTAGGATTTCGAACTTCTAATCTCCAAGTAAAGATTACATGCTTTTATATCAATTGATTAATACTTATGTTGGTATATTAATTGATACTTTTTTGTTTTTTGTTGGTAGTCAAACATATAATTGTATACATGTGAATTAGTTAGGTGATATAGACACACAAAGAAATATAGATAGTCGGAAATGACTATTGAAAAGCACTCAAAAAATGTTTTTTATGCCTTTAATTAGCTAGTGCTTCTCAAAAATTAATTAGGGAGTAAGATATGAAGTTTCTAAGTGGAAAATGATGAAAACGAGTCTAAGGACTATTCTTGTGGAAAAAGAAGGAAAAGATGTTATTTTGGTAAAGTCAAAGTAAAAATTCGAGAGCATCAAATGATGGAGTATGAAAACGTTAAAAAATAGTGTTGACAACGTTTAAGAAATATAGATAGTTGAGAATGTGGATAAAAATTAACGTTTCGTTTTATAATCATTTTGTTTTTTGTTTTTGTGTTTGAAAATTAAACTTATAGACACTACTTTTATCTCCAACCTTCTTTCTTTATTATCTACTTTTTATCAATGGTTTAAAAATCAAGCGAAAACGTAAAATTTTAAAAAATAGCTTTCAAATTTTGGCTTAATTTTTAAAATTATTGGTAAAAAGTAAATAATAAAATATGAAAGTTGGAAGTGGAAAAATTTTTAAAAACAAGAACAAAAAATCAAAGGGTTATCAAACGGGACCTAAGTGGTAAAATAATCAATAAGAAGAAGAAAAACAAAAGTTTGTTAAAAGTTTTGGAATTTGAATGTGCAATTTCAAATGAGTATTTTTTTAAAAAAAATAAAATAAAAATATAAGATATTTAGGTCCATTTGATAACCATTTGATTTTTTTTTCTTTTGAAAATTATGCTTATTTCATACACATTTCTTACAATGATTTGCATCTTTCTTAATTCAATAGTTGAATCTTTAGCTAAATTCTAAAAACAAACACTGTTTTTTTTTTAATTCTCAAAATTTAACTTAGTTTTTAAAATCATTTATAAAAAATAAATAATAAAGGAAGAAATTTAGAGATAAAAATAGTATTCATAGGCTTAATTTTCAAAAATAAAATAAAAAAATAAAATAATTACCCAAAGACCCTTAAATAAACTTTTTGAGAATTAGAAAACGAAATTTGAAATTTAAAAATAATTTATTATTAAAAAGTCCACTTGCTGAATTATTGATATTGATAATAAAAACAAGTCTTAAAGATAATGTAAGTATATATTATATATATATTTATAAATTTATTTGATACGTCATCTTAGTATTATTATTTTTTAGTACTATTTTTCTCGTGTCAGTAATATATAAAATTTAATTTATGGAAACGCACGTAATAAAAATTATAGGAAAATATTGGGTCCAATTTATTTAAGAGAAATTATTTTAAATGATAAATTATTATTAATTGTCTAACAACGTCTATAATTGATAGTTCTAAAATTTTGTTATATCTCATAAATATTTTAGTTTATTTTTCTATATTTAAAAATCACTCTTTATTTAATATATATTTTTTCATTTTACTTTTTTTTTTTAATTTTTATTATTACTATTATTTTTATTTTGTTGGAGTTTTCTAAATTGACTTTTTGGTGGGTTGAATTCTACGTGGAAATTCAATTTCAAAATGTTTGGTTATTTTAAAAAATTCCTAGTTTCGTTGATTTTGGACTTTGGACTCTTCAAACTTGCCACCTCCACATGCCCTCTCTTTTGTTGTAGCGGCAGCCACATAGATTCTTCCACATTGGAAAAATTCAATGTATTATTATAATGCGTCTCTTACTCCAGTTAAAATTAGTATAATTCAACTGAAATCGACATATATTATTATCGTAATTAGATATTTAAATTTTTATACCTTATTCATCTCATTCAAGTTTTGAAATAATATTAAATGATAATTTTATTTTATGAATTTCAGTATTTCTTATCTGACAAATAATGAATTGAAAATTTTCTCTTGTTATATATTTTTACAAAAAGGCGCCTTAATGATGTTTTGCTCTAACACTTTATCATTACATATATCGTACACATGTTCTATAATTCATTAAAAACGTAAGAGATTTTTTTTTTTTTTTTTTTTAAATTTTTACAAAACATGGAGCAAGAACTTACACTAAAAGGTTAAAATTGTAACTTTATTTAAAATTTAGTGTTAAGATGGTAGCATTTATCAAATTTTTGGTGGAGTTTGCTTAAATTAAAAGTTTAGACCCTATTTGACAATCATTTGATTTTGTTTTTAAAAAAATTAAGCTTATAGACATTACTTCTATCTTTAAATTTTTTTTTTGTTATCTACTTTTCAACAATGATTTAGAAAATCAAACTAAAATTTAAAAACTAAAAATGGTAATTTTTAAGTACTTATTTTTGTTTTTAAAATTTGATTTAAGAATTCCTCAACGCAGAGTTAAAATGATTGGAAAATATGAATAAACAATTTCAAAATTTATATCCTTCATGAGAGAGTGCTTTCTAGAAAATGGCCCAAGAATAGTGGAAGGATAAATTTTTCCTCAACCGATAGTAAATAAATTAAAATTATTATTATTACTGTTGTTATTATTATTGTTTTCTTATATTTTATCAATATTGATTTTATTTGTGATTAATATGCGCGCTTAAAATATCGATAATGTTTTATCAATATGATTTTTTTAAAACAGTTAAAACAAATAAATACATAATTTTATAACTATATTAAAGTAAAAATGACTTGATTTTCTTTTTATAAAAAATATATAAAACCAAAAAGGTCCTCAAAATCTTATTTTGATTTTTTTAAAACAGAAAACAAAAACACAATTATAAAATATGTTTTTTTTAGTTTTTAAAAAACAGAAAATTAAAAACAATAACCAAACATATATGAATTTTATTTTATTAAAAATTGAAAACCAAAAACATATTTAAAAAAACATTTTAAAAAAAGGTTATCTGATAGGACCTGAGTAAATAAGATTACAAACTTTGTGTATAAGACCAAAAATAAAGCAGATGAGAAGAACAAAAAAATGCAAAAATTGTGAAAGCTCAAATGGCAATAACATAACTCAAGCATGACCTCAAGATCTCAAGAATGAGATGGCACATGTAGTAAAAAACACTTACAAAATGTGAAAGACAATTATTCGTTCCACATTGATTGTTAAAATTCTACATTTGTCTTAGTAGGTTAAAACGACTAATTATGGTAGAACTAAAACCTCACACTACACGTATCTAACAAAACTTTTTTTTATCTTACTTTCAACTAAACTTAAGATCTAAAGAAAGAAATAGATGAAAACACTTCATATGGATGAAGATAAAATTGCTATATAGCCAAGCAACTTAAAAAAAAAAAAAACAACCAAACAAACAACGATTGCAAACAAACTACATGATTTCATCTCGAGATGCAAGAAAATTAAACCATAAATGATAAGAAGTATGGAGAAAGGAAGGCTCGTGCTCTTTCAAAGCTTTTTTGCAAGAGAGTACACTATAATATTTCGACAACAACAAACATGAGAGAAGGAAATGACTCTCAGATCACAACCTTAAACTTAGCCACATTGATGAAGAAAGAGAATTTAGAGATATTGACCACTTCATCGTAAAGTAATTTAACGACTTACAAACAGTCAGATTCAACCAGAAGGTTAGAAATATGGAGTGAGGAAATATATTCAAGATTGAGGCATATAGTCACGCTTCAAGAACCTTGATTATGAACTTCGAATCAACAAAATGAAGACGACCTAGATAATCCCAAAGCACCCAACCCATGTTGTCGGGCTTATACATAGAACTCGAGGAAGCATAAATATTCAACTTCTAGAATGTTGCTGTGGGAGGATGTCAACCAAAGAAGGTAGATTAAAAGGATGAGCTTCCTCAATACCTTTGACAATAGACCCTTCACACTCAGGACAAACTTCATGAATATGCTTGCCAATTGAATTACCGATGGTCTCAACGTCTATCAGCCTCATCTAGAACATCAAGTTATTCCTTGTCTCCCAAATTTGTCAAGCAATGGTCACGATCTTATCTAATTCTTGAGAAGAAAGTTGATCAAAGAGCTAAAACTAGTAATCCTCGTAACTCCAAGAAAACCTACCGTACAAAGAGAATTAACATTAGTGGAAAAGAAAGTGAGGCATAAATATTTGGATATAAGACATTTCCACATAAGATGCTCTATTTTTTTTTAACATGATTCTTGCAAAACACACACATGAGATTAATCTAGACTCATTGCTTAGCAAGATTAGTCTTAGTATGAAAAAATATCATGGATAATTTTCCAACATCAAATATTAGCCTTAGGAGGGGCTTTAGCCTTGCATAAAGCGTTTGCCACAGATTCCTAGAGGCATTTCCTACAGAAAAACTAACAACGATCATGTTGGCTTATTTTAAACATAAGAAATAAGCATTTTTAACAATGAAAAATTCCCTTCTTACCAAGGTCCCATATGATCTCATCATCGTGGTGGTGCCTAGGTAGTTGAATTAGAAGAATTGCATTTGCATCATCTTGAAGGAAACTTGAAAGGATCATCTCCTCATTCCATTGCATGTAGTCAATAAAAAGATGAGCCACATTTTGTCCCGGCAAAGAAAATGGGGTTATTTAGGTTTCTGGAGAGGTTTTGAAATAAAATCAAGGAAAAGTGGGTATTTTAAACTTATTTAAGGAAAATGGGTTTTTTTTTTCCTCATCATTCGCCAATATTTTATTTATTTTTTTTCTTGGACTGAATCTTGAGAGACGCGTTCATTAAAAAAAAAGGATGAAGAGATGCATTCCTAAAAAAAAAAAAAAAATTCGAAACCCAACTCTTTAATTAATAAAATAATAAATATTTTTGCTTTTATTTTTTTCATTATTTTAACAATCCGAAACCCAACTCTTTCATCACTTATGTTTTCTTACTGTTAATAATATTTCATTTGTTTAATTCTAAATCATTGTTACCTAAAATCAACTATCTCACTAATCTCGTTTTTTATTTTGATAGTAATATTACTAGTTTTTTAACAGTATAAACAATAATGTTATTTTGAGATTAAGAAATTTCTATGATTGATTTGATATACTCAATATTAATTTTTAATTTCAAATTATTGTTTTTGTTTAAAGTTGTTAGAAATGTATGCAAAAATATAGATATTAACTTTCGACTATTGTAAATAATATTAAAGGTTTTTTAGGATGTGTTGCAGACTGCAAGTGCATCTTCGTAATTGAATTTCATTAATAAATTGAATCATATGTACAATGTTCTTTATTCACAACTGGAAGAAGATCCTCTATCACTAGAAGAAATTCGGGCTTTAATGTCAGTTGCCTTTAATGTCGGTTTTAAACCATCACAACACACCTTGAAGTTAGGATATGAGTTAAGAAAACACACATCACAACACACAAGAACAATATCAAGTTCTAAAACAAAATTCTCTTAAACCTAACTTCTAACAGAGAGCCATACCTTGAACATATAAATTTATACAACACAAATTAAGCACCTACCTTCAAATGATGTTTTCCAAGAGGAGGCCGTAATTCTCCATATGTTGTGGGTAATACTTTATCATCAGATGACAAGTTTAAGAGTTTTAACAAATCACCTGTGAGACAAGTGCTATCAGAAACTAATAGAAGAATTTTACTTCCCACAAGCAAATCAAATATTTGCAATTATGGAGACCATCCTGCTGTATTCATAGTGCTACTCACAATGCTGCTTTCCTGCTGTGTACATGCATGCCAAATCAATGGGCTAGATGTATAAGAGAAACCACAAAGCGCACACACCTATTAATATAAGATCAATAACAATTAAATATTTCTCTGAAACTTTGATGATTATTGACCTGATATTGATAGTTGTATGCCTTCTATGGTTTCTTTTATACATCTAGCCCATTGATTTAGAGAATATAGAGAGCACAAGTGTGAACTAAGGCACCATCAAATAAATGAAACTAGCATCATACACTAACCAAGTTTAAGGAACATTGAACCAACAGTCTCTAGATCAACAGGAACTGGACATTCATACATATGTTGATTTTGGAAAGAATGAAACAAAGAAGAATACGCTGATGATCTCTTTGGATCCAACAAAGAAATGCATACAGAAAGTGAATGCACAAGGCCAGACTTTGAATGTGAATCTTCCAAAGCATGATCAAATATCCTTGCAACAACCCATTAAAAATAGCTGCTTTGATAGACCTAAAACAAACTTTGAACGAACCTCAGATACGACGACATTGGAACGAACAAAAAAAAAAAGCTAGAATGAAGCTTGAACAATGAACAAATTAGGCAAACCATACAAACCAGACCTAAAAAAACATGTTTAAATGTATTGACACGGAGCTTGAGTGGATTTCATGGACAGATCTAAGAGAGAAATGAAAAACGTGAACGAATCAGATAAACCTTAGCTTCGACGGTGCTGAAAATAGAGCTTGAACGGTTCTTCCGATCTTTGACCTCAGCTGCAACCCCATTTCCTTCTTTCTTCCGATCACCTCTTCAATCTGCTCGCCTCCTTCAGACATGTAAATCCTCTCCGGCCACATTCACACTCTCCTAAGAATGGGGAGGGACATTTACCGGAATTCTACGACGGACGACGGAGCGAAAAATGGACTTCTGCTGTATCAGTCAATGAGTTTCGTTCTGACCATTCTTCTTCCACCGAGAGACTCACCGGGGCGGTTAATTTCCTGATGAAATTCCTTTTCGAGTTTGTTTCTTGCTGCGTGCCGGTGAACATGTCACGCATAGAGAATCCGGAGGAAACGGAGGCGCCAGGCGTCAAGGAGGTGAGATCTCTAGCTCCGATTACCACCAGAAAACATCAGCGGAGAAAACAAAGTGCGTTGTTGCCTTTAGCGGCGAAGAAGCCATCGCTGAGAGCGATCTCGGAGGATAAGGTAGTCCTGGTAGTGATGGGTGAAGCCATTGCCGAAATAGGCCTCACAAGAATTGGGAGGGACAATGGAGTGAGACCAAGGGAGATAAGAAGGCAAGATGGGCTAGGGCTTGGAAGAATGTGGGTTTTCCGGGAAGGGGAAGCGTTTTTCGGAAGTGTCTTTAATGTCTTGGAAAAAAATGAAAAAAATGAAAAAAATGAATTTCACGGGGGCTTGGAAGAAGATCTTGAGAAAGAAAGAGGGAAATGAAAAAAATGAGGGGAAAATAGAAAGTTAGAGGAAAAAGTGAAGCAGGTCTTTAATGTCGGTTTAAAACCGACATTAAAGGTACCTTTACAATGTCAGTTTAAAATCGACATTAAAGATCCGCTTTTAAAAAAAACAAATGTTTCGATTTCACTTTTTCCAATCGATATTAAAGCCCAAAATTCTTGTAATGAATTACGCCTAGATCGATCATATTGGGTCACATAGTGTCCACAATCGCCACACCCTCTTACACTTGATGGTTGACTTTCCTATGCAAAGTGTATACCCTCACTACATTGTTGATATGTCACATACTGGTCATGGACATTTGGATGGACATGTGAAGTTTGTCCTTCTTCCATACTTAGTGTCTGAGGGTTGTTGGAAAAAATTCAAATGTTAAGGGAGAGGACATCATGGAAGTATGTGTAAAATGATCGAGTGGCGTTGTTGGATATTCATTCCGAACATTAGGTCAAATAGGAACATCCTCATGTCTTGCTGGATCACCTTGTTCTTCCATTGGAACATCACCATTGAAATATCACACTATATAGAGGTGAGTCTACACAAGGCTCTTTGAGTAGATAATGGCAAATTTGGAAGCTTGGCCTAAAAAAGAATTGAATAACAAGTTAATGACTTTAAAATTTATTTTGGTGTGCAATGAAGAAATAAAATCAAACAATCCTAGTGAACAATAAACTCATACCAACAAATGATAGGATGCTTCTGCTTTAGTTATATACCGCTTGCTCACAGTGGAATACTATTCAATATATCCAGGCTCGGTACCTACACCATTGTTAATAGGAGGTCCATTAACAACCAAACTTTGTCGATTTTCCTATATTGAAATTTGAGGAGTAAAAAATCCAGTCTCGCTCATGCCTGCCCCTTAGATCGTGTGAATGAAGTCAGGTGTCTGTGTTGCAAGGTTGAGGAATTTGTTGCAACATCCCAAATTGACACATCACACGATCTGGGTGATGCCACTCCACAAAGAAAGAAGCATATGAGTAGACATCTGGATGTCCATATCTCATTACCATCGAGACAATATGGCAGCAATAGTTGGATAAGATGATTATATGACTCCCAAATAATCTGCATACATATGTGTCAAAATATGAATTAACAAGAAGATTGAAACATTATGAATATATGATATATCAATGAATAAATTATTACCTGGTTAGGCATATGTGTATCTAGTATGTGCCTATACTGTACTAGAACATGCATCGGTTTCTTTAATTACAGAATAGTTGTCATTCCATCTACAACAATCACAAGTTAGCTATTAGTATTTCATAATGAGCACAACAATAATGAGGTAAATATGCTTACCTTACTGCAAGTGGTCTGTCACCTAAGTTGTTCTCGTATCTATGGAGTCGTTGAGGCGCTCGAAGAGGAAATCGATCCCATGCCTAAATTTGTAGCAATAAAAATGGGCCTGCAATGTCTTTTCCACTCTTGCATAGTTGCCTATACAACCATGCAAGATATCCAGCGCCCTGATGCGTTATTTTATGAGGTGGAAATATGGAATGAAATGCGGTAATGGAGTTGCAGTGACAATCAAGTTTTCTTAGTGGAATCCAAGTGTAAACCCCACTGAGTTTCCTGGTAAGTCCAGGGTCGAACTCAGGGACTTGGGAAAACAATATGCGATGGTAATTTCTCAGAAAGACTTTGCGGTAACCAAGTAAATCAATAGTTGTTGTGATTGTTGATTGCGGTAGTGAAATAAATAAATGCGGCAGATTTGAGAAAAGTTTGAGTATGTGAGAGATGCACTGAGTATGCAGAGGAATGGGTTGAGAAGGTCTTTAACTAGCATTACCTGGGAATGCGTCAGGCTATGCGATCATGCTACACTCATGCACAATATGTCATTTTCCAATGCAAATGTGGTGCTCCTAAGTCTAAGACGCATGTGTTGAATGCAAAAATGTCCATAGAGCTTATTCCTAAGTCTCTACTCTTTTTCTATGCGATGATGCAAGATGCACACAAAGACAAGATGACAGCACACAATCATATCCTATCTCTAGGATGCATGCGATGCGTTAATAGTAAACAATGCTCATTCCTAAGCTCCTATCTCTTGATTATGCGTTCTAATCTGACTCTCCCGAGCCTAGATTCTAACCTGACTTTTCCAAGCCTAGATCTTGTCCTTAGACTACTCTCCCGAGTATCTCTAATGGACGAATGAAGCATACATAATATAAGATAAATGCATAGAATGAAGATCCCCAGTTATACTAGCTAAGTGCTCTCAACTCATTTAACAGATTTAACTACTCATGCGTAAATAACAGAGAGTGAACAGATATAGAGAAGTAAATTCCATTTCTATAGATGAGTTTGAGTACAAAATAACAATGGAAGATAAGGGTAGAGAGCCTGGTAGCAATCCCTTGCTGCCCAAGGCTTTTACACTGGCAACTCTATTCGGTTCAAAAGATAATCCTGCTTCCGCAGAAGCTGGCCCTCTCTCTGATCTTGATGCTTCCAGCACTTTCCCAAGCTTATCGGAATGATCTATTGGCACAATCTCCTTCTCTCGCTTCCACCTTAAAATAAAAAAAATCTAAGAACAAGGCTAAACTATCTAAGGAAAAATTCTCTAACTCTCCGAACTTGCTGAACCCCTTTTTTGAAGGATGGCTTCAGTATTTATAGAGCTTCGGGGTGAAAAGCGACTTCTCTCTTATGATTGCACAGATCGGAAAGCTTTAATTCTCTGACTGATGCACCGAATATTTGTCACCAAAAAGCTAAGTGTACTTGTTATCATTAGCGGCTTGTCAACTTAATTCGGATTCGACCATTATCAACTTTCTGTCCCATTGTGATTAATTATGCCTTTCACCTAGATGCACCCACCAAGTTGCGCCGACTCTATGCGGCAATCCTTCTTGAGCAGATGTTTGCAAACATAAATCACCGCAAAGCCTTGCGGTAATGCTGCGCTCGTCCATTGATTTCTTGTGATCATGCTTTTCGCCTTGCATCAACGCATATTCAGCGTAAAAATACAAAAATTAATTGTTTCTATGCGATGAATGCATGCGACCACAATGTTATGAACTTAATGCTTTTTGGACGCAATCTAACATATTTTTATCAACGCAAACCAGCATTGTTTAAGAACTTAGCACTGTAATAACGTGCATTTCTGCCTGTTATCACACCCCAACTGTAAGTCCTGGCAACATCAAAATCTACCAAGAGAGGAAGATACATCATGTGCACTCTGCTGTTGAATTTTTCGGGAAATAAAAATCCTCTAATCAACATGAGAATATATGCTCGAGCATATCGTTGCAGGTCCTCTTCAACTGCATGGTCTGATAAATGGGCGAAGTTGTTAAATTGATCAGCTAACCATGGCCGATTTAGACGACCTCCCTTAAGAACGACGTCATTCGTGGTTACGTTTAAAAGAAGGGCACAAAGTTGTTCCCAGTCAAAATTTAGAGACTCGATCAATGGTCTTCCATTAATCGGGAGTCCAAATTGGATGGCTACATCTTTAAGTGTAATTGTACACTCTCCATGCAACATGTGGAAAGTGTGTGTCTTCTGCCGCCATCGTTCCACTAATGCCGTCATCAAATGCCAATCTATTTGTATAAATTTTATATAAGAGACTCCATAGAATCCTGCAGCTCGTAGATATTTCAATATAGGAGGGTATGGGTTCTCGTGCCTTCGAATAACAGCCTCTCTTCGCCGACAATGCATTGATCGATATGCTCGTCTTCCTAAAAATCCTTGAATCTATGGCTGCGCTGTAAGTACAAAACCAAGTCGTTGTATGGCCATGTGGTAACATCCCCGTCCATCTGATCCCATAAAAACAATATTAAATTTAACTTAAATATTTAGTAAAAATCAATGTGATTACAATCAATAAATACTATGACAATTAATAAAGAATACACCCTTCATTGTATAAATACAATCAATTAAATACAATGACAATTAAAAATAAATAACTAAGTCCCATCACGAGCTCGATTGGGATAATTTCGTCTATTATTCCCTTCTCGTCTGTAAATTGTGCATCGTGTCTTGTAACCTTCACTCCAATCCATCTCGTTTTGCATGCGAGAAGTACACGATCTGCCAACCTTCCTAACTCTATTCGTCTAGATAAATAGTGGAAAAGTTAGGATCAAACTAACATTTTTGATTGGGGATGGGCTCAAATTGGGTTGAATAACATGCCAGATAAGTGGGAATTTTGTAATAGTCTTCAATGTAGTAAAAGTAGTCTACTCCAAAGGTTTTACACGTAGCCATAGCGTGAGAACAGGGGGATTCCAAAACTCTGTCACTTATTGCATGTGCATGTTCTTTCATTTAATTTTATTTGGTGTGTGTTTCCACCCTTTAGTGTTATTGGGTTGATTGAGGTGGTGACGTCACACAACCTTGTTCGATGATCAAATATGTTGATAGAATGTTTAGTTGCACGTTGTTCCCAACGAGTTATTTTCTTTACCGCATACCTATGAAAAATATGACAATTACTTAAAATACCTCTATAATCAGTATAAAAACATGGGTAACTAAGAGGTGAATAATTTACCTTGTGAAACACTCTCCTGATTCAAGAGCAGTCTCTATTTCTACACGACGAACAGCGAAATAAGCAATAGTTCGATAGAATGTTGCTTGGACTAGTACAATGATGACATCTTTTTGGCTCCTTTCAGAACAACATTTGTACTTTCGGCCACATTTGTGGTTAGCCATCCATAACGATAACCACCATCATGTGACTGTGTCCACTGCTTAGGATCTATGGAAGCAAAATATCATAAGCAATTAGGGTTTACTATTTGAAGTTCGACCATACAGTCCTTAAACTTTTGAACTTGAAATTTTGATCATGCACTATACACTAAACTCTTCAATAGACTATTTTTATACTTGTAGTTAAAATTACTTGCCACATGTCGTAAGCAGAATATGTGGTGTACTCCAACCCAACCGTTGTTAGGGTTTCTGATGGCAGATATAATGCCTTTGTGTCTACATGAAATTAGACACATTCCCTCCCTTCTATGCACCACATGATCCCATAAATTTTTCAAAAACCAGCCCCATGAGTCGGCACTTTCCTCCGGTACAATGGCATATGCAACTGGATAGATGTGACCATTTGCATTCATTGAGATAACTATTAACAATGTTCCTTCATACTTCCCATACAAATGGGTTCTGTCAATTTGAAATAGCGGTCTGCAATGCTTGAAACCCTCAATAATAGGTCCATACAACCAAAACATGCTACTGAACATTACAATTCTTTCATCACAATCCATCTCATTTAGCCTCCAATGGATGACTGTACCGGGGTTTATGATTTGTAAGATATTTATCCATTTAGGCAGCAAATTGTACGATTCGATCCAATCTTCGAATATCTTCGCAATTGTCTTTCTTCTTCCATCCCACACTTTCCAGTAACTAACGGAATAACCATAATTTTTCAACATAATATCTTGTAATGTTTTGATGTCAATTGACAGGTTTTTTTTCCACTATGCTGCTTACCTCAGATGCAATTAGATCTGAGTCCAATTGATTGTGATCCTGACTTAGTCTTGCATACACACAGGAATGTGGGCCATTATACTGGGTAATTTCAAATTTACCGTGTTTTTTACGACAAACAACGCGAAGTCTCCACGTGCACCCATTGCCATATCTTTTACACTTAACATCTCATATTGTTTTCTTCGACTCAATGACTTCAAAATTTTGATGTCGAATGATTGAATAGTTTTTCACTGTATTTTTTAAATCCAATTTGGAATTGAATATCATCCCCTTAAGTAGTGAATCAGACCCTATATTACTGCCTTCCCTTTGTTGGGGATGATGTCTTAAAGTCTCGTGTCCTGTAGTTTGTACGAACGCTTGTGATATATAATATATGATATTTACTTCACTTCTTGACTTTGCACATTGTATGTTTTAATTTGCTTTACCACAAACCAATAAACAAAATCCCTGGTTGTCATTATGTAACTTAAACATGTACGTGGTGACATACAAGTGGATCATGTCTTAAGTGATAACCAAAATAGTCTGTAGTATATAGGTATAGGAGAGAAACCTTATCCTGGCAACGCTACGGATGCGGCCCGCTTTGTGGAATGGTTACAAGTATTGTGACTTGCCATAGATGGTCTGATCCTGATCATTCATGTGGGAATGTTCGAGTGGGGGTGTCTTATACGAAGAGTTTGAATAAGGCCTGACTACGAAGTGTTAACGTCTCGTTATATAACGTTGTTTATGATAGAGACTTCACTTTACTAGAATGACCATAGGTAACATGACCTCAATCTTAAGTGAGTTGGGAACTCTTGCCATTGAGGGCAATCCTTTGATTTTCATAGGTGCGAGTGGCCAGGTCGCTGACTCAAACCTACCACTTTGGGGATTCATCTGATTTGGGAACTGGGAACTCAGCTACACAAGATGGAATTCACTTCTTCCTCGAAGCAGGGGTAAGTAGATAGATTGTTCCCTTAAGGGCTAATCCTAGGGCTTGAACGATGTGGTGCCACACACCTTCTCTTGGCCTGAGAGGTGTTCACACATAGTAGGACTATTATGTATTGTTCATTAGAGGGATCAGTGGTACCTAAGGAGTAAGATGTAACTATAGGGGTAAAACGGTAAATTGGCCCAATTGTACTTATGAGCATCTGTGACGGGTTATCGTACTCATGATTGGTTATATCCGAATGACATAGAAATATATCTGTTGTAAGAAGAGTTCAGCTATCGGTCTATAGTGGAATGCCTGGCAGTTAACTGATGGTGTATCTCGTGGCTAAAGAGTTTAGTCAGCTATTCACGTACCGCTGGAGCTTCGAGCCATAGGTCCATAAGGACTTGGTAGCTTGGATACAAGTTGGGAATAAGTTTTTGAGTCAGTTTGAAATGTTCCAATTGACAAGAGGGAGTTTGATTATATATGATATAATTGAACTGATTAATATATATGATATGATTGACTAAATGTATGAGATACATTAATTTGGGGAAAATTGGATATAAATATGATTTATATCAAGTAGAGGAGAAAACCTATAGTTGATATATGATATCAAACTATAGGTTATGAATATATTATGATTATATTTATTATTTTATTATTTGGATGGTTATGGGATAATTGCCCGAAGTTTTCTTCATAACCATGCATTAGTGGGGGTTCAATTCGGTTATTGTAACTGAAGAATAAAATAAAAATTATTTTCATTTTGCAAGGAGATAAAAAAGACACGCTAAAAATTTCTCATGATGTGTTAGCATTCCATCACTTAGTAATTGAGAGCATATACGATAAGCTCATGTTTGTTAAACGATTGCTCACCCGTCCGCATGCTTCTCTAAACGATCGCTTAGCGCCCGAGCTTTACTAAACGATCGTATAGACAATCGCCTAGCTTTTCCTACATGATTGTGTACCTTGCCTAAACGATCAAGCATCTTGACTATACGATAGTCATTGCCTTCTCCCATTTGTTTGATCATTGTACACGATTCCTTTTCCTTCTCACCTCTACCAAATCTGAACAAAGCCCACACTTTGGATTCTTACTCCGAGAATACTAAGGGCTCCGAGTGGTGGTGTCATCCTCATTTACTGCTGTTAAAGTGAAGCCATTCGTGGTAGACGATCGGAATGGTGCTGAACATTAGCTTGTTGTTCGAGTGAGAGTGCAAGGAGTCCGTTCGTGTGAGAACGAATTTTACTGTCAAGAGGGTTTTCAACTGGTAAGTGTCTTGTTCTCTGCATTGTTTATTCTGAAAGCATGCCAATAATTTAGTAATATTAATGCATATCTGTTTGTGTGAATGTAAATTTGGAAATTTTGTCACAATGAATTGGAAATATCCGCTTCCGCTCATAGGTACTCTTGTATAAGAGTTCCTTCAATTTGGTATCAGAGTCAGGTTTCTGATATTCCAAATTCATTGATGCAAAGAATTGCATTTATATTCTCGGTGGGTAAAAAGATGTCTACTCTCTGTTTTAAGTGTTAATTCGTTTGTGGATGTGTGGATTAATGAAGTTTCTAGGATGAAACCTTGGTTTGTTAAATTCTTTTACATTTCCAGTTAATTGTAAAGGCCCCTGCGTTTTTGGGCATTATTAATTGCTATCGAGTCTGTAATTTCAAAACTATGTGTGGGAGCTAAACGATGCATTGAAGTGCTATACAATGGCACTACACAATCGTGTAGCTTTGAGCGGCAGCTAAACGATGCGCTGAAGTGCTATGTAATAGCACTATATTATCGTTTACATTTGAGCATGCGCTAGACGATCAAGATGAGGCGTTAGACGATGGTGCTAAGCGATCATGTAGTATTTGACTGACGCTAGATGATGGAGCTGCACGATAATGTTAGACACTAAGCGATCGTGTAGCATTGTCCAGCATTAGACGATGGCACTATGCTATAGATGGAAGACACTACACGATCATGTAGCTTGGTCAGATGCTATAAGATGGAACTACATGATCAGACCAACACTAAACGATCACCCAAAACGATGGTCGTCATTGCTAAATGATGTGCCTTAGCGAGATATTGAGCATGGAGCGAGAACAACCAGTTCGATCGGTTCTCTTGAGGTCCGGTCTGGTTCAGCCTCAAATGGTTTTTGGTTGGTTTGGTTCAGACGGTTCGGGTCTGGTTCAAGCAGTTTGGGTTCGGTTTGGAGCAGTGCGAGCGGTCTGTAAGCAGTCTTGAAGCTGTTTTGTAATAATTAGGCTTTTGTTTGCTTGTTTATGCCAAAACTAAAACCATATCAGTCTATGTTTAATTATTTATGCATTTGATGTATGTTATAATTAAATAAATCTTGTATGTGCATACAGTATGCTATGTAGATTTAAAATCCCACCGTAGGAAGCATGTTACATGCATTGAAAGTATGTTATAATTTGTAATATATAGTATGCATATTAGGGTTTCTTTTATTTAATATAATTGTTATATCAAATATTGAATGCCTTTGATGTATGTTGTGGATGTTTAGCATGTCTACAATTTTGTAAGTTGTTATAAAATTGGGCTAGACATTTAAAATCCATAACAAAGAACAGCTGGATGCTCACATAGGTTAACCACTAATTTTAATAGTTAGAATAGGTAGTTAAACTTGTAAAATTTAGGTTATAAACTCAACCAGTATATAATCCTATCGAAGGCTGAGGGTATTTAAGTTGACGGTCTACGAAACACCTCCTACCTGGGGATTATGGCCGAATTATTGAGCGTTGGTAACCGATTTTATGAACATATGTGAGCGATGTGAGGTAATAAAATAGTTTATCACCTAGACATTGTAGGTTTAAATCCATTTATAAGTATTATACTTGGATAAACCACATAGACTTAGGGTCGTTTTTATTAGCAAAAAAAAAAAACCTAAGTATAAATTTACCCTTGTTAATAGAACACTTCAATTGGAGTTCAATAACTTCTATATGATAAAGTTATAAGAAAACTTCAGTGGAGATTAATAACATATACGATATGTTATTTTTAGCTCTTACGTCCCTAAGAGTTCACAATCTAGATTTAAGTGGTACTTCATGTCACCCTGGAAGTGTAATCTCCATTCGGAAAGTTTTTTTTTAGCTTAAATTTAGGTTTTGGTAAATAAGGGAAAATTGTTCGAACAGAAATCAAGTATACGATTTCAACTGCCATGTCTCCACATAGTTCACACCGTGAGATTCATATGATGCTTCGTGTCACCCTGGAAGTGACCTCTATTCAAAAAGTGGATGTATGAGTCAATACTAAGGTGAACGGGGGAAGTAGTTCATAGTAAGTGGGCGAAGAAATGTGTCAACATATCCTGCGGTCTCTTCCGTTAGTTTGGACTGTGAGATTCCTATGTTGCGCTTGTTGGTTGGCTTTAAGTAGACCTTTGCTAGTCGTTTAACGACGTCTATCCCCTCGGAGGGTTGTAACATAGGATTCAGAACAACTCAATTTCCAGAGATGGATAAGATTTCTTAGGTCCATTCCCAACCTTGACTCTCCACTTCGGTAGCATAGTTGGGGCCAACCTTTACGTTTGAAAATGGAGGGTTACATTTACAGAATTATTAAGTGTTAATAATTTCTGACAAAAAACGGTATCTAAATGACTATCGGAATATGAGTTATTCCCAACTCAATTTCCAGAGATGGATAAGATTTCTTAGGTCCATTCCCAACCTTGACTCTCCACTTCGGTAGCATAGTTGGGGCCAACCTTTACGTTTGAAAATGGAGGGTTACATTTACAGAATTATTAAGTGTTAATAATTTCTGACAAAAAACGGTATCTAAATGACTATCGGAATATGAGTTATTTTGGAGATAGTATTTAGTCAAGAATGTCTTGTTGTAGTATTGTTGCAAATAAATTATGGTTATGGGTACATTTTTGTAACTTTGCTAAAACTTGATTGGATTTAAAAGCAATACACTTATAGAATTTGTTTATAATTTCAGAATGATGAGTTCGATAATATAATTGTTGGCATCGGATAAATTGATCGGGGATAACTATGTGACTTGGAAATTAAATTTGAATATGATACTAGTGATAGACAATTTATGGTTTGTCTTAACAGAGGATTATCCTCCCATTCTGAACTCTAACACAAACCGAACTTTTTGGGAAGCGTATGATAGATGGATCAGGGGGAATGATAAAGCTCATGCTTACATCCTCGCCAACAGATCTGATGTTTTGTGAAGAAACATGAGGATATGGGTACTGCCAAAGAGATTATGGAATCTCTACGAGGGATGTTTGGACAACTGTCTTTCACCCTAAGGCATGATGCAATAAGATACGTTTACAACAGTCACATGAAAGAGAAGGCATCTATTCGTGAACATGTCCTGGACATGATGGTCCACTTTAATGTGGCAGAAGTAAATGGCGTTGTTGTTGACAAGAGTAGTCAAGTTGGTTTTATTCTAGAATTTCTTCCGAAGAGTTTTCTGCAATTCTGTATGAATACACTGATGAATAAAATTGAATACAGTTTGACTACTCTGCTAAATGAGCTATAGGCTTACCAGACTATGTTGAGAACTAAAGATCTGGAATTAGAATTAAACGCTACTACTTCTAAGAAGGGGAGAACGTCCTCTAATCCTGATGTTACTTCCTCTTTGCAGAGTAAGAGTATTCCTGTGAAGAAGGGCAAAGAGAAAGGGAAGAAGAAACCTGCTGGAAAGAAAGGCAAGAAAAACACTGCAGATAAAGAAAAGTGTTTCCACTGTAATGAAGAAGGGCACTGGAAGAAAAATTACCCTCAGTACCTTGCCGAGATGAAAGCAGAGAAAGCTAAACAGGAAAACTAGTTATTGAGGACCACTTTCTCATCTTGACCAGTGGGAGATGTTGCTGTTTGATCTTACTTGCTTTTGTGATCTTGTAAAGAACAATATATATATATTTTTGTTGTAAATGAAATGTTCATTTTTCAGAAAATTATGTTTGTTCTATCTCATAGCAACTTCTGTTAAGAATCAGACTGTTAAAAGCCATTTGCAAACATTCAGATATTTAAAAACGACTAGATTAGAGTATAGAAAGAAGTTTAAAGATTTCTAGATCTGACTGTTAAACAAGAGTTGTTAAGACAGGTCAGACGCGTCTTACTCAAAGAGTTAAGAGTACCTCAATGTAGTGGGAGGAAAGTGTGACTTCCTAGTCATTATTGAAAATAAGATGCTTTCCCATATAGTTTAACTAAAAGCCTATTGTACATTGACATGTTTACAATGATTCTTTTAGCTAAAATTTTTGAGAATCACCTAGTAAGACTAGGAATACTAAGTTAATAACCTAGGGCAAGTGGGAGAAATATCGGGTATGGGATACTGAATGGTAAACCATGAGTATGGGATGCCCTAGTTTATTGTATTTCTCCATAAAACTCAGAAATTCATTCTTATATATTGGATATATTAGTTACCACTGGAGTTTTAGTCCAAGTGAGAGTTTGTTGAGTTTTATGTGCTAAAACTCGTGGTTTGTAAACAATAGAACTTATTATGAAAATTCAATAAGTTGTTATTGAATAGATGTTTTGGTTATTAGAAATCCAATAAACTTAAAAGTCCCTTGACTATTACATGAGTAGTTGCACTTTATGTAGAGACATAAAAGTGGATTAGATTTGAGTAAATAGTCAAAATGATCTATAGTATATGAATAAGGTTGGGTGCCTTATTCTAGTAACACTATTGGATGCAGCCTACTCTATAGTTGTTACAAAGAGTTGTAAAGTGAATACAAACGATGTGATCTTAATTCATACATGTTATGACATGAGGAGTGGGGGCGTCCTTATGCAAAAGGGTTTGTACAAGATCGGACCATGAAATCAGTCACTCTTACTTTATAATGTTGTTTACTGTTTAAGACTCACTATTTCAAAGCGATGATCTAGGTAACTTAACCTTAATCTTGAGCTAACTATGAACTCCTGTTTATTTAGGATTATCTTTAGATTTGCATAGGCGAGGGTTGGCTCAATAGTGTCGGCTTAATAACCTCCCATTTCAGGGTAAGACCAGATAGATAGCTAGAGACATAGGATGTAAGAAAGAATTCACTCCTATTCGCTGTTAGGGATAGTAGAGAGGTTGTTCCTAAGTGCTGATTCTGGGTCTTGAACAAGGGGCCCCACCCTCTCTTTGGCTTGAGAGAGACTTAGTTTATTGATTGGATCACAAATCAATTATTCATTAGAGGATCAGTGAGACTTAAGGAACAAAAGGTAATCTTAGGGGTAAAATAGAGATTTGACCCAACTGTTATTACGAACAACCTGTGAAGGGTTAACTTACTAATCAAGGTTATATCGAGTTGACATAATATATCTACAGTGAGGGGAGTTCAACTATGGGCTTTAGTGGAGTGACCCATTAGTTAACGAATGGGGGTTAATTCGGTCTAATGAGTTTAGCCAATTAATCTTGGATCATTAGTCGAACTTCCTCAATTGAGATATTCGGAAACATAAAAGTGTTGCAGATTTCTATGAAGCACTGGAGGTGAGCGTGCGGGTCTTCGCCACGCCTTCCTCCAAACTGCCCAGCAGCTTGGATCATTTGCAACATAATCGACTTCATTTCAAACCTCGATCCATCTAACGTCGGCCTCATGATTCCTGGAGAGAAATGGTAGAGGTTAGGTGACGCATAATCCCAGATGGGTCTATTGCGATCATTCGCCAGAAGGATGGGGTTGGCCATTATATTATTTGCATTAGTGGCCCTTGCGTCCGGTTGCTCCGCCATTCTTGGTGTTCTTTCTTGTTGTTGTTGGTGGTCTCATAATCTTCTTCTGAATGTTCTTTCAATCTTCGGGTCGTAATTCGCCAGAGATTGAGAGTCTGCAAAGAAATCAGAAAAATTACCGTTAGCACTCTATTTTGCTGAAGTCCTCGACAATGGTGCCAAAAAATTGATGTTTGTATTTATGAAGTGGAAATTGGATGATATGCGTTAATGGATTTGCCTTGTGCACTCAAGTTTCCCCAGCGGAATCCAAGTGTAAATTCCTCTGAGTTCCTGGTAAGTCCAGGGTCGAACACAGGGACTTGTGAAAATATATTGTGTTGGTGATTTTTATGAAGACTTTGTGATAACCGGTTAAATAAATAAAGTATTGGGTTTGTTTTTTGTGTTGATGAAAAGTAAATAAATGCGGCGAAGTTTGAAAAGAGTTGGTAAACGGGAGATGCGATGAATATATGGTGAACGGGTTGAGAAGGGTTTCGGCTAACACTCCTTAGAATGCATTCATGTTATGCGATCATGCAACATGCATACACTAGTAAACCACCTCTCGGTACGAATACCACGGCTTCTAAGGCTAGAACGCATGCAATATATGCGATAAGTCTACAGGGTCTACACATAAACCTCTATTTCCATTTATGCAATGACAACATGACATCCACACAAATATGCGACCACATAATATCATTCCCATCTCTAGGATGCATGCGATGCAGGTTGACAAACAGAGCTTATCTGTAAGTCCCTATCTCTTGTTTATGCAGTTCTAATCTTGCTCTCTCGAGTCCAGATTCTAACCTAGCTCTCTCGAGACATTAGGTTCTTTCTTTAGATTCTCTCTCGAGTAACTCTAAAGGGTATTTTGCACAACATAAATCAAGACAATCGCAAGCAAAGAACTTCCTAGGTCATGTTAGCTTAGTTCTTCTCAACTCATTTAACTAGTTTAACTACTCATGCATATTAAGAGAGTGAACAAATGTAGAAATAGAACTTCCATTGTATAAGTATGAAGATGAAGTACAGAATAACAATGCAAGTATAGAATAAAGAGCCTGGTAGCAATCTCTTGCTGCCAGGTATTTACACTATTTCTACTCGTGCTCAAAATATAATCTCGCTCTCGCGAGAGTCGGCCCACTCTCTGCCCTTATGCCCCAAGGTTCTCTCTCGAGTTGCCCTGAGTGATCTCTGGTGCCACCACTCTTCTTTTGCTCCACCTTAAAAATGGAAAGGAAATTATGAACAGAAGCGTGAACTAAACGGTGAACTAATCAACTGCTTAACCCCTTCTCTGAAGAATGCCCTTGGTATTTATAGAGCATCCATGGTGAAAGGCGGCTTTTCTCTCATGGTTGTACAAATGGGACAACTTTAATTCCTGATTGATGCGCCAAATAATTATCACTGATAAAGCTGAATGTACTTTGTGACCGTTATCGGCTGTCAACTTAATTTGGATTCGACTGTCATCAGCTTTCTATCTCATCGTTCTTAATTGGCCTTTCACCCAGATGCGCCCACCATGTTGTGCTGACCAAGTTGCGGCGATCCTTTTTGGGCGAATGTTTGCGAGCACGATCAATGCAAAGCCTTGCGGTGAAGTTGCGTTCAACCAATGAATTCCTATGATCGCAATCTTTGCATTGCGTTAGTACATATTCTGCAAAAAAAAATACAAAAATCAACTATTCTAATGCGCTGAACACATGTGATCACAATATCATGAAAACGATGCTTAATGGACACAAGTTAACATATTTCATCAATGCAAGCCAAGATTGTTTAAGAACTTAGTACTATGATAACGTGCATTTCTGCCCGTTATCAGTTGTTGCTGTGAGTTATCCTCCAAGTTCCCTTGATTCAAGCTTATTTTGAGTCCCACAACTCAATCTAGAGCACCAAGAGAATAGTGAGGAAGATCTTATGGTGGTTTACAACGAGATTTGGAGAGATTTATAGCTGGAAATCGAAATTTCAAGAGTTCTATAAAGGTATGACTTGAAACTCACTTATTATTGTGTAAGCATGCTTTAGATTCTGCCAAAATTAATGAATTAGAGTGCTTAATGATCCTTGTTGCTTCCGCTGTGTTGATGATACAATCCAACATCTTTAACGACAATGATAATAACGAAGCATACGAAGACTCACATTGAATTCTTTTTCAAACTTCAACCATTGTTAGCGATTTCATTTGGATAGACTTGGTTAGAAAATTTATACTTCTTTTAGAATAAAGTATGAGTTGTTTACAAATTTTTTTTCCAAGAACAATAGGTTGGGTTTATTTTGATTTGCTTCTTCCAAAATACGGGAAGTGGTCTACATTTATATGCATGTTTTAAATAATTTAGGGTGGACATACATATGTTAGGAAGATTTTCCATGTCAATTTAGATGTTGTATTTTATCTTCAAAGTTTCTTTCCACATAAATTAATTTTGACATTTTCGTTATTGATTTGGTAGCTATTTTTGTTTGATTCCATTTAAAATCACCTCAATAAAATTTTTCATCCTAAAATAAAAATACCAAAGTAGCAATAAAATTGCAAGGTAATTATTTTTAAAGAAGATAAAAACCAAAGAAGACATACCAACCAGCAGTAAAACGGACTATATTAAAGTTTATTATATTTATT
Organism: Benincasa hispida; assembly: GCF_009727055.1. Lineage (NCBI taxonomy): Eukaryota > Viridiplantae > Streptophyta > Magnoliopsida > Cucurbitales > Cucurbitaceae > Benincasa > Benincasa hispida. The sequence continues at coordinate 23,287,985 of NC_052356.1, forward strand.
AGAGTTATTTTTAATACTTAACCCCAACATATATAACACAATGTTAATCACATGTAATTCTCCCTTATGATAACCCACTATAAAAAATATATCAACTTATTAAAAGAAAAATATTGCACCTTACCAAAAAAACTTTGAATAATGGTTTGTAGAACTTTTCTTCAATATAATATCCACTGTAAACAAAATAAATATTAAAAAGATTAGTAAAAATTTTCAAAAACTTAATTCTTTATTAAATAAAGAAAATATATCAACTTACCAAATAAAATACTACACTGAAACAAATTAATAATATGAAGGTGGAAATTAAGGTAGAAGATGATCGATATTTGAAAATAAACAAAGAAGGTGGAAGAAATGAAAGGAATTTTGTTTTGGGTGAAGATGAAATGAGGGCTTTGGTGATGAAAGGGAAGATGAATTTCTTTTGGCTGAAGATGAAATGAGGGCTTTGGTGAAGAGGAAGATGAATTTGGTGAAGGGAAAAAGGTTTTTTTATGGTGGAAGGAGGCGGAAGAAGACAAAAATGGTCAACAGACGCAATTTGACCGTGCGTTAGAGTGAGTTGTTAACTCACTCTGAATGCGTTTGTTGAACAGATGCATTCAGAGTGAGTTGACAACTCCTCTGACACGCATCGCGCGATCAAGATGCGTCTGTTCATTATGACTATTATATATATATCTATATATTTAATGCGGAGAATAAACATAATAAAATAAAAAAAACAACAAAATATTGGCGAATGCGTCTCTTGAGGAGACACATTTGGATGGGGACAAAAAAAGACCCTCTTTCCCCTAAATAAGTTCAAAAGACCCACTTTTCTCTAATTAAATTTCAAAACCTCCCCACAAATCTAAATAACCCAAGAAAATGGCACAAGAATTCAAAATTGACTATCTTCCCTGATAAGGAAATCATTGGCAATGATTAGAATTGGAGCATTAAATTTTGACTTCTAAACTAAGCTTCCATATAGAGTTGATGAGATGCAACCTTTGAAGCTCTAAGATCCTTAAGAGACTAATGAATCTAGAAATTTAGATTCATCCACATATTTAATACTAGATATATCAATTTATTTCAACCGTTTTACATCTCTTGAAGATTCATGTATGAAATTAAAGGGTTGTTGTTGAACATAGTCAATTAGATGAAAGGTTGCGTCCTTTCATAATGTCTTTTCAATTAGATTAAATAGGGTTGTGATCTCCATATTTTAAGAAGAAGACTTTGAATTTGAATGAAATTTTCTTAGATTTTAATCTCTCAAGCTTTATGCTTTCTTTGTATTCTTGTGTTTAGAATGCATGTTTTAGAATTTTCATTTAGTTTGATCAATTAGATTGTGGAGAGTTCGAAATCTTGAAGTTAGGAACAAGTTCTTATTTCTTTTTGATCTTTGATAATCTTCTAAGACAAATCTGTTTTAGCTTATTGGGGTTGCTTACTAATTTGTTAGTTTTAGCTTCTTGGGGTTGCTTACCAATTAGTTAATTGGGTTTATTCTAATTATTGTTATGGAGGTTCACCTAGAATAAGGGAAGTTCTCAAACATAATTGAGGTAGTTCTTTTTATCATTTGGTATTAGAGTTTTGGCTCTAAACAAATTATATCTTTACTGATTTTCCTTTCCATCCCATCTTTCTTTCTTAAAACCATTTCATCTATTTTCATCTTTCTTATGACTCTTCATCTTATCATTTATTTTTCTTACTTCATACACTATCGTGCTTACTGGAAAAAAAGTTTGGGAAAAAAAGAGAGAGAAAAGTATTTTATTGTTTTTTCAGGACCTTTTATTTTCTTTTCTTTCCTTCATATTTTAGTATACTTATTGGAAAAATTCGTGATTTTGTGACTTTTCACATTCTATACTATATTGAAATATTCTTGCATGATTCTCATAAGAAAACTATAAGATTTGCTGAAGTTTGAGATAATAGAAGTCTTATGATATGCTTCATTGAAGAAGAAATTGTCACGCGACTTATGACAGTGATGATAATTTTTTGAAGAATTATCAAGAAAGTTTGGTTAAGATGTGTAAATCCATGAATTACATAGCTAAATTGAATGAAGAACTGAAGTTGCAAAAGCAAGCAAAGAAGAATCAAGTCACATAATCTGTTGCAAGTAAAGATTGTCCACTACATGAAGATGACCAACTGATTCAAGATGAGGAAAATGATCTATCAGCCAAAAACGAAGGTTTCAATGATGGGGTTGTTGAGATGAATGATTCTGATCATCAAAGTTTGAGAGAGGAATCAAAAGGTAAAGAAGTTATGGAGAGTGATGAATATTCGAAGTATGTGACGTCATGACAAACTTCATAGAGAAAAGTGAGGACAATTTTGAGACAAATAAAATGAAAAAAGTTAGACATGGATGATAAAAGCAAAAGAAGATAGTGTGATTAAGAGAAGTGAAAAAAAAAAAGATTTAAGTGAGAAAAATCATGAAAGGAGTTTTCCAACTAACGTTCCTTCATATTATTTTCCTTATGTTTTATATGCTACATTAAATGCACGATGGGAGATGGTCAAGTTTGAAAATTTTCATCAATGAGAATTGTACTGGATTGCTCTACAAAGAAATTTCACATTTGATTTTGGAGGAGATGAGCCTCTCAAACTTCTTTTAAAGTTTGAGACGATTATTACGAAGTTTCATTTCAAGGTCATCTAAGATTTGAGGATGAATCTTATTAAAGAAGGGGAGAATGATAAGGAAATCATTGGCAATGATTAGAATTGGAGCTTTAAATTTTGACTTCTAAGCTAAGCTTCTAAATAGAGTTGAAGAGATGCAACCTTTGAAGCTTCAAGATCATCCAAAGATTGATGAATCTGGAAATTTAGATTCATCCACATATTTAATACTAGATGTATCAATTTACATTTATTCAAGGTTCATGTAGGAAACTAAAGAGTTGTTGAACCTAGTCAATTAGATGAAAGGTTGCGTCCTTTCATAGTATCCTTTCAATAATTTTAAATATGACTGTAATCTCCACATTTTAAGAAGAAGACTTTGAATTTGAATGAAATTCTCTTAGAGTTTAATCTCTCAAGGTTTATACTTTCTTTGTATTCTTGTGTTTAGAATACATGTTTTAGGAATTTTAATCTAGTTTGATCGATTAGATGTTGGAGAGTTTGAAATCTTGAAGTTAGGAACAAGTTCTCCTTTCTTCTTGATATTTGATCAAATCTTTCCAAACCAAATCTATTGAGATTTCTTGGGGTTGTTATCAATTTGTTTATTGGGGATTATTCTTATTATTGTTGTGGGGTTCACCTAGAATAAGGAGAGTTCTCAAACATAATTGAGGTAGTTTGATAAAAGGAACTACCTCAATCATGTTTGAGAATTCCTCTTATTCCAGGTGAACCCCCACAACAGTAACAAGAATAACCTCCAATAAATAAATTGAGACCCCAAGAAAGCTAAAACATATTTGGCTTGGAAGAATGATCAAAGATCAAGAAGAAAAGAAAACTTATTTCTAACTTCAAGGTTTTGAACTCTCCACAATCTAATTAATCAAACAATTGAAAGTCCTAAAACATGCATTCTAAAACAAGAATACAAAAAAAGCATAAAGCTTGAAAGAATAAATTTTAAGAAAATGCTCATTCAAATTCAAAGTCTTCTTCTAAAATGTGGAGATTACAATCCTATTTCAAGTAATTGAAAAGACATAATGAAATGACACAACCTTTTATCTAATTGACTAGGTCCATGACAAATCTTCAATTTCATACATGAACCTTTAATAAATGTAAAAACATTGAAATAAATAGGTACATTTAGTATTAAATATGTGGATGAATCTGAATTTTTAAATTCATTATAACTCTTGGGTATCCAAGTGACCCTTGGAGCTTCAAAACTTGCATCTCTTCATCATTTGCTAAAAACTTAGCTTGGAAGCAACCATTTAATCCTTCTTAAAGTCTCTTAGCTCTTGCTCTTGTCATTGGTCCTTGTGGCATTATGATTGTCTCATGATTGGGTTAACTTGAAATGTTCTCCTAATGATTTTTAGCACGAACTTGAATTGAGCTTGTTGAACTTCATTTTCCTCTTATAAATCCTCATCATCTCCTTCACTTTTTAGCTCCTTATCATTCTCCCCCTCTTCAAAAGGATTCGTCCTTGAATCAAAATTTCTACATCAAGGATAAGTCAGCAACATTAATGTAGTACTCACATGATACTTACTCGAAAGATCAATTTTGTATGCATTATTATTGATCTTTTCTAAAACTTGGAATCGTCCATCTCTTCTTGGATGTAACTTTGACTTCCTTTGGTTTGAAAAACGTTCCTTTAAGAATGCAAACCCAATCTCCCAATTTTAGAATGAGCAGTCTCCTTCCCCGATTCACTCTTTTTGTAACCTTTTCATTATGCTTTTTCTATTCTTTCTTTCACTTACTTATGAAGCTTCTGGACAAATTTAGCTTTTGATTTGGCATCAAGATGAACAAACTTGTTAGTTGGCAAAGGTAACAAATCAAGAGGTGTCTTAGGATTAAATTCATAAACTAATTCAAAAGGTGAACATTTAGTTGTGCTATGGACAGTTCTATTATAAGCAAATTTAATAAAAGACAAAATTTCCTCCCACATGAAAAGGTTCTTTTCAAGAATTGCTCTAAGCAAAGTTATTAACACAGTTGACAACCTCAGTTTGACCATCAATTTGGGATGACATATCATAAAAAACAACAACTTAATGCCCAAATTTTCCCATAAAACTTTCCAAAAATGACTTAAGAACTTGACATCTCTATTGTGAACTAGAAATGCCATGCAACCTCACAACTTCCCTAAAGAATAGATCAGTAACGTTCTTGGCATCATCGATTTTATGACAAGCAATGAAATGTGACATTTTGCTAAAACGACCAACAACAATGAATTTGCTATCATGCCCTCTCCTAGTTCTAGGTAGACCAAGAATAAAATCCATAGACAAATGAGCAAGGTGCATTAGAAACGACAAAAGGTGTGTACAATCCATGTGGACTAGACTTAGATTTAGCTTCTCGACATGTAATGCATGTACTACAATCTTTGCGAACATCATGCTGCATGTGTGGCCAATAAAAATAACAATTGAGTAAAAATGACAATTGAGTGCCTCATATGCCTTATTGAAAGATTTTAATCTCAAATAGCTCAACGACTAGTTTTTATTTTCTAAACAGACTTCATAACAGATTTGTAATCATATATATAGGTTACATTCAAATAGAAAGTGTATTGATCATTCTGTTTCGATCTGTAAAGAAAACAATAACTTATCTCTGTAAAGTCTTCAATAAATGATTGTCCTTTCCTGTGGATGTAAGCATCATTTTTCCGAACCACGTACATGCTGTTGTTGGTCTATTCTTCCTCTTTCTCTTCTTCCATTTGCATGCTTGATTCTTCTCTTTATTCACTGCGAAATTGGGCAAGAAAAAAAGAAGTTTAGAGAGATTTGAGAGCTTTCAGAAACCCAACTTAGAGAGAAAGAGAAAGAATTTTGTTTACCAGAAAGAATTTCGATCAGTCTCCATTGATTTCCCTCAGATCTGTGATAGTGGTTCTTACCACGTGTAGTCGAGAAGATTGAGAGGCATGGCTCATTCTGAGTCTTTCGTTTCACCCACCCTCTCACTTGGATCGGTCTTCTCAGCAACGTGGGCCTGAAATAACGAACAACCCAACAAATTGGTATCAAAGCAAAAGACACTTAAAGATTTCAGTTCTTGAATTATCAAGATTCAAGATTCACACGAAAATGGCAATAGCAGGATATGAGGTGGAGAAATTCGATGGTATGGGAGACTTTGGCCTTTGGAAGGCTAAAATTAGAGCCATTCTCGGTCAACAAAAGGCTCACAAGATTCTTCTTGATACATCCACTCTCCCAAACACTGTGACAACTCAAGAAAAGGAAGACTGGGAGTTGGCAGCTTATGGTACGTTAGTTCTAATCCTTAGTGATAATGTTTTAAGGCAAGTCATTGATCAAGAGACAACCTATAGCATTTGGACAAAGTTAGAAGACTTATATGCCACTAGAGATCTTCCTAATAAAATGTACCTTAGGGAGAAATTTTTCACCTTTAAAATGGATTCATTAAAATCACTTTTTGATAATCTAGATGAGTTCAAAAAGATTGCTGCTGAATTTAAGAATCTTGGGGAGAAAATAGGAGATGAGAATGAAGCATATGTGCTTCTAAATTCCTTACCAAAATCCTATAGGGAAATAAAAAATGCATTGAAGTGTGGAAGAGATAGTATATCTACTGATGCAATAATATCTGTCCTAGGAACAAGGGAACTTGAGTTGCAAGTAGTTAAGAAGGAACAACCAAATGGTGAAGGGTTGTTTGTGAAGGGAAACTTCAAACCAAACCAATCAAAGGATAGAAAACAGCAGCATACAGAGGAAAACAAGCCAAAATAGAAAATTAAATGTGAAATTGAAAAAAGAAGGGGCACTTGATTAAAAATTGCTTCATTCTAAAAAAAAAAAAGAATCAAGAGAAAGAAAAAGAGCCCAAAAGCAAGCAGCCTGAAGCCTTTGTAATAGAAGGCTCCTACATCTACTCTGATGCACTAGCCTCAACACTTGACAAGGCCATTTATGTTAACCCCCTTAGGAAACATGATTGGGTCTTGGATTTAGGATGCACCTACCATATGACACTTATGAGATGTTGGTTTAACACCTACAAAAAAATTGATGGAGAAATGGTCTACATGGGGAACAACCAAAGCTGTAAAATTGAAGGCATTGGATCCGTCTCTATGAAACTCAAAGATGGGACTGTCAAACTACTCATAAATGTGAGACATGTTCTACTTCTTAAGAGAAACTTTATCTCCCTTGGAATGCTTGATGCTGTTAGGTGTGAATATAGGGGTAAGGGTGGAACACTTGAGGTTCTAAAAGACTCTAAGGTGGTCTTTGTTGGGGAGAAAGTTCACTTGTTTGTGGTCAGAGGTGTTGAAATGATGACAGAGGCATATGTTGCCACACCAAATCAGATGATAGAAGCTGATGTTTGGCACAAAAGGTTGTCTCACATAAGTGCTAAGGGGTTGGAAGCTTTGTCTATATAAGGAATTCTACCCAAGGGAATTTCAGACAAGCTAACCTTTTATGAACATTGTGTTTTGGGAAAAACAACTAGATATAGCTTTACCAAAGCACATCATTCAACAAAGGCAATTCTCAACTACATTCACTCAGACCTTTGGGGTCCAACTCAAACACCTAGCCTAAGTGGCTCGAGGTACTTACTTTCCTTTATAGATGACTTCTCAAGAAAAAGCTGGGTTTTCTTTCTTAAATCAAAAGATCAAGTGTTTGATAAATTTATAGAATGGAAACTCATCATTGAGAAGTAGACCTCTAAGGAAATTAAAAACCTAAGAACAGATAATGGACTAGAATTTTATAGTGAAGAATTCAATAAATTTTGTAAGGAATCAGGCATAACCAAGCACAAGACAGTCAGACACACACCCCAACAAAATGAGGTAGCAGAGAGGCTGAATAAGACCATTATGGAAAGGGTCAGATGTTTACTCTCAGATGCCATTCTCAGTGAAAAATACTAGGTTGAAGCTGCAAGTTATGCTGTGTACACCTTAAATAGGTGCCCACATACATCCCTAAACTTTGTAACCCCTAAAGAAAAATGGACAAATCACCCTCCTAACTTAGACAACCTAAGGGTATTTGGATGTGTTGATTACGTACATCAAAATCAAGGAAAACTTAAGTCTAGGGCTATGGAATGTATGTTTGTTGGGTTCATTGAAGGTGTAAAGGGTTTTAAAATGTGGAACTCTATTGAGAAAAGATTTGTAATCGGTAGGGATGTTACCTTTAGAGAAAGGGAAATGTTCATGCAAAAGGAGAAGACTACAATTGAGATGCCTAAAAGCCCTACTATTAGGATTGAGGTGGAGGCTTCTAAAGATAAGTCTACAGATCATGGTTCTTTTAATGATTCAGAAGAGGAAGAGGGCACTATAGGATAGTTGGTAGAAACCACTGAAACTCAATCTGACTTGAGTCAATACTCTCTAGCAAAGGATAGGCAAAGAAGAGTGATCGTTCCCCCAGCTAGGTACACTGAAACAAACTATATGAACCTAGTTTTAAATGCAATTATAGATCTAAATGACCAGGAACCAACCAACTTTGAAGAGGCAGTAAGTTGCTCTGAAGCTAGGAACTGGATTGAAGCTATGTGTGAAGAAATGCAATCACTAAGTGTTAATGACACTTGGACTCTAGCTCCTCTTCCTAAAGGATGCAAGGCAATAGCATCTAAATGGATCTACAAACTGAAGGAGGGCACTTCTAAAGATGAAAAGCCAAGGTATAAGGCAAGATTAGTGGCCAAAGGTTTCACACAGAGGGAAGGCATTGACTATTCTGAAATTTTTTCATTAGTAGTTAAGTAAACGTCTATCAGACTTTTGTTATCCCTAGTTGCTCAATACAATCTTGAATTAGATCAACTAGATATTAAAACAGCCTTCCTACATGGTCACTTAGATGAGATCATCTACATGGTTCAACCAAAGAGTTTTGTAGAAAAGGGTAAAGAGGGCCTCTACTGTCTTCTAAACAAGTCTATTTATGGTCTTAAACAGTTTCGTAGATGTTGGTACAGAAGATTCAATGACTACATTGAGAGTATTTGGTTTCAGAAAAGTACCTATGACATTTGCACCTATGTGAACTCAACTACTTATAGGAACAAGGTGGCTAGCTGGGACTTCTAAAGAAGATTTAAATCATGTCAAAATTTTCCTAAAGAGGGAATTTGACATGAAAGATATGGGCCAGTCTAAGAAGATCCTTGGGATTGAAATTGACAGAGACAGGGGATCCTCTACCCTAAGCATTAGTCAAACCAATTATTGTAATCATTAGAAGATTCAATATTTCTAATGTTAAACTTGTAACTATACCTATTGCTCAACATTTTAAACTATCCTCAACTAATTCCCCTAAGGAAATTGACTTGGAACACCTAAATCAGATGCAAGTGGTTCTTTATAGTCAGTCAGTAGGAAGCTTGATGTACCTCATGATCTCTACTAGGCCTGATTTATCCTATTATGCAAGCCTAGTGAGTAGATTCATGTCAAACCCTGGGAGAAGGCATTGGGAAGCTACCAAATGGATACTTAGGTATCTAATTTGGTCTAAGCAGTCTAAGCTAATCTACCAGATTGTTAAAGAGACAGATCTAGGAGTCTATGGGTTTATTGATTCAGATTTCGCAGGGGATCAAGATAAGAGAAGGTCTCTGATAGGGTATCTCTTCCTATATGGACCTAATCTACTGAGCTAGAAGGCTAATCTACAATCAATAACAACCCTATCAACTATCGAAGCTGAGTACATGACACTTTCAGAAGCTATAAAAGAGGCATTGTGGTTGGCTTGATGGAAGACTTTGGCATTAAACAAATAGTAGTTAAGATCTATTGTGATAACCAAAGTGCTATCCATCTTTCCAAAAACCCACAATACCATTCTAGGAAAAAACATATCGACATAAAATTTCACTTTGTAAGAGACAGAATAGAACAAGGGCAAATCAAAGTTCTAAAAGTTCATACCTCGGAGAACACGACAGACATGCTTACCAAACCTGTCTCGAAGCTTAAGCTCAGCAAGTGCCTTAAACAGATTAGCTTCATGTTACCTGGAAAGGGGTAATCGATAGTCAGAACTAGAAGGAAGAAGGCTTCAGCATTGAGATTAAGATGGAGATTTGAAAGAATTTAATCCTAAATAGCTCAACGGCTAGATTTTATTTTCTAAACAAACTTCATAACAGATTTATAATAATATATATATAGGTTACATTCAAATCGAAAAATGTATTGATCATTCTGTTTAGTACACGATCTGTAAAGAAAACAAAAACTTCTCTTTGTAAAGTCTTTAATAAACGATTGTCCCCTTTCGTGGATGTAGGCATCATTTTTTTGAACCACGTATATGCTGTTGTTGGTCTCTTCTTCCTCTTTTTCTCCTTCCATTTGCATGCTTGATTCTTCTCTTTATTCACTACGAAATTGAGAAAGAACAAAAGAAGTTTAGAGAGAGTTGAGAGCTTTCAGAAACCCGACTTTGAGAGAGAGAGAGAATTTTGTTTACCAGAAAGAATTTCGATCGGTCTCCATTGATTTCCCTCAGATCCGTGATAGTGGATCTTACCACGTGTAGTCGAGAAGATTGAGAGGCGTGGCTCATTCTGAGTCTTTCGTTTCACTAACCTCTCACTTGGATCGGTCTTCTCAGCAACATGGGCATGAAATAAGGAGCAACCTAACACTTATATTGAGAAAAATGACTCATCAAGCGAACACCATGTGCTTTCTTAACAAACAATTCTCTATATGAACCCTTAGGAATACAAAGTTTATCTTTCCTAAACAAGAATCCATAATAAACATAAAAATGATTTATTCCTATTCCATTCACACATTGGAAAAATAAATTACCAAAATCATCATCATTTTCATACATTTCTTTCAAAAACTCAAATCTCATTAATTTTGAAGATAAAGTTGGTAACAAGGTATATCTCCTCGATAATGCATCAACAACAATATTTTTCTTACCATTTTTGTATCTTATCACACATGGAAATGATTCTACGAATTCCACCCACTTAGCATGATGATGATTTAACTTATCTTGTCCCTTGAGATGCTTCAAACTTTCATGATCCATATGAATGAGAAATTCCTTTAGCCATAAGTGATGCTACCTTGTTTGTAATGCTCTTACTAAAGCATATATCTCATTGTCAAAAGTTGGATGGTTCAAAGCAACATCATTTAATTTCTCACTAGTACATAATAGGTCTCTGTTCCTATATAAAACCGGCTCCAATCCCTATTCCACTAGCATCATACTCAATTTCAAATGTTTTTTCAAAGTTAGCCAAAGACAACAAAGGTGCAAAACTTAATTTTTCTTTCAAAACATTAAATTCCCTTTCTTGTGATTCTCCTGAAGGAACTCTATTTACAGAGGACCTTTGAGTGGAAGCGGATTGTCCAAATCCCTTTTCGATTGAATGCATACATTTACAGTCAGACAAAAAAAATTATGCATAAAACTAAATTACAGCATGCTTTTGAAATAATAACAAAGTTTAGAGATTATACATTTAAAGAACCGTTCTTCAAGTTAATCCCTCAATCGTACTCGTTCACGAATGTGTCGAACAAGTCATGAACACCCTAAAATAGCATCAAACAACAATGCGCTCGAACAAAAAAGGGACACTACCACTTGGTGACCTTGGTATTCTCGATGTGAGAATCTAGAAGTGGTGGGCTTTGGCTAATTTTTGTTAGAGGGAAAGTTTGGAGTTGGAGAAGGAAGACGATCGAGAAAGGGAACAAGGCTGTTATGTAGACGACCAAGTCTATCACATAGAATATATTACTCGATCGTTTAATCTCTCAAGGAATCGTGTAGAAGACTTTCTTTTTACCCGATCGTGAAAGCTTGTCTGTTGGAATAATAAAATCACATTTTCATTTATCCCACTTTTGTCATTAAAAACTAATTAATTTACCACTAAGGGCGGTTATAGAGAAAAATGGTTAATTATCAAATAATTATTAAATTATAAATAAATAAGATAACTAATTTATCATATTAAATTCATAACCTATAGTTTTAATATTGCATCATATACAATATATAAACCGTAGTTCTTTTTCTCCACTTTATGGCATTTAATATAAATCATATTTATAATAAATTTAATAACTATAAATCTTATTCATAGAAAATGTATTTGAATCATATTCAAATATTTATTCCTCCAATTAATTAATAATGTATCAAATACATTATGTCAATTATATAATTGAATTAATTGAATTATATCATATATAATTTAATTTCCTCTTATTAATTTGAACATTTCAAATTAACCCAAAAACTGATTTTCAACTTAATCCATTGAGCTACCAAGAGGACCTTATGAACTTGTAGCTTGAAGCTCCAACAGTACGTGAATAACTAATTAAATTCATTAATCACATTATCCACCATTCGTTAACTGTCGGGAACTCCACTAAAGATCGACAACTGCACTCTTCGTACCACAGATACATTTCTGTATCTATTAGATATAACCAATCAACATTACGATGACCCTTCACAAATTGCTCGTAAGTACAGCTGGGTCAAATTACCGTTTTTCCCCTATAGTTACATCTAACTCCTTAAATACCACTGATCTCTCTAATGAACAATAGATCATAGTCCCACTATGATTAAACCCTTCTCGGGCCAAGAGAGGGTGTAGCACCACATTGTTCAAGACCCGAAATCAGCCCTTAAGAGAGCAATTTATCTACTTACCCTTGCTTCAAGGAAGGAGTGAATTCCATCTTGTGTAACTATTCCCAGCTCCTCAATTAGACGAATTCCCAAAATGGTAGGCTTTTTGAGTTGGCGATCTAGCCACTCTCACCCATACAAATCAAAGAACCGCTCTCATAGGCATGAGTTCACAACTCACTCAGGATTAAGGTCATGTTACCTATAGTCATCCTAGTGAAATGAAAGTCTCAATTATGAATGACATTATATACAGAGACTAAATATTTCATGGTCCGGTCTTATAAAAATTCCTTTGTATAGAATATCCTCGCTCGTATGTCTAATACATGAATGATCAGGATCAGATCATTTGTAGCACTTTACAAAATTTGTAACACCTATAAAGCGAGTCAAACTCATCGTGTAACCAGGATAAGGTATCCAACCTGATCCATATACTACAGACCATTTAGGTTATTACTTAAACACGATTTACCTGTATATCTCCACATACATGTTTAAGTTACAATAATAACCTTGGATGTTAGTTTATTAGTTTGTAGTTAATGCAACTAAAATATCATATATTTCTAGACAGAGTGAATAAAATATCAAATATTATTAATCACTGAAATGTTTGTTCATACAAGTGTTTACAAACTATAGGACCCTACGAGATTTAGGGCATCAACCCCAACATCTCCATATGTGAAAACAACATCCTTTTTAATCATAGCATTTAGTGGTGCAACAATGATAATAAAATCCTTAATGAACCTCCTATAAAAACTATCTAAGCCATGAAATGATCAAATTCACTATCATTTTTAGGTTGTGGTCATTCTTAGATAGCTTTAGCTTTTTAAATATCAACTTCAATACCATTTTGTAGAAATAAAATATCTAAGAAAATTAATCTTATCTAGAAAAAGCGCACACTTTTTCAAATTGACAAACAACTGAGCTTTTCTCAAAGGAAGCAACACTTTTCAAACATGCTCCATGTGCTCTTCTAAAGATTTTCAATAAATCATAATATCATTAAAGTAAACCACTACACATTTTCTATGTATTCATGCAAAACATGATTCATGAGATGCACAAAAATACTAGGTGCATTGATTCTTAAAAGGCATAGCTAACCACTCATATAATCCATGTTTGGTCCTAAATGGAGTTTTCCATTCATCTCCCACTTTCATCCTAATTTGATGGTATCAAGACTTAAGATTAATTTTAGTAAATAAAATAGATCAATGCAATTCATCTAACATATCATCAAGTTTAGGTATAGGATGACGATACTTTACCGTAATTTTGTTGATAGCTCTAAAATCCCCACATATTCTCCAAGATCCATCCTTCTTTGGAACCAAGATGACAGGGATAGAACAAAGACTTAGACTTTCCCTCACATATTCTTTGGCAAGCAAACTCATCAAATTGCTTTTGAATTTCTTTTGTCTCAGTAGGATTAGCTCGATAAGTTGGCCTATTTGAAATGACAACTCCTAAATCTCGTAGAGTCATAAACTAACATCCAAGATTATCGCTTTGTAGATGTTACAATTATTGTAAAGTGCCAGAAATGATTTGATCCTGATCATTCATGTCGAGACACGTGAGCGGGGATATTTTATACAAAGAAGTTTGTTTAAGACTGGACCATGAAATATTTAGTCTCATTATATAATGTCGTTCATAATAGAGACTTACATTTCACTAGGATGACCATAGGTAACATGAACTAAATCCTAAGTGAGTAGTGAACTTCTGCCTATGAAGGTGGTCCTTTGATTTGTATGGATGAGAGTGATCAGATCACCGACTCAACAAGCCTACCATTTTGAGGATTCGTCTAATTAGGGAATTTGAAACATAACTACACAAGAAGGAATTCATTCCTTCCCCATTGTCGGGGCAAATAGATAAATTGCTCCCTTAAGGACTGATCTTGGGGCTTAAACAATGTGGCGCCATACCCTCTCTTGGCTCGAGAGGGGTTTGGTCATAGTTAGACTATGATTTATTGTTCATTAGAGAGATCAGTGGTACTTAAGGAGTCAGATGTAACTACAAGACAAAATGGTAATTATGGCCCAACTGTACTTACGAGCAATTTGTGAAGGGTCATTATACTGTTGATTGGTTATATTTGATGGATACAGAAATATATCTGTGGTGAGAACAACTGTCGGTCTTTAGTGGAGTGCCCGTCAATTAACGGATGGTGAATAACTTAATTAAAGAGTTTAATTAATTATTCACGTACGGTTGAAATTTCAATCTATAGGTCCATGAGGTCCCCTCGGTAGATCAATAGAAATAAATGAGAATAAGTTTTGGATTAATTTGAATTGTTCAAATTAATTGAGGGAATTAATTATATGTGATATAATTAATTTAATTTGATTATGTATGATATAATTATTGTAGTGTATTTTGATACATTATAATATAAAATGTTTATGAGAGGAAACAAATAAATATTTGAATATAATTCAAATATTAATTATATGAATTAGGTTCATATAATTAAATTTAATATAAATGAGATTTATATTAAATGCTATTGGTGAGAGATTTGAAACCATAGGTTATATGTTATATATGATATAATATATAGTGGTTTATGTACACACACACACACACACACACACATATATAACATCGGGCACAATTGAACAACTCTCTCTCGCAACTCTCCAGTTCCATTCCAGTTTTTGCTCTGAGGCAAGTCATTTCACAAAGTCGGACTAGAGTCAAGCTTAACAGGGTATTCTTTCCCCGCTGATTCTGCCAATCCCGTTCCCTTGGCTGTGGTTTCGCTGGATAGTAGAAAGGGACAATAAGTAATACGACAAGAATGCTCCCCCCCGCACATCGAGGCCGGGGCAAGGGGCAGGAAAATTCATTTCAAGTTCCTTGGTGCGACCTGCGCCGAGGTTTGGCACTGGGCAGGAATCACATTGCGTTAGCATCCGCAGGGACCATCGCAATGCTTTGTTTTAATTAAATAGTTGGATTCCCCTATATATATATATAATATTATTTAAAATTAATTTAAATTTAAATTTAAATTTTGAATTATGGGAGGGAAATAATTTCCCTCCCCAATCTCTCATCATTTTTTACTTTACGTGGGTGGTGGGAGGTAGTTATTAAAAAGGGTTTCTGAGTTGTCTTCTTCTTCCCGAAAAAAGACACAGAAGAGATTGATAACGGGCATAAATGCACGTTATCATAATGCTAAGTTCTTAAACAATGCTGGCTTGAATTGATAAAATATGTTAAATTGCGTCCAAAAAGCATTAAGTTTATTATATTGCGGCCGCATGCGTTCAGCACATAGGAACAGTTGATTTTTGTGTTTTGATGCAGAATATGCGTTGACGCAAGGTGGAAATCGCGATCATAGGAAATCATTGGTCGAGCCCAGCATTACCGCAAGGCTTTGCGGTGATTGAGCTCGCAAACATTTACCCAAGAAGAATTGCCGCAACTTGGTCGGCGCAACATGGTGGGCGCATCTGAGGGAAAGGCATATTTAATCACGATAGGATAGAAAGCTGATGATAGTCGAATCCGAATTAAGTTGACAGCTGCTAACGAACAAGTACGTTCAGCTTTTCAGTGACAAATATTCGGCGCATCAGTCAGGAATTAAAGTCGTCCCATCTGAACAATCATGAGAGAGAAGCTACCTTTCACCCTGAAAGTTCTATAAATACTAGAGGCATTCTTCAGTTAATCAGTTCAGCAGTTTTTACGCGTTCACCATTCTTTCCATAGTTTTTCCTTTTTAAGGCGGAGCAAGAGAAGAGTAAAGATGCTGGAAATCGCTCAGGGCAACTCGAGAGAGAACCTTGAGGCGTAGAAGCAGAGAGTGGGCCGACTCTCCCAAGAGCGAGATTATCTTTTGAACACGAGTAGAAAAACAGTGTAAAAGCCTGGGCAGCAAGAGATTGCTACCAGGCTCTTTATTCTATACGTGCATTGTTATTTTGTACTTCATCTTTATATTTATACAATGGAAGTTCTTATTCTACATTTGTTCACTCTCTTAGCACACATGAGTAGCTAAACTAGTCGAATGGGTTGAGAAGAACTAAGCTAACATGACCTAGGAAGTTCATTGCTTGCGATTGTCTTGTTTTATGCTGTGCCAAATACCCCTTTAGAGCTACTCGAAAGAGAGTCTAAAGAAAGAACCTAATGACTCGAGAGAGCTAGGTTAGAATCTGGACTCGAGAGAGGAAGATTATAACTGCATAAACAAGAGATAGGGACTTAGAGATAAGCTCTGTTTGTCAACCTGCATCACATGCATCCTAGAAATGGGAATGATATTATGTGGTCGCCTTATTTGTGTGTGTGTCATTTCGTCATCACATAAGTAAGAATAGAGACTTATGTGTAGGTCCTATAGACTTATCGCATATATTACATGCGTTCTAGCCTTAGAAGTCGCGACATTTGTACCGAGAGGTGGTTTACTATTGTATGCATGTTGCATGATCGCATAGCATGAACACATCCTAGGAAGTGTTAGACGAAATTTTTCTCAACCCGTTCACCACATACTCATCACATTTTCCGTTTAATTTACTCTTTTCAAATTTTGCCGCATTTATTTATTTTTCATCACTGCAAACAACAATCCCAACAATTTATTTATTTATCCGCTTACCGCAAAGTTTTCATAAAAATTATCAACACAACCTATTTTCACAAGTCCCTGAGTTCGAACCTGGACTTACCAGGAAACTCAGTGGAATTTACACTTGGATTCTACTGAGGAAACTTGAGTGCTCAACGCAATTTCACCATCGCATATCATTCATAATTTCACTTCATAAAATAACGCATCAGAGATCTAACAGAGATGTCTCTGAGAAATTCCCATCCTCCTTCCTCTGTTCTCTCTCATTTTTTTTTTCTAATCTTTTCTCACAAAAAAAAAAAAAAAATCCAAAATAGTCAGAGCCTGCTCTTCTTGGGTTCTCATCCCTAAGAATACCAAGATTTCCATCCTGGTGGTGCCCAATTGGAAATCGAGAAATTTTATGTGAAGATGATTTGGTCTTCAAAAGTAAGGGCTCAAAACCCAAATTATTTCATTGTTTGTTTTCGATCAAGCATGCTATATGTTTATTTAATTAAAGACATGATCTGTTTCCATCATGGTAAAATTTGTATTATGTGAAATTTTGGGAAAAATTGGGACGAACCGCTTCCGCTTATGGTCCCTTTATAGGGTTCTTTCACATACGCCCCCGAATCTTAAGGATCGTCTTGTAATGCAACTTTGTAGTCATCATCACAAGATCGTTCAAATACTTGGATCGTAACATATTCGTTTCTATTTAAAAAAAATTTCATGTGCAGCATGGTGCACTCTTTTTTCCATGTCTTCAATGAATCATGATTTTCCTCACATAAATACTTTTTCTCAATTTCACTATGTTCTTTTCCAGCTTCTTCATTTTTCTTCATTTTCTCTATTTTCATACACACTACTTGCTCCTCACTTTTTTCTATTTTCTGAGTCACTTCTCTTTCTTCATTTTCATCTAGAGTTTTTTTATGACTCCCTTCTCAACACATACTTCAAATGTCTCCTTGCTCTCCATAACTAATTCATCTTTTAATTCATCTCTCAAACTTTGATAATCACCCTCATTATCTCAATAACCTCAATATTGGAATCTTCTTGTTCAACTTGAGAATGATCTCCATCATTTTGAATTGGTTGTCCATCTTGAAGAATTGGGTATTCTACTTAACTTGGAATAGATTGTGTAACTTGATTCTTCCTTGCTTGCTCTTGCAACTTCATCCTTTCATTCAGTTGAGATATGTAATAACTCAGCCAAGTTTCCTCGAATATTCTTCCAAAATTATCATCACTATTGTCGGACGCATGATGATTTCTTCTTTTGTGGAACATACCATAAGACTTCTAGTATCTCAAACTTCAGCAAATCTTATAGTATTCTTATGAAAATCATGCAAGAAATTTCAATATAGTCTAGAATGTGAAAAGTCACAAAATCTCAAAGTTTTTTTTTTTTTTTTTAAAAAAAAATATATATACAAATATGCAAAATACAATTCTTCTTTTTTCTTCTAATTTTTCTAGTAAGTATACTAAAATATGAAGAAAATAAAAGAAGATGAAATGTCACAAGAAAACAAAAAATCACTCTTATTTATTTTTCTATTTTTTTCCCTCAAACTTTTTTATTTTTAGCAAGCACAGTAGCATGTGAAATAAAAAAAAAATGAGAAGATGAAGAGACACAAGAAAGATGGAAACATACAAAATGATTTTAAAAAAGAAAGAAGATGGTATGGAAAAGAACACAAGAAAAGGTATAATATGTTTAGAGCCAAATTTCATGGGGTTGGAGTTCTTGCGCATGTGGGGTTCCCGTGCGGCACCTCGACTGCCCCACTTGATCGAGGTAAGCCATCTATGACCCTCGAGTTGGACTAGTTTCGCCCTCCAATAGGCTCATCAAGGGAGTGGGGATAGCTCCCGACCAGTGTGGTGCCAAGGCAATGCGCCCATCCATCAAGATCCCTCAGGAGTAGGCATATGCCTGTGGCATGTACTCCGTTTGTTCGCTATCCCGCATGCCCTAGTGAGTGTATATTGGGACTAGCCAGCCCACTCGTGCCTCGCCACGACTATCACGATCATTGATCTATGACACCCTCCCCCACTCGATTTCGCAACGTCCTTGTTACGAGGAGGAGTGCAAACTCTCCCCTAAGATCGTCATATGGTGCAACTTCTCTCTGCATACTCCCATAGAGTTCTTCATCCTCGGGGAAGACCCATGCTCGGTAGAACCCATTTCTCAGGTGCGTGGCAGCATATGTTGGCCTAGTGTACTTCCTCATCCACATACTGATTCACGGACCTGCCCATACGATGGAACGCTTGGTGAACACTATGAGTGCAACCACATGTCAACTCTGATACCACTCTGTCATAGGGTCGGAGTTCTTGCGCACGCGGCATCCCCGTGTGGCACCTCTACTGCCCCACTTGACCGAGGTAAGCCATCTATGACACCCTCGAGTTGGACTGGTTTCGCCCTCCCATGGGCTCATAGGGGAGTGGGAATAGCTCCCGACCAATGTGGTGCCAAGGCAGTGCGCCCATCCATCAAGATCCCTCAAAAGTAGGCATATGCCTGTGGCACATACTTTGCTTGTTCGCTATCCTGCATGCCCTAGTGAGCGTAACTTGGGACTAGCCAACCCACTCGTGTCTCACCACGACTATCATGATTTTTGATGCGTGACACCCTTCCCCACTCGATTTCGTAATGTCCTCATTGCGAGAAGGAGTGCAAACTTGCCCCTAGGATCGTCATGTGGTGCAGTTGCTCCCTGCATACTCCCATAGAGGTCTTCATTCTCGGGAAAGACCCATGCTCGGCAAACACCCATCTCTTAGGTGCGAGGCAGCATGCGTTGGCAAAGCGCACTTCCTCATCTGCATACACTTTCACAGACCCACAGACGATGGAGCGCTTGGTGAACATTATGAGTGCAACCACATGTCAGCTCTGATACCACTCTATGATGGGGTCAGAGTTCTTGCGCATGCAGCGTCCCCGCGCGACACCTCAGGTGCCCCAAAACCGAGGTAAGCCATCTATGACACCCTCAAGTTGGATTGGTTCGCCCTCCCATGGGCTCATCAGGGGAGTGGGAATAGCTCCCGACCAGTGTGGTGCCGAGGCAGTGTGCCCATCCATCAAGATCCCTTAGGAGTAGGCACACGCTTGTGGCACGTACTCTGCTTGTTCGTTATCCTGCATGCCCCAGTGAGCGTAACTTTCAACTAGCTAGCCCACTCGTGTCTTGCCACGACTATCACGATCTTTGATCCGTGACATAAAACTCTGATGCCAAATGATAAAGGTCATTACCTCAATCACGTTTGGGAACTCCCCCTTAAACAAGGTAAACCCCCACAACAATAATAAGGATAGCTTCAATTAACTAGTTGGTAAGTAACCCCAATAAAGCTAAATATTTGGCTTGGAAGATTGTCCAAAGATCAAGAAGAAAGAAGAATTTATTCTTAACTTTAAGATTTCAAACTTTCCACAATCTAATTGATCAAACTAGATTGAAAGTCCTAAAACATGCATTCTAAACACAAGAATACAAAGAAAGCATAAAGCTTGAGAGATTATACTCTAAGAATTTTTATTTCAAATTCAAAGTCTTGTTACAAAAAAAAAAATGTGGAGATTACAACCCTATGTAAACTATTTGAAAAGACATTATGAAAGGATACAACCTTTCATTTAATTGACTAGGTTCAACAACAACTCTTCAATTTCATACATGAACCTTCAATAAATATAAAAATATTGAAATAAGTTAATACATCTAGTATTAAATATGTAGATGAATCAATTTTTTTTATTCATATTGACTTTTGGATGAAAATGTACTTTTTAATGCATGAATAGTTGCAATTCTTCACCATGGGTAGACCATAGCTTTGAAGTAAATATTAAATGCTTCAGCTTCTATCATTGTCATTTATTTCCTTATCAAGGTTTCACCTGGAATAAGAGAAGTTCTCAAACATAATTGAGATAGTTCCATTTATCATTTGGTATCAAGCTAAAATAGATTTGGTAACAAAGCTAGAGCTAAGTCTTTCTGAAGCATTAAATGTCTACTTCCAAGCTAAGTCTCCAAATTGCGGTGAAGAGTTGCAACTATACAAGCTACAAGACCACCCAAAAGACAACAAATTTTATATTCTAGATTCATCCACATTCTTTATGAATAATGTACTAATTTAATTTTTATGTATTTAAATTTATGAAAGTAGTTAAAGAGTTGTTAGATGAACTCAGACAATTAGATGAAAGATTGCATCATTTCATAGTGTCTTTTCATTTTGTACAAATAGTGTTGTATTTTTCACATTTGATAGAAAAAGAAGATCTAGAAAATGTAAAATATTGGGTCTTAAACTTTGAAAGCTTTTCTAAGCTTTGTTCTTGTGATAGAATGCATGAATATTTGTAGCAGTCAAGTGATGATTGATTTGTCTTGCTTGTGGAGTGCTTTGAAGATCAATGGTTGATAGGAGTTTCAAAGATTTTTCCGATTCTTGATTTATTAGATCATCTAAGTAATCTATCATCTAGACTATCTTAGTGATAGTTCTGAAAAAGAGCTATTATTTTGAGTGTAGTTCGGGCTCGTTGTTGGATTTTATGTGTTTATTGCTCTATTTTGTAGATATTGAGCAATCAAGAGGTAGAACAAAGTATTTGGAGCTAAACGAGGTTAATTTGAAGCAAATTGGAGTTGATTTGAGCATCCAGAGCTTTCAAAGGAGTAAAAATGACCAAAATGCCCCTACTTCAGCATCACAATGCCCATCCATTACCTAGGTCCAACGCTCGCTTGACGCCAGAAGATAGAATTGTTGATCTGCAGGGCAGCGTTGCAATGCTACCCTCAATGTTGCAACGCTCTGAAGATTAATGCAATGCTACCATTGCAACGCTTCCCTGACGCTCGTGACATAATTTTTCGAGCATTGCAACGCTCTTTCTTGTTGGGTTGATGCCCTAAAGTCTCGTGTCCTGTAGTCTGTAAACAGTTTGTACGAACGCTTGTGTTATTAATATATGATATTTACTTCACATCTTGTATTTTTGCTCAGTTGCTTGTTTCAATTGCTTTACCACAAACCAATAAACATAAAATCCCTGGTTATCTCTATATGACTCAAACATGTATATGGTGACATACAAGTGGATTATGTCTTGAGTGATAACCAAAATGGTATGTAGTATATGGTATAGGAGGGAAACCTTATCCTGGTAACGCTACGGATGCGGCCCACTTTGTGAAATGATTACAAGTGTTGTGACTTATCACAGATGGTCTGATCCTGATCATTCATGTTGGAGACATGCGAGCGGGGGCGTCTTATTACAAAGAGTTTGTATATAGACTTGACCACGAAGTGTTAACGTCTCATTATATAACAACGTTCATGACAGAGACTTCACTTCACTAGGATGACTATAGGTAACATGACCTCAATCCTAAGTGAGTTGGGAACTCCTGCTTTGAAGGCGGTCCTTTGATTTGTATGGGTGCAAGTGGCCAGGTCGCCGATTCAAACCTACCATTTTGGGGATTCGTCTGATTTGGAGCTGGGAACTCAGCTACACAAGATGAAATTCACTTCTTCCCTGATGCAAGGGTAAGTAGATAAATATCTCCCTTAAAGGCTGATTCCAAGGCTTGAACGATGTGGTGCCACATACCTTCTCTTGGCCTGAGAGGTGTTCACACATAGTTGGACTTATGTTGTATTGTTCATTAGAGGAATCAGTAGTACTAAGGAGTGAGATGTAACTACAGGGGCAAAACGGTAATTTGGTCCAGGTGTGCTTACAAGCATCTGTGAAGGGTCATCGTACTCATGATTGGTTATATCCGATGGACATAGAAATATATCTGTGGTAAAAGAGTTCAGCTGTTGGTCTTTAGTGGAATGCCAGACAGTTAACGAATGGTGGATCTCGTGGCTAAAGAGTTTAGTTAGCTATTCACAACCGTTGGAGGCTTTGAGCCACAGGTCCATTAGGTCCCCTAGGTAGCTTGGATAAGGTCGAGAATCAGTGTTTGAGTTAATTTAAAATGTTCAAATTGACAAGAGGAAGTTCGATTATATATATTATATAATTGGACTAGTTAATTATATATGATATAATTGGCTAAATATATGAGATACATTATTTTAGTGAAAAATTAGATATAAAATATGATTTATATCAAGTAGAGAAGAAAATACTATAGTACATATGTGATTTCAACTTAGGAAAAATATAATATTATTATATTTATTATTAATTAATTGGTTAATTATATGATAATTAAGCCAATTTTTCATGTTCAGACGTAAAGTCGGTTATTGGAACCGATGAATTAAAATGAAAATGGTTTTCACATTGAATCGCCCATTCAAAAAGAAGAAGAGAGATCGCGCTGGTGAAAAGTAATCGATCGCTTAAGTATTTCGAGAGTCTATATGACAGTCACTCTCCGCTTAAATGATCGTCCACCTCGAGCCTAAACGATTGCACACTAGTTCCTACACGATCGGATAGCTTCCCTAAACGATCGTAGTGTGTGTTGAGTTTGCTAAACGATCATATACGATTTCCTAAATGATCATTCTGTAAAACCTACACGATCGTGTAGTTTCTCCTAAATGATCATTTACTTATCCCACTTACTTATCGCCTACACGATTCGTGCTTCCTGATAATGGGCAGAAATGCACGTTATTACAGTGCTAAGTTATAAAACAATGTAAGGTTGCGTTGATAAAAACATATAAGATTGCGTCCAAAAAGCATTAAGTTCATAATATTGCGGTCGCATGTGTCAATTGCATGAAAATAGTTAACTTATATTTTTGTGTAGAATATGTGTTGACGCAAGGCGGAAAATGCAATCACAAGAAATCAACGGCCGAGCGCATCAAAAGATTACGTCACCGCAAGGCTATGCGGTCATTTGTGCTCACAAATATCTACTCAAGAAGATTGTCGCATAGAGCCAGCGCATCTGGGTGAAAAGCGTAATAAATCACGATGGGACAGAAAGTTGATGATGGTCGATTCCGAATTAAGTTGATAAGCCGTTAACGAACTACTGTAGCAAGTACACTCAACTTTTCGATGACAAATATTCGGTGCATCAGACAGAGAATTAATGCCATCCCATCTGTGCAATCATAAGAGAGAAGAAGTCTTTCACCCCGAAGCTCTATAAATACCGAAGGCAACCTTCAGTGAAGGAGTTCGGACAGTTAGATAATTTTCCCTTAGATAGAAGTAACCTTGTTCATAGTTTTTATTTATTTAGAAGGCGAAGTGAGAGAAGGGAAGAGACGCCGGAAGATCGCTCTGGCCAGCTCGAGAGAGAACCCAGAGGCGTGGAAAAGCAGAGAGAGGGCCGACTCTCGCAAGAGCGAGATTATCTTTTGAGTAGAGTAGAGAAAAATAGTGTAAAAGCCTTGGGAAGCAAGAGATTGCTACCAAGCTCTTTATTCTCATTTCGCATTGTTATTCTATATTTCAATTCTATATTTATAAAAAAGGAACTTGCTTATCTACATTTGTTCACTCTCTTAAAAGCACGCACGAGTAGCTAAATCTATCGAATGGGTTGAGAAGAACTAAGCTAACATGACCTAGGATCTTCGTTGCATGCAATCATCTTATCTTATGTTGCTTCTAACACCCCTTTAGAGCTACTCGAGAGAGAGACTAAAGAAAGAACCTAATACTTGAGAGAGCTAGGTTAGAATTTAGACTCGAGAGAGCGAGATTAGATCTGCATAAGCGAGAGATAGGGAATTAGAGATAAGCTTTGTTTGCCAACATGTATCGCATGCACCCTAGAGATAGGTTATGGTATTATGCGTTTGCCTTGTATGTGTGTATGTCATTTGTCATTGCATAAACAAAAATAGAGGCTTATGTGTAGGTCCTATAGACTTTATCGCATATATCGTATACGTTCTAAAACTAGAAGCCGTAGCATTTGTGTTGAGAGATGATTTGCTATTGTATGTGTGTTGCATGATCGCATAACAAGAACACAATCCTAGGAAGTGTTAACTGAAACCCTTCTCAACCCGTTCCCCGCATATTCATCGCATCTTTTGTAGTATTAACCCTTGTCTTAACTCCGCCACATACAATTTATACCACAAACAACAAACCAACCAATCATTAATTTATTTGTTACCGCAAGGTTATCTTAAGAATTACCACCGCATATCGTTTTCCTTAGTCCCTAAGTTTGACCCTGGACTTACCAGGAAACTCAGTAGGATTTATACTTGGATTCTGCTGAGAAAACTTGTTGCACAACGCATTTCCATCACTACAATTCCTTTCCTTATTTCACCGCATGAAATAATGCATCAAGTTTTTGGCACCATTGTCGGGGACTTCGGCAATTTAGTGTGCTAACGGTAATTTTTCTGATTTCTTTGCAGCTCTCAACCTTTGGCGAATTACGACCCAGAGATTGACAGGACGTTCCGACGAAGATTGAGAGATAGCCACCAACAACAACCACCTGAGAAAGATAATATGGCGGAGCAACCTGGAAACGAAGCACCAAATGAAAACAATGTCATGGCGAATCCAATCCTACTGGCAAACGATCGTAATAGGCCCATTCGGGACTATGCATCACCCAACCTCTACAATTTCTCCCTATGAATCACGAGGTCTACTCTTGATGGATCTCGATTCGAAATGAAACTGGTGATGCTACAAATGATCCAGACTGCTGGACAGTTTGGAGAAAAGCGTGGCGAGGACCCGCATGCCCACCTCCGTAGTGTCATAGAAATCTGAAACACTTTTGTGTTCCCAAATATCTCTACCGAAGAATTTTGACTAACTTTGTTTCCATTTTCTTTGTGTGATCAGGCACGAAAATGGGAGTACTCTCTCGAACCGGGGGAGATTACTTCTTGGGAACAAGTGGTAGAGAAGTTTATGAAGAAATATTTCCCACCAACTGAGAATGCCAGGAGAAGGAAATTAATAACCAATTTTGAATAGGACATGGACGAATCGCTCAGCGATGCTTGGGCGAGGTTTAAGAGGCTGGTAAGAGACTGCCCACACAATGGATTACCATACTGCTTACAAATGGAGATTTTTTATCATGGATTAAATCCCGCTTTACAGACCACTGCCAATGCGGCAGCCACTAGAGGTCTGCTAGACAAAACGTATGATGAGGCTAAAAACATCCTAGATAACATCTCTCAAAATCACGAGGACTGGAGAAGAGTGATTAGAGATTGAGAATAAAGGATAATGATGCAAACAATGGTACTATTGCATCACTTCAGAGTCAGATGACTGCAATGATGAACTTGATACAAGGAATCGCAATCAACAGCCCAACAATGTATAGTGGGCAAGTGAATGTAATCAACTAGATTGCCGCAAGGTGTGCTACTTGCGGTGAAAAACACGCAATGGAGGAATGCCCGTAAAACCCATAGTCTATTTATTTTGTGAAGAATAATCCATTCTCTAACACGTACAACCCTGGATGGAGAAACCACCCCAACTTTGCATGGAAAAATCAGCAGCAAAATTTCCAATCAGTGGCACAAAAAGAAGGGCCACCTGGATTTTTCTCGCGAAATAACTGTCAAACGAGTAATCAAGCTAGCAGTTGGCAGGCGCCGTAATCTTCCTCTTTGGAAATTTTTTTGAAGCAATATATTGAGAAGAACTAAGCTAACATGACCTAGGATCTTCATTCATGCGATCATCTTGTCTTATGTTACGCTCAACACCCCTTTAGAGCTACTCGAGAGAGAGTATAAAGAAAGAACCTAAGACTTGAGAGAGCTAGGTTAGAATCGAGACTCGAGAGAGCGAGATTAGATCTGCATAAGTGAGAGATGGGGACTTAGAGATAAGCTCTGTTTGCGACCATGCATCGCATGCACCCTAGAGATAGGTTATGGTATTATGCGGTCGCCTTGTATGTGTGTATGTCATTTGTCATCGCATAAACAAGAATAAAGGCTTATGTGTAGGTCCTATAGACTTTATCGCATATATCGCATGTGTTCTAGAATTAGAAGTCATAGCATTTACGTTGAGAGATGATTTGCTATTGTATGTGTGTTGCATGATCGCATAACATGAACGCAATCCTAGAAAGTGGTAGCTGAACCCCTTCTCAACTTGTTCCCCGCATATTCATCGCATCTTCTGTATTATCAACTCTTGTCTTAACTCTGCCACATACTTTTTATACTGCAAACAACAAACCAACCAATCATTGATTTACTTGTTTCCACAAAGTGATCTTAAAAATTATTACCACTGTTTTCCTTAGTCCCTGAGTTCGACCCTAGACTTACAAGGAAACTCAGTAGGATTTATACTTGGATTCTGCTGAGAAAACTTGTTGCTTAATGCATTCCCATCACCGCAATTCATTTCATTAATTTCACTACATAAAATAACGCATCACTTCCTCTTTCCTCTACCAAATTCACCAAAGACCACACTTTGGGTTCTCACTCCGAGAATACCCATGGCTTCTTTCTGGTGGTGTCGTCCCTGTTGCGGGCGTGAGTTTGTGGTTGTGTGTGCCGCAATGTTAACTATTGGGTGAAGGTTTCCGCTGCATTGAGTCTTGAAGTTTGAAGACTTTCTTAATCTGGTATGGAAACTCTTTCCCTCATTTATTTCTTGTTCAAAGCATGCCTTTTAATTGACTGTTAGTTTGCATAACTGTATGTTTGAATGTATATTGTTGTATTTCGATCACTGTGAAATTAGAGCGATCTGAATGCACTCATGGAACTCTTCGGTAAGAGACCCTTCAATTAGTATCAAAGCCAAGTTCTGATACTCCAATTTCATCTATTGCAACAAAATGACATTTACGTTCTTGGTGGGTGCATTGTACATTGTTTAATTGTTGAATTTGCTATGGACGTACAGGTTTAATGGATGTTTTCGTGGATGGTAGCCTCAGTTTATTTTAAATCTTTTTACATTTTCGATTGTTTGTAAATCCCCCTGCATTTTTGGGCATTAATAATCGTTATCGAGTCTGTATTCAAAGTTTATTTGAAGTTTTGAGTCATTTGAAGAAGCAGATCTGTGCAAGCGTTGTGGTTCTTCGAGGAAGGAGGCGATCTAGGGTTGATCGCATCGTGCAGAAGATGCGGTACACGATCGTTGTTGATGTATCGTAAAGACGATGGAGTACGCGATCACTGTTGAACGCATCGGTTAAAAGATGGGGTATGCAATCAAGAGTTGATCATATTGTTTTGACGATCGAGTACGCAATTTCTGAGTATTGCATTGTGTAGACGATGAGATGCTCACGTATCGTTTAACGCGGCACGCACTGGACGATCATTTAGGTCAGTAAGCTTCATCACTTAGCAACTGACTAAATAATTGCTTAGTAACGCAAGGTAAATCGTTTACCTGTCGTTGCGCTATGTGATCGCATGGACGAGCAGGCTTCGCTGCCTTGTCGTCATCTACGCGATCATTTAATTATGCTTCTATCATCTAGTGCGCACTGAACGATCGTCTACCTACTGCGTTTACTACACGATGGAGTCTTCTGGAGGTTCAAGACCCAGTTCTCCTGTGAACCGGTTTGCTCAATAAAAAATGTAATAGATAGGGATTTTTTATTCCGATTTTTGTAAAGGCTCATCCCATTCCATTAATCCTTTATTTATTACATGCGATGTATATTTTTTATATGTCATATATATGCACATATAGTAAATCCGACCTTAGGTTATGCAAGGTTCATGCATCATCCTTTTATTGTAATTGTTATAATTTAGAGAAGCATGATTTAATTATGTAAGAGCATGCTCATGCATCATATAATAAAAGAATTATATTTATGCATGCATAAAATGCATTGACATGCATCATCTTTATATTATAATTGTTATAGTATAAGGGTGAATGATAACATGTTTGCTTGGTTGTTACGCGTTATATAAAAGTTATATTTATAGTAATGACCGAAAATTGCATGAAGCATGACACATATGTTACTTTATAATTGTTATAAACACCTCATTGTGCGCAATGGTTTTAGTTGTTTCTTTTTAAAAGTTAAAGAGAAATTAGAACTAAAAAAAATAAGAAAGACATGCATGTTCACTTAGGTTTAATTCATGGTTTTAAAATGTTTGAAACTTGGATCACATAGACCTAAGATCACGGTTTTAATACGATTAGTAACCCTAAGGCTTTAATCTTTTAATCAGTTTAATAGGATTAAATTGGCTAATAAAAGGTTTAAGTGTAGCAAATCTATCTATAAAGGACCTTTTGTCTAAAGCGGGTTCTGTCTAGGCTGGGGTATTTAAGTTGACAAAAATGTAATACCCCTACCTAGGAACTTTCCTAGAACGATGAATTAGATAGATTTGATGCATGCATGCAAGTTAAGGACAGTCAATTAAAGTGTTTAAATGTGACTACTTGAACTTGTTCATATTTCATAGACAAACGTTGTTTATGAGCAGAGTTTAAAAAAAACGACTTAGACTAAAATCAATAGCCGGATTGTCTAGGTTAATGAACCCTTAAGTAGAACATTCAATGGGAGGTACTTGGGGCATAAGATGCTTCACTTAAACCTTTCACGTTTCTCCTAAATAGTCCACACCGTGAGATCTACCCTCGACCTTGCGGAACCTTTTGCGTGTCCCCCAACGGATGGTGTTTGGGTAGGTCAATATCAAGGTGGATGGAGAGAGTGTTCATAGTAAGTGGGAGTGGAAAGTGCGACAAAATATCTCTCGGTTTCCCTCGTTAGGTTGAATAAAGTTAGCCTCGAGGTTCCCTGGGAGTGTCCCCCTAAAGGATGATAATTTTGCACATTTCTTTATTTGATCTTCTGTAAGAGGATAAGGTAACTTAGTCTACCTAATGGTTGAGAATGTCTCATCCCAGCGAAGGGGTAACTGATCACCCCACCAGTGACGTTTGTCCTGACTCACTAGGCATCATTGCAAAATAAAAGTCTATAACTTAGGGTACTTGAAATTTTTTTGCAAAACTAATTGGTTTAAAAGTGGTTTAGCAAAATCAAATAAAGTTTTTTTCGTATTTTCAACAAACTTTTTCAAAATGGCAATAGCCATGTTAGCATTGTTAAGTGAAAAACTTATTAGCGATAATTTTGCAACTTGAAAACACATGATCATGACGATCTTGATCATCGAGGATATCATGTTCGCTCTCACGGAGGCTTGTCCTCCTATTCCAGCTCCGAATGCCGCTTGAAATATTCGAGAGGCATTCGAGCGATGGACAAGGGAAAATGAGAAGGGCCGAGCCTACATCTTGGTAAGTCTTTCTGAAGTCTATGCCAAGAAACACGAGTCTATGGTCTCAGCACGTGAGATCATGGAGTCCCTGCAGAGGATGTTTGGACAACAGTCTAAACAGCTTGTGCATGAGGCTCTTAAATAAATATTCAACTCCAAAATGGAAGAAGGCACCTCTGTTCGTGAACATGTGCTTAACATGATGGTCCA